>NW_025999949.1:36151104-36234468 GCF_001458135.2 Marmota marmota marmota | reverse complement strand
CTCCCTGCCCTGGCCTTGAGCCTCCTGCATCAGGATTGTGTCACTGGAGCCACGGGTGTGCTGCTTTGGTGAGGAGCCAGGACATAGGGCAGTGGGGGGCCAGGCCGCGAGCGGCAGGGAGGGGCTGCTGTGGTTGACATTCTGTCCCCACGTGGTGAGGTACTGAGAGGCTGGGGACCTAGGGAGTGGGCGCTCTCCCTCCTGGCCCTGCGCCGATGGCCCGTGGTGCTTGAGGGGTGGCCGTGGGGATGAGGGAGAGCTCTGGCCACAGGGGTGGAGCCCCGTGGCTGATCCTGGTGGCTTCCTAACAAGAGGGACAGAAAAGGAGACACAGCCACGTTGCCCCTGTCCTGCCCTGTGATGCCCCCTGCCTCTGCCAGCAGGAAGGCCGTTACCAGGTGCTGCCCCCACCTAGAGCCAGAACCTCAGGCACAAAGAAGCCTCTTCTTGGTGACCCGCCGGCCGCGGTGCTGTGGCGCTGTGTGGGAAGTGGACTGGCCTGGGGTCCAGGAATCAGGCACCCAGTCCACTGATCTCTGGCCTGCTCCTGGCCTTGTCCCTTGGGCAGCAAGTGTTGGGAGGTGCCAGCGTTTCTCCGCAGCGTGTGCCTCCCTGAGCCCGGCTCTGTCCCAGGAGCGCTGAGGCCTGAGTCCCCGTCCCCGGTTGGCTCGTCACGGCAGCGCTTGCCTGTGGCTCTCAGTTGTTTCACTGGCCGCTGTGCTGGGAGGGTGGGCGGTTCCGTGGCCCTCACCAGCCTGGGACCCCACGCCAGGCACCCCTCCACCCTCCCTGCCGGCAGCCCCCGTCTGAGTCGCGTCGGTGTCCTCCTTGTGTAAACAGCTGAGAGTCGTGGAGACCCACAGGTCCCCAGAGACCTTCAGATCAGGACCGCAGCCCCCCGCTGCCAGGCGCACCCGATGCGCACGTGCGATCATTGATTCCTTTATAAATAACTGGATCCTCCTGTGGCCGCGTATTATTTATGATAACTGCTGTATTATTTAGGTGCCATCAGCTCCGTGTTAATTACCGCTGCTGGCTGTGTTGTCAGAAGCAGGCTGATGAGGACGCTGCTCTCTGGGTTCAAGGTGACACGGCTCCTGCAGAACTTCCTCCCCTGCCTCCGGCAGCTCTGCCTGGTCCTGGGCAGGCAGCAGACAGCCCTTGTGTGGTGCAGCAGACCAGGTCTCCTTGGTGGGTGTCATGGCTCTGCTGTCCAAGGCCACCAGGGACCAGACAGCTCTAAAGTCCCAGGAGGCTGGACCTCATGACCCAGGCGAGTGGAGGCCGGGACAGGGCTGTTGCCATGGGGACAGAGGTCCATGCCCAGGCATGCCCAGGCTCCAGGCTGGAGTACGTCTGTAAGGGTCAAAGAAATTGAAGTTAAAGCGTAAAAATTAAAGGGTAAAAGACCGGGTGTTGTAAAAGTTTTTAAGCTGCAAGGTCTGAGTTAAAATGTAAAGGAGGTATTGTTAGGTTTCTATGCTACCTGCAAAACCTGAAATTTCTGTAGCTGTTAAGACAATGCTTAGAACCGCCCAGTAAACATTTCCCCTGGCTGCTTGGTTATTTAATAACTGAAGGGCTCTGTGTGGTCGCACGTAGGCCTTGCAGGGCCTGGACCAATCAGTTTAAATGTGTACTCTCCTTAGGAATGACCTATCACTCCAGCCTGACCTGTTCCCACCAATGAATGAACTAATCATGTTTAGGAGTTGTTGTTCAATTTTCCCGTGCCTCATGATGATTTGTTCTGATGTATACAAAGCCCTCCGCCCTCCCCAAAAAGTGTACTTAAGCAGTGCTCAGCCCCTGCTCGGGGCTCTGGGCTGCTTTCCCTTCTTGAGTGGGCACGGAGCCCCAGCATGCTGGTTCAATAAACCCCCTTCTGCCAATTGCATGAGTGGTCACTTGGTGGTCTCTTTCTCCGACGTTTCGCGGGACCCTTACACGTCGACCACATCTCAGCTTGGTAGGACCTCGCCTTCATTGTCACGAGCAGCCCCAAGACTGCCCCTTGTCCCTGAGCCAGCCTCCACACAGCGACGGGGAATCTGGCTGCTGCTGCGATGCCCGGGCGCCAGCTGCCAGTCACAGACTCCCCTGAACCTACTTCGCTTCACAGCCAACCTAGAGGGAGCAGGGTGGGGCCAGGTCTGTGTCCGCTCCGTCCTCATCGGATGGCTGCTCCGCTCTGGGGCCTGCCTCGCGGGTTCCTCTAACGTGAGCCTTGGGGCTGGCTGGCGGTCTCGGCTCTCGCTGCCCTGATGGCACACAGGGGGGCGGCACACCCAGCGCACGTCCACTTCTCAGTCGGGGGGCTAAAGCCCGGGACGGAGGTGTAGGGAGGGATGGTTCCTCCCGAGGCCTCCCCACCCTCTGACCCCCTCTTCCTACCAGGCCCAGTGACGCTGGACTGGGGTCCACCTGGGGACTGCACTGCACCCTAGTCACTTCTCCAAGTCCCCATGTCCACGCACATCTCTCCCCGGGGGCCTGGGTGTGGCGCTTGTCCTTCCCTAACAGTCAGATGACCCTGCTGTTGGTGGGACAGGCGTGACCAGGGTAAGCTGAAGGGGGAGATTCCACACAGGCTCCTCTGTCTCCACCCACCACCTGGGAGGTCCCCGTGGGTGCCGAGCCTCGGCTTCCTCTGGGTGCCCGGGAGGTGACTGGCCCCTCACAGCCTGGCGGAAGATGGGGTTCCTGCCTACACGGGCATCTGCCCTCTGTGTGCAGACGCCTCCCTGGACATCCAGACCACGGGGTGGGAGAGTCGGGCTCCTGTCCCCAGGGGTGACGTCCAGCAACAGTGGGTACCTGGGTCAGAAGAGCAGATGGGACTGGGACAGCCCTGCGTGGCCTTCCTGGAGGTAGATCCTCTTTGGGAATGATAGGAGTGTGTCCAGAACCCTCTGGAAAAAGCCAGGCTCCCACCATGCTGGCCTCTCCGGGGCCTCTCCAGGGCCTCTCTGCGGCCTCTCCCAGGGAACCAGGTGGCTGTCCCCTTAGCTGGGCATGGAGCTTGCCCAGTGGCGGTGGCTCTGCTGGGCCCCTGGAGGGGCTTCTGCTGGGTGGTGGGTGTGTGTCTGGCCTCCTGCTTCCTCCAGAGCCTGGTTTCTGGGGCACAGCCTCCCTCCTCCTCCGCCTCCCGAGTCATTTCCGTGGATTTGCATACATTGTTTGCAAGACTCTTGATTGTTCCTGAGCAGACTTGAATCTCAAGTGCCGGCACCTCCCCAGCCCCTCTCCGCTCCTGGCCCTAACCCAGCCCCCCAGCCCAGCCCCAGGTTTCACTCTGCCCTTGGAGGAGGGGCTTCTACTTTGGTTTCTCCCTTCTGGCCGCAGCTTCCCTCCTGTGGGAATCGGGGGCTTGCCGGGCTTCGATGGTCCTGGAAGAGCTGAGGATTTGGCTGGGGATGGTGACCCCTGGGTGTCCCCGCCGGTGGCCTGCGCTGGGCCCTCATGGACTCTTGGTGGGGAGGAGAGAGCCATAGGGGCACAGGGGAGGTCGGCCAGCACCCAGGGCCGATTCAGCCACAGGGACCAATCAGAACACCCGAGAGACTGGGTTCCGGTCACTTCCAGTCCAGTGTGACCCTGGAGCCAACTCCCAGGGTGAGGCAGGCCAGGGCACGGGACTCCGCAAGCCCAGGGCTGAGGCCTTGCCCTGTGGGTGCCAGTCCAGCTGGGTGGCCAGGGCCACCTGAGCCAGTCGGGTGGGGGAGGCTGCCCTGCTGTGCTGTGGGCGTGGAGGGAGGAGCGGCCCCTGCAGGGAGGCGAAGGGCAGGGTTGTGTGGGGAGAAGGGGCCTCCGTGGGCAGCAGGGGAAGGGGCTGAGTGGGGACTGGGCAGCCTGCTCCTGGAGGCTGGGACTCTGGAGGTGCCTGCAGGACAGGCAATGGGCCGCCCGGGCCTCACCTGGCGCCACCCTTCACGCTCTCGCCTCCTGACCCCGAGCCCCAGGCGGCCTGGGGTGTCAGCGGTGGGAGAGGTCCCCACCAGCCCCTGGCTGGGGCCTGCTGCTGTCCCTTAAAAGCGTTTTCCTCGCGTGACGTGTTGAGAAGGCCTAGGCCGTGCCGCTGGCCAGGGCTGCCCCAGGGCCTCTCCTGTTCCTGAGTGTGCTCCTGGGAGGCCCTGCTCCCTCCTCTGTGACCTGCCCCCCGGACCCTCGCGCAGGTGGACCACAGCACTTGTCCTTCAGCGAGGGCTCATTTCACTGGGCGCGCATCAGGCTCTCCATCTGCCCTGCGTGTGCCAGGGTGTGTGTCCCTGCACCCTGGGGACACTCGTGCTGCTCCCCAGGCCCAGTTTGGCTGCGTGAAGGACGAAGGTGAGCGCAGGTGTGGCGTGTGCTCTGGTCCTGGCTCTGCGTCCAGGGGTACAGACCCCCGGCGGCACCTTTGTCTCAGGCTGGTGCGTGCTCGGCTTTTCCAAGAGCGGCCACTCTGCCCCCACAGCAGCCTGCCCACGCCCTGGCCAGCACGGGGCCTTCTGTTTGGGTGGTGCCCCCCTGTGGTGTGGGGGTGTGCCGGGGGTGGCTGCCTTCCCTGCTGTCACCGTGCCCAGCCTCTCTGTGGGCGCAGGCCAGCTGGCTGTGAGCGCTCTGGGTGGTGTCTTCGAGTCTCTGGGCGGCTTCTTGACCCTGCGGCCTCGTGATCTTCCTCTCTGAACCAGAGATTCATGGCCCGGGGCCCTGCCCTCTTGGTGACAGTGGTCACTGCGGGTGAGGGAGCAGCAGATGGTGACCTGGATGTGCAGATGATGGTGCTGTGAGCCTGATAACTGGGGGTGCAGGAGGTGACGTGGGTGGCACTGTTGATGATGCTGCTCGTGGGGACGGTGGGTGGCGAGGATGACGGCAATGGTCCCCGATTCATTGGCCAGAGTTCTCCCCACTCTAGCTCCACAGAAGCTTCGTGTTGAGTGGGGAGTCAGCAGGCCCTGCAGCTGTCACCAGCCCCGGGGGACAGGGGGACAGGCAGGGGAGGGGGAGAGAACAGGCACCAGGAGCTGATCCCTCCTGCTCGGGAGGGAATCTCAAACTCTCCTGTCAAACACGGCTATCGACTGGGGCTGAGGCCAAATCTGACACTCATCCTCCTGCATCTGACATTAAGGAACAATCCACACCTGGGATTTGCATAAATCTCAGGGGCGAAGGCGGGATCAAATACCAGAGGAGCTCTGGGGGAGCAGACAGCTGCTCTGCCGGCTGCTGGTGACGGCCGGCTGCTGGTGATGGCCGGGTGGAGAATGTCCTGCTGGCCTGAGCCACGGTCATCTGACAGCATGGTGGACTCAGAGCAGGGCTCTCAGCTGGGGAGAGGGCCTGAGGGCTGAGGCCAGGGCTGGACTCCTGTCCATTCTTTCTGGGACAGGAGACAGGGAGCCGTCTGCTGGCCCCAGGCACAGGGTGAGGAGGGCCCTGCCCCCTCAGATCCCATGGTCTGGCAGAGGAGAATGTGTCCCTGCAGGTGGCCCTGGGGGTGTTCTCACATGAGCCCAGCCTGGCCCAGAGTGGGACTCCAGCTCAGCAGCGAGCAGAAGAGCCCGGGTGGTCTTAGCTGGACCCCGCCGCCCTGTGGCCTTTGTCCATGTGCTGCCCCAGGGGTTTCTCCAGGGCCTTCAACCCCCTGTTGCTGCCCCTGCCCTGCCCTGGTCAGTCCTGCTGTCCCATCTAACCTGTGGGGTCTGTCCATCTGTCCCCTCCTTCCTTGCTGGGAGTGTTCCGTGGCCTCCCTCGAGGGCCAGATCCTCCGCCCAGGCCCCAGGTCTGAGCCCTTGGACCCAGCGCTGCTGGAGGGCAGGAGTCCACACCCAGCTCCTGGTGTGTGCCCAGCACTCCTGGGGGACAGGAAGGTCCCTCAGAGGACCAAGGCCCCCAGGACAAAGACTGGCTCGTCTCCTTGGCTCTCTAGTCCAGGGCCATGGCCAGCAGGAGGTGGGGCTGCCCCTGATGTGGGGAGAAGAGAGACAAGGATTCTGAGGGGGGCGTGGCGGGCAGGGTCAATGTGCTGGCCTGTGCACTGAGGGGTAGGTGTCCGGCGCAGGCCTCCTGGGGCCTCCTGTTGGGCACAGTCCATAGGCAGTTGTCAGCACAGGTTTGTAATTTTGGGGACTCTTGTCTGTCACCAGACTGGGGCTCCTGGTGGCGGGGTCAGGAGAACAACCTGTCCACACCCACCCCCAGCTCTAGGGCAGAGCCCAGGCAGGGTGGAGTGAGTGGCCCCTGCTGGCCTGTCCCTCGTGTGGCAGAGCCCGTCTGCAGGCACCCGGCCAGTCAGCTCCGCAGAGCTCTGGGGATCTGGAGGCAGAGCAGCCAGGGGTGAAGGCACCTCTTTATTCACCTCTTGCAAGTGAAGCACGAAGACGTGGCCACTTCATAAAGCTGAAGACACGGTGGCCACATCCGTTGGAGGAGTCTGGGCTGCACACAGCAGAGGAAGCCACTTTCCCTTCCGCTCAGAGCAGTGGACATCTACTGACTGCCTGCTAGGAGCCTGGGCTCGAGGGCTGTCCAGCAGGGACTGGCCTCTGGGCTCTGAGGGCACCCAGGGTCCTGTTTCCCGTTCTCCATTCACTGGGCCCTCAGCAAGAACGCGTGGAGCCGCAGTCCGGTGTCCTGGGCCACAGTCAGCCCCCAGGGCCCTCGGGTGGGGCTCCGGGCTTGAGGAATCCACCCGAATTCAACCCAGAGCCTGGTCTGAAGCCCAGTCGTGCTGGCCACAGGCGCCTGCAGCACAGCGTCATGACTCATTAGGAAAGTCTGGTTGGGGATGGCCAGCAGGGGGCTGAGAGCCAGGGCTCCTGGGGCCCAGGGCACCTGGCTTTTCTTTGTGGTAATGAGGCAGGAGAAAGGGTCAAAGGGCACAGGCCGGAAACTGGGGCTCCCTCAAGCTCAGGTCTCTGTGTGGCAGGCCGAGACCCTTCAGGACAGAAGCCAGGCTCAGCCCCACTCCGTGTAAGCAGAGAAAAAACAGCACAACCCCAAACAACCACTGACTGATGGTGAGACACCGACGCCTGGTACCCAGCCCCCAGCAGGAGGCCCCGTCATCGGCTGACCAGGAGCAGGTGACGAGCTCGCGGACTCTGAGGGTCTTGGCAGGATCGCAGGGGCCAGCCCCCTTAACCCCGCAGAGCCATGTGAGCCCTAGACCACAGCCACTGGGGATCCCTCCCTTGGGCCCCTCCCTGCTTTCCTGCTGCCCCTCTAGCAAATCCCGCTGCTTTGCTGCCTCCCTGGGGCATGTGGGTTCCCTTCTCTGAATTCCCAGGACAAAGAACCCGACCCCACACGCTGGGCCACAGCAACAGCAGCTGATGCCAGGCGCCCGGTGGGCACGGTGGGCACGGTGGAGCTGGGCTCGCGCTGGCTTCTGCCTGGGTGCTGCCCCAGGGCACCCCACCTCTCACAGCTGGGAAGGCGGAGCTGAGAGCGCTGGGTCGAGGCTCACCAGGCCCCGAAGGCACGCTGCGTCTGTACCGCAGAGCCAGGGCCCTGGACTCCAGCTGACAGTTGCGAGGGGCAGGTGTGGCAGGCCCTGTTGCCCTCCTTTGCCACCCCGGCCTCCCAGTGTCCGTCTCCTCTACGGCCATGTCTTCCTCTGTTGCCCAAAGTGGCCCTGCTAGGGAGGTTCCTGACAAAGACAGGGTCACGGTTCCCAGGTGGCTTTCCCATCTGTCCTCTGGACACCTGCCGTGTGTGTGGAGGGTGCAGGCATCAACAGGCAGCTTTTCTGTGACTCCTCCTTGTGCAAATCCTGTGGGGATTGGGCAGCGGGTGGCAGGTGGAGAGGGTGGAAACGACACAGCTGGTGCCGGGATTCAAAGTGGTCCTTGTACACACCTCTGAATTTTGGGGTACAGTCTTTTTCCATGAACTCAGAGACCCTGGGCACAGTAGTAGCTTTCAGGTGAGGGACTGGTGGCCACACAGGGCCAGCCAGGGGAGTCCTGGGGGGAAAATGCCTTCCCCACTGCCCCGTTCTCCTCTAACAGCCACTCTCCACATGACTTCCCTCTGCCCTCTCTCTCCTCCTTCCAGCCAGCCTTCCTTCCATGCATACGTCAGCCATCTGAAACAGCACAGTGGACTCAGAGCAGTCCATCCATCCATCTGTCCATCTGTCCGTCCTTCCATCCATCCATTCACACATCTGTCCACCCATCCATCCATCCACACATCCATTCACCCATTCATCCATCCATCTGTCCATCCACACATCCATTCACCCATCCGTCCATCCACACATTCATCTATCCATCTACCTACACATATATCTATCTGTCCATTCATTCATCCAACCATCCATCCATCCATCCATCCATCCACCCACACATCCATTCATCCATTAATCCATCCATCCATCCACACATCCATCCATCCATCTGTCCATCCACACATCTATCTGTCCACCTATCCATCCATTCATTCATCCATCTGTCCATCCACCCATCCACCCATTCACCCATCCATCCACCCATCCACCCGTCCATCCTTCATCTGTTCATGACTCCACCATCCATCCATTTTTGCTGCCCTTCACTTGTGACCACGAGCTGCTGAGTGTGGGCAGCAGAGCAGTCCTGCAGAGCAGCCATGTGTCACATTCCTTGTGACAGAAACACTCAGCGCCCCTCCAGGGGAACTGGGTTCCCAAAATAACCACACAAGAGACAGGGATACCTTTTCCTTTGGGGGTCCTGTGACTGCTCCTCTGACCTTAAGGGTCCACAGAAAGAGTGAGAGCCAGCACCTGCTGACCCTTTTATTGGGGAGAAGCCATTCAAATGAGGCCAGGGGTCAGGTGTCAGGGGGCTGAGTCCAGCTTCCTGATGTCTGCTGTCAGCAGGGTGACTGACATCGAGGAAGGCCACGCCCAAAGGCAGAGCAAGAGAAGGGGCACACAGAGGGCATTTCCATGGAACATTCTATCCCAAACAGGGCAAAGGGGTAATATCACAAAGGAACAGGTGAGAGTGATTCGACCCCTGGGGCTGCAGGAAGGCTCGCCTACACCTCAAGACACACTCTGCTACTTCGAGGATCGGGGCAGCCGTCTAAGGGCTACTGTGAATGTGGCCAGATCACTACGAAAGTGACCGACAGAGCCGCTACCGATCCCGGGAAGGAGAATGCTGGTCACTCAGCGTGACGGCCCCCCACAGCCATGAGGACGCCCCCCACAGTCGTCAGGCTGGGAGGAGGAGAACGTCTTGCCCTGGCCAAAGGTCTTCCTCTTCCCTGCCCGTCACTGTGGCAGTGACCGGCAATCTGATACTGGGCCAGTACCTGGGACTGCTCTGGTCCAAAGGCGTGGGTGAGGTCAGCTGGCACATGATTGGGTCTGGAACCGAGGTCAGCCAGCAAGCAGCAAATGCCCTTCATCCTGAGGCCTCCCATATCCAGCCTGGGCCAGCCCCCTCCCTCTCGCTCAGTCTCCCACAGACCCACTGGCCAGGGTCACTCAGTGATAGAAGGATCTGGGGCCGAGCCTCCCTGCTGAGACGCCATGACATCCTGCTCTTGGTCCCTGCAAGGTGTGCTCATGTCCAAATTGTCTGTGGGCTTCTGGGCGGCCCTGGGCCAGCTGGCTGCCCTCTCTGGTTCCCATTGCTTCCCTGGCTAATTGAGCATGAGTATGCCTCCACCACCAGGCCCCGGGAGGGTCACTGCTGCCCGGGTGTCAAGGTGCACCCCTGGTTAGGAGAGAGGGACAGAGCGACTTGGCCTCTCTTTGACATTCGCTATTTCATCTTAAAAATCCATTCTGCGCTCATGGCCCAGCTGTGTTTTCCCAGTCTAAACAGAGTTCAGAATCAATCACCAATTAAATGAATTCCTTTCCCAGCCTCACGTCTTCAGCTTGTCCAGTGCCCAGGGAGACCTGCCAAGCCCCCGGGCAGTGCTGTGCACAGGCTGCCCGGGGCAGTCCTGGGGACCCTGGGGCAGTGCTGGGTGGGCGAAGAATCAGGACCAGGTGCTCTGTGCTCAGGGCGGGTGTGGCAGGGTAGGACTGAGGATGGACACTGAAGGAAGACCCCAGGCTCAGGTCCTGGCTCTGTCCACATCCGCACACTGACCTTGGGTCCCTTGACCTCCCTGGGCCCTGTGTGCCCACCTGTGTGGTGGGCATGCAGACGGGATGTGGGGAGGATCCCGGAGTGGAGTGGGCACACAGCAAGGGCCAAACAGCCCTGGGTGCTCTCTGCTGTGGGCTCTCCTGAACCTCAGGGCGACCACATGGTGACTTGGGCCTCAGTTTCCTCACTTGCCAGAGTCTTGTTAGCCTGTCCATTCACTGTTAACTCTGCCCCATGCTGGGTGCAGAGGTGCCCCTGGTGCAGGCCTCCCTCGCCAGAGCCCAGCTCTGCTGCCCAGAGGTCAGCTCCGAGGGAGTCTCCGTGGAGAAGAGCAGGCAGAGGGCTGCAGGTTGGGAGGAGCTGGGACCGGCTGGCTTTTCAGGGCAGAGCCTGAGCAGGGGCCTGAGGTAGTGACCGGGCCAAGTCTGGATCTGGAGTGTTTTCCTGGGATGCTGGAGCTGGACCCTGGACTGCTGCCTGCAGGTCAAGCCCTCCCACGAGCACAGCGCAGCCCAGCTTAGAACCTGGAGGCTGCAGGAGTGGGCCTGAGGCTTTCTGGAAACATCTGTGGGTGGCGCCAGGCCTTGGGCAGGAGCTGGGGTTGGGGTCCCACCCGGTGGGACCTGTGGGCTCCTGGCCTCCAGATGTGGTGCCCAGGGCTGGCATAGCTTGGGCCAGGTAAGCCGCGGTTGCACTGTTCCGTAGGGGTGCAGGACCTGTGCCCAGGTCGCAGGGACCTCATCTGCACTCAGCTGAGGGAAGGCGCTCCGCTCCAGCCCCGGCCAAGCGAGCCTCAAGAGGAGAGGGATGCTTCCTGAGCCCAGCGCCCAGCAGGCCAGCCCTGCTGCCCCTTCCCCTGCCAGCCGCCCTTCCTAAACCACTGCCTGGAGACCATGGCCAGGCCCCACACCAGCACTGATCGCATGCCCATTTCCCTGCAAATGGGCCTGGTCAAGGATGGGCCTGAGTCCTCTCCACTGGCCCTTGGTGCCAGGGAAGGGCAGCAGGGGAGGTGGGAGCCATCGGGCCTCTGCCTCTCGTCACCTCAGCCAACACTGCCACCTCTACAACTTTGCCATCTCTTTGGATCCACCAGCCCAGACCCGCCCTGTTGCTCGGGGAGATGAACCTGTCTGTAATTGTCACCATCACCACCTTAGAACACCTGGCCACCGGCAGGCCGCCCTCACTGTCCCTGGGAATTCACACGTTGCCAGTTAGAGCTGAAGGTGGTGGGTGAGTCACCAGGGGTGTCCACCCCAGAGGCTGGTTGTGGCACAGTGTGAGGTCCTGGGCCTGCAGAGAGAGGCTAGCTCCTGTCCTCGGGAAGCCGGATGCTGGGCAGGAAGTGGACCCAGCACTGTGGATTCTCCAGACGGAAGGAGCCAGAAGCCCCCCTGGAGGGTCCTGCCTCTCTCAGGCTCGGACCATCCCTATCCTGGGGGTCTGCAGGGGTGGAAAAGGGGTCAGTATTCACAGGGAGGGGTGAGCACCAAGAGCAAGGGGGGTGCCTGCAGGGGCCAGCCAGGGAGGGAGACCAGCCAGAGTCTGGGACCCGGGGCGTCCTGGGAGGGGCTTCCAGGTGGGGATGTGTGAGGGGAGTGGCCTGGAGCCGGGCTGTCAGATGAAACCCAGGTGACCCAGTTAAATTTGACCATACAATAAACATCGCATCGGACATACCTGTGCTAAGAGGGCCAGTTCCGGCTCTCTGAGGTTCAGGGCAGCGGGCATTCTGTGTGCATGTGGCGGCCCCAGCTGAGACGGGCTACAGCCCTGACTGGAGAGAGGGTGCCCTGGACCCAAGAGTGGAGCTCATGATCCAGACCCCTGGTAGCTCCCAAGGAGGCCCCAGGAGGCCCTTCATGCCTGCCCAGTCCACGTAGGCCTGCCTCGGTGAGGGCCCAGTCCTGCAGTCTGCCACACTGGGGGGCTGCGACCTGGGTGGGCCGTGTGGCCAAGTGTCCAGGTTGGGGACACGCTCAGACCCCCTTCCTGTGGGGTCCACAGGCAGTTCTAGTGCTGTCCAGGCAGAGCAGCCCCTGGAGGGTGAGTGGCCATGTGCTCCAGTCCCTGACTGCCCCTCCTGGCCCACCAGGGCTCATGGCCCCAGTCACACCCACCTGGATGCTCCTGGCAACGGCCCTGGGTCCTCTCTGGCTGGCGCTGAGAGCTCTGGGCGCCCCGCTGGACATTGCAGACCTTTGTGGTGTCTGGGACCAGAGGGAGGCCAGGGGGCAGGGCTGAGGTGAGCTGGCCTGCTCTCCATCAGAGGGTCGGTCTGTCGGCCAGAGCAGAGCCGCTGCTGGGCTCTGGGTGCTGTGAATCCCAGAGCTGGACACTCAGAGGCAGCTTTGGAGAACCTCAGCTTTCCAACCCCCATTTTCCATTAAGGAATTAGTGTAAGTTAGTTAAACCCCCGTCACATCGACAGACAGGTAGAACAGGCAGGAAGAAAGCACCCAGGCCCTTCGTAATGTTATGCTTCTCCGAGAAAATAAGACCGGAGGCAGGCCTGGCAGAGCATAGATCCCGACAGCCAGGGGGCTTGTGGGGCATGTGCAGTGCCACCGCGGAGGTGCCTCGCGGATCTGCAGGCTTCTCCTAGTCCTGGTTAGAAGATCTTCCAGGGAACTTGAAGCTGCTCTGCCCCCTCTCCTGCCTGTTCGGCCACCTTGGCTCAGGTGGCTGGGGAACATTCTCTTACAGAAGCAGGACCACGCTGTACCCATTTGTTTCAAAAGTCCTTTCTGTCTGCTGGAGGACCTGTCCCCGGCCAGGAGCTGTAGATCTGCAGAGATGAGGTTCTTCTCTTAGGCTTGGACTTCCTGGCACTCTGTGTTGTAAATGCTTGTGGGTGGGGTGGCCACGTTCAGCAAATAAAAACTTGGAGGATACCCGGGCAAATAAAATTTTGCAGAAACAATAATTCGCAGTAAAAGTATTCCTCATGCAGTATTTGGGACTCAGTGATATGAGAATAATGTTTGTCATTTGTGCAGAAAAGACAGACCCCAATACCCTGGACCCCCAGGCAAGGGGGGCCTGGTTGGCCAGAGTCGGTGCATGTTGTCACACACCATTCCTGGAAGAGCGAGTCCTCCCAGGGAGGACGGCTGGACACCAGGCCAGCTTCTCCTCAGCTGTGTGTATCTGTAGTGAATGGTGTCCTGGGGCCCTCCCAGTCACCGTGCCCATGCTGACTGCTGCCCTTCCTGTGGGGCCTCCGTAAACCACAGCCGACAGGAGGCCCTGTGGCTGATGCGACCCACAGTCCGCATCTCTCCTGCAGGGGTCTGGGGGCCTCTGCACTAGCAGCTTGTCAGGAACAGGGTGGCCCTGGGGACTCCTGAGCCCTGAACCCTTCACCTGAGCTAGATCCAGCAGCATGTCCCATGTGTGATCTGGTCCCTTCACAAATCCTCCTGCTCCTTCCAGCCCTGGGGACGAGCCTCAGACCCTCATTCCTCCCTCCCCTGCCCTGGGCTGTCACCTGTGGTGTAATGGGCTGGGTACAGACCCCATCCAGCCTCCAGGGTGGCCCTGCAGGGTTCCTGTCCTCCCCTCCCCAGTGGCCAGGCCTCCGGATTCCCGTAGATTCCCTAGAGACCATGCCCCTGCTTCAGGGACGCAGGGAGGGTTAAAGCCGCCGTGTGAAACACGGGGCTGACGGGTCACTGCTGCAGGTCTGGGAGGAGCCATGGGGCCTGCTGTTGCCTGGCACCCCCACGGGAAGGCGCCCCGGAGCCCAGCCCCTTCCTCTGCCCCTGGGGAACGCGTGGTCTGCTTTGAGGGCAGGGTTTACAGCATGCACCCACCCCACAGACAGGGCAGCAGGAGACAGGACCCCCACTCTGGGGTGTCCCTGAGGGAGGAAGGGAGAGCCAGCAGCACTGCACGGTGGAGCGGGCTGGAGTCCAGCTCAACAGGAGAGCCGCTGAGACCAGCGGGGGCGGAAGTGCCCGCCTGAGCCCACCTGCCCTGGATGGGACCCCTGGGCCTGGAAGGAAGGGTGTGGGGGGTACCTCTGCCTTCCACCATGTCCACAGGGGTTTGATGTGCTCCGGGGGAGGGAGGTGGCAAAGGGAAGCAGCCCTGAGGGCCCTCCCCCGCATGAGAGGCCAGTGCAGGAAGTGTCCTGTACCAGGGCCAGGGAGAAGAGCAGACCTCTGTGGGGTCAGAAACAAACAGAAACTCCAATCCTGCAGCCCTCAGGGCAGCACTGGGGCAGGGCCTGCCGGGAAGCAGGGGCAGAGCCAGGGGGCAGCTTCGGGCGCAGGGCAGGGGGCAGCTGAGCGGCAAGGGAAGCCACAGGGCTGGACGTGGTCACTGGGAGGTGGCGGTGGATGGACCCTCCCGCTTCCAATTAGGGAGTAGAGACCAAAGTCAAAGGTCACAGAGTGATCTGAGGTTGAGACGGGCCCGGGGGAGGCGAGTGCGCGATGCTCTGCCCAGGGACGAGGGAAGTTCCGCGCGGTGTGCAGGTGTGCCGGCTGGAGAGGAACCCCGCTCCCAGGTGTGCCCTGGAGGCGCCCTCAAAAGAGCTCACAGACACCTGAGCAGAGAATCACAAACCAGCTCATGTCTTGATGAGCAGACGCAGCGGCCTGCCTCTGAAGGCTGTCAGCACGGGGGGAGCCTGGGCAGCATTAGCAGACCTGTCTGGCCCCGACATGGAGTCACACACGCTTCTAGACTGGGGACAGCCCCATCCAACGCAAGTGCCTCGGACACTTTTCCACCCCAGGCCGAGTTGGAATCTGCAGGAACCCACGTCTCGATGGCCGTGCGGGTTCTGAGCCTCAGCAGGTGAACCTCAGCAGGTCTGTGTCCAGGTCCATCCCTGGGCAGACCCCTCCAGACTCACCTGGGCACCCACGTTGGGGATGGAGCCCTGGTGGAAGCTCTCTTGGTGCGCCCCTGTTTCAAGGTGACCCTGCAAATGGACTGCTTCTGAAAAAGAGGCCTTCTCAGGAGGCGTTCTCGGAGGGGTTCTAGCAGCTGTAAATGCAACCAAGCCGTTTTTAGAAAAGGAAAAGCTAAGCCTAGAGAGCGATCAAGAACTGTTGGTGCGAGGTCCTGGGCGGTGGGGCTGCTGGCCTCCAGCTCCTCCTACCTGTCGCTGCTGGACTTGTGTTGCTGCTAATGCGAAAGTGAATTTCTACTTTCTGCAGAAAAGTGATTAAGACAAGAACATTGCTCATTTACTTGTCCTTAATTTATTAATTCATTAGACATTTAATGACCTCTTTTCTCCTTCCTGTACACTGTAGAATACAAAACAGGGCAGACTCTTCCTGGTGCTTGAGGCGGGTACAGCAGGCTGGTGGTGGTGAGCTACAGGGTGGGCCTTCCTGAGGACATGATGGTCACACTGCATCGGGAGCCTGAGTGGAGCAGGGGGCAGCAGTGCCCACCTGGCCCCTCCCATGGGGAGCAGGGGTTTGCAGCATCTGCAGGCTTGGGCTTGGCTTCAGGGAGCCCTTCGGCCTCTCTGAGCAGAGGGAGATGGGGAGAAGGCTCTGGAGGCACCAAGGGCAGGAACGGTGCCGGGGAGGAGCCGAGGGAGGCCAGGAGGCAAGGAGGGGCCTGCAGGTCTGGAAGACCTTGAGCCTTTGGTTCACCCTCACTTGTGGTGGCCAGTTGCATGCTGGACATGGGCCGCCAGGTGGATGTGGCCCACTCCAGAGGTCCTGGGACCCATGAGACCAGCATGAACGCTCTGGGCTTGCCCCTCCCCAGAAGCCTGAGCAGCAACCCTGCCCACAAGGAACCATGAGGGTCAGCAGCTGACTGTGGACGCCTTGTGGGCTGGGGCTCTGGTGGCTGCTGGGGAGCCACGGACAGGACAACCTGGTACTGCCCGGCTCCTCCCTTGCTGTCCTGTTCCCTGCAGCCACTGCTGGGCGCCCCTCTGAGTCCTTGGAGCAGTGACAGGAATCACAGCCAAATAAACAAACAGGGTGGGAGGAAACGGGCACTGGGCACGAGGCAAGTCTCTCCGTCCCTGCGAGGTCAGGAGTGGCGGCGGTGCTGCTGGGGACAAGGGAAGCCAGCAGGTGTGGCCATCTCGCCGCTGCCCACAGGGCATCAGAAAGCAGGGAGCTGCGCTCAGGAAAGGCGCGGGAAGCGGAGTGGACAGCAGCCAAGTCCTTCCTCCTGGGGGCCACTAGGCCTCCACCCGCCAGGCTGACTGGTGCTGGGCACCATCGCCTCACGTGGGGCCGGGCAGAGTTCGCCCATGCGTTCAGGGTGACACTGTCCAAGTGGGTGAGGTCAGCGTCCTTATTCCGTTCCGCAGGTGGGGAGCAGGCCGGGCAGTGGCTCCCTGTTCCTGTGACTGCAAGGACAGAAAGCAGCAGCTCCCTGGCTTTCCTGCCGGGGTCGGTGAGGCTCTCGCAAACTGGATTATGGAGACTTGATTGCCCAGAGGGGCCCGAGGTGCTTAAGTGGCAGACGGGATCTGACATTTGTACTCCAGGGGCTCTGGCTGCTGTGATTCCTGAGAGAAGAGACGAGCAGGGGCGGCCAAGGCTGGCCAGTGCAGAGGCTTCCAGTGAGGCCCTTGGGAGGGCTGATGGGTCTGGTCCTCCTTTCCCACTCTGTGGAAAGGCGCTCGTGTGCAGGGGCGTTAGGAGGGTGTGTGGCCCCGGGAGCTCCATCTGCACTCTGAGGTCCCCCCGCTGTGCCGCTCCTGCTCCTGTGGGGTCCGCCTCCCTCCTGGGGTCTCCACACTTCACCCGCCCGTGGCTGCTGTCCTTTATCCATGGCCTTGTTCTCCCCCTCCGTCTCCCCCGGGGGTGGGGTGTCAGCTTACCTGGCTCTGTTGCCCCCTCCCCCAGGCCCCGTCCCTGAACCGCTCTCAGCCTCAGACGTTTCTAGCCCCATTTATAAGCCTCTCGAAGCAACCAAGGCTTAGAGCGGCCCAAGGCTCCGGGTAGAAAAAGATGGGGCTGGGATTCAAGCCCTGTGCTGCTGAGTTCTTGCTTGTAACTCGGCACCCGACCGAGAAATGAGGCTCAGAGAGGCCACACGGACCAGGCCAGCACGGGTGCAGACCAGGTCTAGCTTCCTCCTCTATCAGACCTCGGCTCTGCGGACCTCCAGGACTCCAGGGGCTCCAGGGAGTCCTTGCTGCGGATAGACTCGTGGTGAGGCCCCGGGGGCTGGTCCTGGTCATATTGAGATGTGGGATTGCACCCTGGGGTAAGCTCTGGGGGTGAGGTCCAGCCTGTCCACTCATGCTGGGCAGCCTGCACAAGTTCTTTCTCTCCCTGGGCCTTGATGGCCTTGATGGGAATCAGGTAACTCCTGTGGCAGCCTCCTGCTGGGGACAGTAGCCTGCAGGTCCCAGTGGCCAGAGAGGGATTGGCCACAGTCTCAACCAGGCTGAGCAAGGGGTGCCTTGGCTGAAGCCTGGGCTAGGGTCTCCTTGGCAGCTCCCCGCCCCCCCGCGTGCTCCCCAGTGCTGTGGAAGCTGATCCCCCTGGGGGCCTGGCCAGGAGTGTGCACACTGCGGGGGGTCCTTGTGTCCCTGCTGGCCTAATAGGTGTGGACAGCACAACTGCCAAGGGTGAAGCCCAGCTGCTGGGCTGTGACCTGTGGGGGTGGCCACAGTGCTTTTGCTGGTCCCCTGTGGGGAGATGGCTGCTAGTGGCCACCACATGGCCGGCCAACAGGCTGCCTGTGGCTCTGGGCTCCTCTGGGGCTTGGGAAGAGGCTGCAGTGCTGAGGACCTGGCCTCTGACCCCGTGTGCTCCATTTCTCTCCAGCCTGTTTGAGCTGGAGGTGGCAGGCTCCGAGGAGGGGGACGGGCCCTCTCCTGTGCCAGCGCTGTCTCAGTGCCCCCAGGATCAATTAGACTGAAGGGTCCCCTCACCTCGGGGACCCGCAGGGCTTTTAAGAGGCGATTATTCTGAATTCTGCAATTTCTGCTCCCTAAGTGCTCTCCTCTCTCTCACCCTGACCTCAAGCAACTCATTTCCATTTGCCTGATTGGAACTCGGGGCCCTGCCTCCATGGTGTTCAGGGACCTGCAGCCCTGGCCTTTTGCCCCAAGGCCAAGTGGGCTCACAGGCTGGACCGTGGTGCCCACCCATCCTGACTGCCAGGGCTGGCAGCCGCCTCCCGCCTGCATTAACGCCGTCCCTCCTGGACGGATCCGCTCACCCCTGTCATCCCTCGTTGCCAGCACCCTGCCAGCGCCCGAGGCTCCCAGGGGCAAGACAGGCGGGTGCAGCTGGGAGGTCGGGTCCTAGGCATGGCGTGGTGTGTGCTGACCAGGAGATGGACCCACGTCTCTGCCAGTGAAGACCCGGGAGGGGTGCTGGGTTCCCTGCTGTCACTGGGGTGAACACTTGGGTGGTGGCAGGGGCTGCAGGGAGGGCTGCCTGGTGGCAGGAGCAGCATGAGGCCACCGTCCTCTGGGTGCCGTCTTCAGCACACACAGCCCTTGTCCCTGCTTCCTCAGGATGGGGCCATGGCCCTGGGGGCCAGGAGTGGAGGTCCAGAGTCCAGGACCAGAAGCAGCCCAGCAGCAGTGCTGGCAGGAGGAGCCCCTGGAGCCCCACAGTGGTGAGTGGCGGTCATCCCTGTACCTCCTGCCATTCTTTCTGTCACTCCCCCCACCCCACCGTCTCACCTGGGATCAGTGTCTGCATAAGGGGACTCACCCCGGCCTGGCACAGAGGCACAGGGCATGGGCAGCGCAGGGTGGGGTTGGCCAGGCCTAAGGGTGCCGAGCGTCTCCAGGCAGCAGGACACGCTGGCCAGGCTCTCAGCACGAGGCAGAGCTGCTGGCCGTGCACGCAGGGCCTCGGACCCCCTGAGCAGGGTGACCGCCTGTGGGTCTGCAAGACATCATGGCTTCTGGGCTGAATTAGTGGGATACCTCTGATGGCTGCAGTTTGGAGGGTGGCCTGGGGTCAGAGGCCAGGACGGGGGTTCCTGCTGGGACCTCCCAAAGCCAGAGCCTGCACCTCAGCAAGAGCAGCCGTGCTGCCCTGGGCTGGGATCAGTGGGCGTGGTCCTTACTGCATCTGGGTCTGCACAGAGCTACGCTGCCTAGGGTGACACCTGATTGCTGTCACTTGCAGCCCCAGAGGGCTGAGGAAGGCACGGTGCCATCCTGCTCTCGTCTGCTCAGAGGGGCGCGGATCCTCCACTGCCACCCTTTCATGCCAGCACAGTGGTCGCCGCCCAGGGTGGCAGCTCAGAGGAGCCCCAAGGTGGCATCACTTCAGGGGCTGAGAACTCCGTGGACAGCCCCATCCCCCTGGGACCCCCTTGGAGGCAAGTGACCCAGAGTTAAGGCTTGGATGGGAGGTGTCCCCAAAGGCTCCTGTGTGAGACGGTGCAGGGATATTCAGGGGTGAAGTGACTGGGCTGTGAGACCTTAGCCCAGTCAGTGCATTAACCCCTGATGGGGACAACCTGGTGGTGACTGAGGCGGGATGGGGTTGGAGGAGGTGGGCGCTGGGGGCCTGCCTTGGGCACCTATTTTGGTAAGTGGAGTCTCTACGTCCTAGGTGACGTCTTGAGCTGCTTCCCTCTGCCACACTTTCCCAGCCTCACCTGGAGCCTCGAAGAATGGAGCTGGCGTCTGTGGACCTAGACCTCAGAGACCAGGGGCCCAGGCTGTCTGTGGACCGAGACCTCAGAGACCAGGGCCCAGGCTGTCTGTGGACCTAAACCTCAGAGACCAGGGGCCCAGGCTGTCTGTGGACCTAGACCTCAGAGACCAGGGCCCAGGCTGTCTGTGGACCTAGACCTCAGAGACCAGGGCCCAGGCTGCCTGTGGACCTAGACCTCAGAGACCAGGGGCCCAGGCTGCCTGTGGACTGAGACCTCAGAGACCAGGGGCCCCAGATACACGGCCTCTGAAATGGTTCTTGTCAGGTCTTTGGGTCGTGACTAAAAGGTGGGTTCCACCTTGACCCTCTCCTAGCCACATGGCCTGTCCCCTGGGCCTGAAGCCAGGACCCTGCAAAAATCTCTGTGCCTCCTCAACCGTTGCACACAGCAGGCCCAGGGAACTCTGTCACCCGGGGAGGGGACAATGGAAGTCAGGGACCAGGTGCTGTGGACAGAGGCCTCAGGGAGGTGGACGTGGCCCCCCCAAGGTTGCATGTTCTTGTGCAATGCTCACAGCATGGGAGGGGTGCCCTGACCACGCCCTCCAGAGCCCGGGGAAATGGAGCCTGGGGGCACGTGACTTGCCTGTGGCCCTTTCTCATCATGGGGCCCAAGGCCTTGTCCCTACTTGCCCCATCCCTGGGGTTCATTCCCCTCTAGCACGGCACTGAGCATCTGGACAGGTCAGCAGCAGTAGTACCCGGGAACACGAGGGCACTTCTGCAGCTATGGCCTCTCCCTTCTCTTCTGGGAGTTTGTGGGGTATTTGCCTCTGTCCCCTAACTGCCTGCATGTGACAGTAAACACTGTTTGGATCCAAAGCAAATTGGCTCTAATTACCCAGCTTCCAGACCGTAGCTCAGAGCACCCAGTGGAAAGGCCGGTCCTCCCGGGGGCGGGCCTGGGCGTGTGGCTGCTCTTCACCAGGCGCCAGGCCCCTTCCACGTCACCGCCTCTGGCTGCTGGCTCCGTCCGGGTGCGGTCCACGGTGAACAGAGCTGGTGTGTGTGTTTGAGCCCGGGCCCAGGATCAGTCCCCAGGTGGAAGCCCCATCCTGGGGGTCACTTCCCTTGGCCGGGAGCAGGACTGGGCAGCAGGTGCCCTCAGTGCAGACCGGGAATCATCATCATCGTCGCGACGGAGGCCATCAGGCCCCGGAGCTCCACCATGATCCTGTCACTGGCATAACCACCATCACCGTGTCACCACCACCATCTCCGTGGCTCCCCCTGGGTCACCATCGTCACCACTGCCCTCCCATCACCATGGATCCCCCGTCCACATGGCAGTGGTCACCATGAACATCATTGCCATCACTGTGACACCCCACCACCGTCACCATGGTTACCACACCAGTTCCCTCGTCACCACCCTGGCCTGGACTGTCTCCAGATGACCTTTTGGGCTCACTCTGGGCCCCCGTGTCTGGGTGGCTGCCCTTTGCGGAAGGCACGAGGGGGCGGGGGCAGGTGCCACCCAGCTCCTCCTCTGCCCACCAGGAAGCCTTCCTGGTGACCCTTCCTCACCTGACCTGGGCTGGCTGACCCCTGCACCCCTGTAAACGTCCCTCGTATGGATCTCCACAGTGACCCTCTTTGGGACCCAGCTCTGGGTCCTCCAGGATCCAGACAGAGCACCTCCTGCCACTGTCATCAGCAGGTGACCCTGTGGCCCCACAGGGCTGGGGCCTTCCTGCCGAGCTTTCTGCTGGAGACCTGTGGGAGACTGTCTCCCTTGGGCTTCCTCTGTGGTGACACTCCCCCACCCCTGGGCCCAGCCAGGCCCCTGTCCCTTCAGCTGGCCGAGCTGGGCCCTGCCGCGGTGGCTGTGCTGAGATGGTAAAGGCGGGTCGACCTCTCTGTCTGCTGCTTTTCCTGACGAGGCAGTGATTGCTCAGACAAGAAGCAGCCCCGAAGGGTGGACGTGAGAGGGGACAGGCTTAGCCCCTTGGTCTGGCTTTGCAGGGGCCTCACTGTCCCGGCCGAGGACCTGGAAGGTGGACATCTAGCTGCTGTTTGCCCAGGATGCCGGCCCAGGAGGCAGGGCCCGAGCACGTGCTGTCTTCTCTCCTGGCTCCTGCCCGGGCCTGCCTGGAGTCTGGCTGCTGACTTCACAGAGTCGGGCAGGGGCTCCGCCTTCCCAGGAGGCTACCTGTCGGAGCCCACTGGAAAGGCCCGGTGTCCTCACCTGGCCAGAGGGAGTGCAGCCCCAGCGGAGTGGGGCCAGGGCAAGCAGGGGCAGGTGCTGGAGGGGCAGAGTCCCTGCAGAGGGCACAGGACTCCCTCCCGCAGGGCTCGGGCCCAGGAGGGAGACAGCTGCCCGGATGGGCAGAAGTTCGAGGCCAGTGTAGGTGGGTGGGTGGGGCTGGTTCAGAAAATGCACAAGACGGAAGATGGGGGCAAACCCTGAGAAATTAGAGGGTCAGTTATGGAAGTTCAACTTCCAAGTCCTGAAAGAAAGTGCAGAAAGCAGAATGAAGGAAACCACTCAAGAGATGAGGCGAGACTTTCCCAGGGCAGGACACAGCTTCTGGAGAGGGTCTTCAGGGCCCAGAGAGTGGGCAGCGGCAGGCCTAGCACGGTTGTCTTCTCCTCCTGCTCTCTGTTGAGTTAAGTCCCCTGCTTTTTGGAACAAATGTGTTTCTCTCCTGCCGTCTGTCTACACCTTTGTTTGGCTGAAGCGCATCCTGTAGGAGCTTTCTGATAAGGCTGCTTGGGCACAGCCGTGAGCGCTCTCAGTCAAGCGTTTTCCTCTGTCCACACGGTGACAGCTCAGACTGACCAGCGTCTGTGGGAAAGAGCATTTCCCTCAGAATTCTGCAGGTCTCATTTTCTAGCTTCTGGGATTTCCACTTACTCCAGGAATTCTCCACCGCGTGCCGTGCTTTCCTCTCTGGAAGCTCTTGGTATTGCCCACCAGTCTCCACTCCTGCAGATGGGCGTGGCAGCCAGGGTGGGTGCAGGGGAGGGGACACTTGCTGTGGCCGGCTGTCCTGAGTGATGATGACCCCTGTGCATGGGCTCATTTTCCCTCTGTTTCTCCCTGCAGGAGGCCCTGGGATTGGGCCCATTTTATACCTGTGGAAGCTGAGGCAGGGAGAGGCCAGTGACCCAGGAGGGCCACCCCGTGAGCAGCAGGCTGACGGCAGTCTGGGCGCTGCATGTCCCTGGACGTGCTCCGTGACAGGGACTTCTTGCCTCCCCGGCCTGCCCTGGCCGTCACCTCTCTGTCCCAGTCTCCCCCATGCTATCATTGATGGCCTTGGAGATCCAAACCGCCCCTTTTCCAGGTGACAAGGGCCAGGGCTTCTCCTAGGGAGGATCCAAGCAGGTCCTATGTGTCCTGGTCATCTATCCAGGTGTCCCTCGGAGGGGGTGGTCTCGGAGGTGATGATGGTGTGACATGCCCAGCTCAGGGGAATCTGCTAAGTGACAGTTCCTGGCTGGACAGTGCCCTCTTTGCCATCCCAGGAGGAGGGGACACCAGACAGTGGAGGTGGGCAGAGGGAAGCCACCTGGCAGCCCCTCTGGCCTCAGACGGTTCAGGATGAGGCGTTGGTGGGGGGCCCACCGTCGGCCTGGGTGAGCGGTCGGGGCTGCCTCTCCAATTCCATGTCTGTCCCCGGTCCCTCTAGGCCCTTGAAAGGTGCCCGTACAGAGTCCCGGCTCCCACAGCTGCAGCACCAGTCTGGCTCTCCTCGGGCCTTGTGCACAGACATTCGAGGACTTCCTGCCAGGCACCAGCGTGTGCTAGAGGAGCAAGGAAGACACTCGTCCCGGCTCAGCAGCCGCCTCACACTGTCCCCGAGGGTCGCGCGTCCCTCCCGTGTGCTCCCTGCCCCAGATCTGCCCTGTGCCCCACGTGGCCCTGCAGCACCCGAGGGAGGTCCCAGGCCCAGCTGTCCTCCTACCGCCAGCCCGGGCCTGCCCCTCCTCCCAGGCCTCTGCTCTCTCCCCACGGGTCGATTTGCTGTGAAGGACGGACAGCCCAGCCAGGAGTTCCTGAGCTTTCCAGCGTCTGAGGTGTATGCGGAGGAGTGGGGCGGCCGTAGTGCTCACCTGCACCTGGGCCGGCTGCCTCGGCATAACAGGACGTGTGTCCCTCATGCTGGCTCCTGGCCACATCCTCCATCTCAATCCCAGGAGCCTTGGCACTGCCCCCCAGACCTGTCCCAGGCCCTCCAAGTCGGAGTCTTCTAGGGGAGGTGGTCTCCCAAAGTCCCCCAGGTGCGTCCTGGGGAGCAGGAGTGGGCCTGCACAGGTGAACTTGGAGGGAGGGAAAGGGGGACCCACGGTCAGTGAGTGAGGGGATCCACGGTGCATTAACCCAAGCCTGGGCCAGGATTTGCTCCAGAGCCCTCAGTCAGAGGCTGCTGAGCTGCGGGCTCTGAGGCCACCCTGTCCCTCCCAGAGCGGGGGCCAGTGGGCCCCAAACTGGGCCATCCAGTCCTGGACCTCATCTTTCACTTCTGCAAGTACCCGAGGAAGGGCGGAGGCTGAGGAGAGGCCTGCTCCTCTTGCTCCCAGGGTCCCAGGGCAGGAGAACAAGGCCCTCCTGGACCCCATGTCCTTCCTGTGCCCTGTATGTCCTGCAGTGGCACAGACACCAGGGCTGGGGGCCAAAGGAGCTGAGGGGGAGGATGGCCAGGCAGCTGTCTGTCCACATGGGCAGGGAAGGCCAGGCTGACCTGGTGCTATGGAGCTGCTGAGAGGCACAGAGAGCCTGCTTGGGCCTTGCCTGTCCCCATGTCCCCCTGAGAACTTATACGAGGGCCTCCGCGGATGTGGTAAGGGTGAGGACCTTGAGGTGAGCCTGTCCTGGGTCAGGGCACCCAACCTCCATGTCCTTACAAGGGGCAGAGAAAGAGACACAGGGGCTCAGAGTGAAGAGGCTCGTGAAGAGGGCGGGGTGAGTTGCAGCCCCGACCTTGAGGGCGTCCAGGGTGGCAAGCCACGGGGCTCTGGGGGAGGCCCTGGACCTGGCGCTCAGGCCCCTCCCTGATGGTGCGCCTGGTGCCTCCCAGCCCCTACACCCCGGGTCCTGGGGTGGAGCTGGGGCCCACCATTTGCTTCTACAAATGCAGCAGCACGGCGTAGAGAGAGCCTGGCCCTCTCCAGGGAAAGGGCCTTCGGTGGCGGCCCTCTGTGTTCTGAGAGGGCTGCGACAGGCGCGGGGCGAGCAAGGCGCAGAAGTCCCGGTCACGCCCTCGCTTCCAGGTCAGCAGGCCCCTGGTCTCCCATGGAGAGTCCTCCCAGGGCTCCGAGGCTGAGGAGCTGCAGCTGCAGGAGCAGCCAGAGGAGAGGCCAGGCCTGGTGCCCGATGGACGGGAGTCCTGGGGTGAGGAGAGCCCCACAGGGACCTGGAGCAAGATGGGCAGCAGGGGCCACACCCCGGGGCAGGGCCCCTCGTGCTTGTCTAGGGGACAGAACCAAGGCCAGCGGCTCAAGGAACCAAGCTCTGCAAGTCTTCACCACAGCGCTCCGGGCTTGACCGGGTCCTGAGTCGGTGGACGTCTGCAACTGGCCTTCACCTGGACATGTGCTAGGATGGCCAGGTGCATCCGCCCAGATCCACCCTGGGGAGAGCTGGATGGGGCCAGGGCCTGGTGTGGGAGCCCGTTTGCCCATGTGTGTCTGCTGGGTGTGTATCTGGGTGTGTGTGTCTGCGGGTGTGCGTCTGCCCGTGTGGGTCTGCGGGTGTGTGTCTGCAGCCAGTTTTGGGAGCCCCGTGGTCCAGGCGTCCTATGCAGCTCAATCTCTACTCAGCAGACACTGTTGCTCATGCAGAACCAGCAGCTGGAGCCTCAGCCACCCCTGCCTGCGGTGTCACCTGCTGGAAAACTTGGGTATTCGTGGTTCCTGCCCCCTTGGGCCAGCACTGGACGATGGAGACCCACAGTCCTGGCCAAGCCAGGCACAGCTCCTGGTGCTGGCAGGAGGCGTGTGGACAGCCATCCTCAGTCGAGCGGGGCTGTTCCTCTGGGCTACACACATGCGCCAGCCTCATTGCCACTCCCTCAGGGACTGGCCTGGGACACCTGCTGCCTGTGTCCCTGCTTGGATGCCACCCCCTGCGGCAGCTGACCTTGTGGGAGCAAGTGTTTTGCCCGTATGTCCAGATCGACCAACGCGGGTGGGTGGATGACTGTCCAGGGCGTGTCCAGCTGCCGGGTTGTGGTGCTGCGGCTTCAGCACAAAGGAGACACCTGGCCCGAACCACCCCATCCTTGCCTCAGCCCTCAGCCCTCAGGCAGTGCCTCGGGAACCGACCCTGATGCCACGTGTGGCCTGCAGGATGTCAGAGGGACAGATGACCCAGTGAAGTTAAGTAGCCCTTCCTGCAGAGGCATGTCACCAGGCCACAGGCTGCATGGCCAGGCAGACATCGGGCAGGGGCCCTGCGGAGGTGCGGCCCTGTGAGGATGAGCCCTCTGCCCAAGCTCCCTCCACCTGGCCCTAAGTGCAGGAGGACGGGCCCCGGGGCCTCTCGGGTTCCCGATGCTGTCCAGTGAGGCCGGGGCATCACGGAGAAGCCACCTGGCCAATGCCCAGGCCTGAAGCATGTCCCATCTGCTGGGTTCCTTCAGCCCCCAGGGCCCGAGGCCCTCCCCAACCACAACCGAGGCCACCGCTGCAGCTCCCCACCCCACCCCGGGTGCTCCTCCAACCGCCTCGGGCGGGCTGTGCCTCAAAGCTGCAGCCACACTCGCCTCTGTAGGCACGGTCCTCGTCCCTCGGCCTCTTCTGTGCCCTCCTGTCAAGGCTTGCCGGAGCCCGGTCTTCCAGAGGACACTTCCTGGGACGAGGGCCATTCTCAGGAGCACCTGCGCCCCGCTGTCCCCTTCTCCCCGTGTGCGCAGCCTGACTGTGGGGGCCACGGAGGCAGGATCGGGGGACTCGGGCCATCCCAGCCCAGGAGGCCCAGGCCCGTGCACTCCATTCAGCCAGCACCTCCCACTGCCTGCGAGAACCCGGCACTGCTCACACATGGCCTCTGTGACTCCCCAGTGAGCCTCAGGCCACCCACGGGTGCACCCTGCAGGTCCCTTACAGACAAGAGGACAAAGGCTGGGCGGGTGAAGTGGGGCTTCCAGGGGCCCTGCAGGCGAGCGGGTGAGCCGTGACCTCCCACCACTGGCCATGCCGCCCACCCTGAACCTGCCTGTTCACCAGCCCCGGGTTGGTGCTGGGGCTGCTCCTGGCGGGTGGGTGCGTCCCGAGGGAGACAGGCCAGTCTCTGCTCTGTGGGGAAGGCCTAAGCATGCATTCCACCCCCAGAGTGACCATACAATTCATGGGCTAAATGGGGTTCTGGAAAGTGAAATCGTTGCTATTCATACTTATGAGGTGACAGATGTCCACTGGGACCACTGTCCTGTGGGCATGGCCAAGGGCAGGCTGCTGTTGGCTCAGCTGGCCTCTTGCACTTTGCAGCCACGGCCTGGCCACCCTTACGTGTCCAGGTCTGCTCGGGGCACCTGCCCCTGCAGATGTGGGCTTGGCCGGGGCCGATGCTGCCTGCAAACCGCCCGCTGCTGTGCAGAGGGACTTGCCTCTCCACCACCCGGACGTATGTGGCGTGCCAGCGCACCAACAGAACACAGACGCTGTAACACCACCTCATTACTCTTCTCCGACGAGGTAATGATCGCTAATGTGCACTGGATCCCACTAATTAACTCTCTGCCTTTAATTAACTTCCTGCCTATTTCACCTGACATAATATATTATCACAAATGTCAACTTCTCCCAACGTTCACCTCTCGCAACAAAACAAGACGCGTCACATAAACATGGCATTTTTGACACTGTATTGGAAATAAGAGCTCCGTGGGAAGTGGACAGGCCAGGGGCAGGGTGTCTAGCTGGAACCGGAGCCTCCTGAATGTCCCCTAGGGCCCACGAACAGGATTAGATGTGCTCCTGATGGCACTGCCGTGGCTCCTCACAGCGCCAGACACGCTAACGAGGAACGCAAGGCCGCTCACCTGGGAAGCCCCTGGCGTCCTCCCGGCCCAGAGCAGGCCAGCATGGCCTGGGGCGTCCTCCCAGATGGGCTGCCCAGGACAGCAGCAGCCTGCAGAGCCTGGACAGCTCCCACAGCCCCCCCCCCCCCGCCCGTGCCCTCCGCAGCCCCGGGGCCAACGTCAGCTCAGGCTGGGAAGCTGCCTGGGCACGGCAGCTGGGGCCACCACTGCCTCCTGCCAGGGCCAGCGTGTCCCCAGGACCCCCTGGCTGCCCTGACACCCCCACCCTGCCAGTCTCCTTGTCACGGTGGGAAGGCAGCTGTGAGTCGGCTTGTCTCTCCTCTCCTGCTGGACAACTCACCTTGGTGGCCCAGGGGCGGTGAGGGTTGTGCTCCCCCAGAGTGGACTGTGTCTCCTGCCTGGTGTCCCTCAAATCCCTGGCCTGGGCCAGGCATGAATGGAATGCAAGCCTGGGCTGGGGGAGGGCTGTCCATCAGGCCCTTGGAGTGACAGCGGAGGGTCCCCAGCACTGAATTACACCGGAGGCAGGTGGAGGGGTGGGCGTGGCAAGACAAACTCCCTGCAGCTGGAGTGCACTCATCACCTGGGGCGAGAAGAAAGGTTTGACTTAATTTCACACCTCAGCGGGCATCCCACGAGACGCAGCACCGGGCGCTATTCTCGGGGCTGCTG
Source organism: Marmota marmota marmota (assembly GCF_001458135.2). Taxonomy (NCBI): domain Eukaryota; kingdom Metazoa; phylum Chordata; class Mammalia; order Rodentia; family Sciuridae; genus Marmota; species Marmota marmota. Next base: position 36,206,088 of record NW_025999949.1, on the reverse strand, counting down.
CTCGGCACCCTGGGATCATCTCTGCAGGGAGCTTCTGATGGTCTCCACTCAGCGTGGCCACAGCCACTTCGCTCTGCACACCCTGCACATTTGACATGCAGACACACAGGTGTGCACACACAAAGCTCACCCCCACACAGCCATGAACACAGGCGCACACACATGTGCTCTGTGCATGCACACACCCACGCACACATGTGCACGCTACCTGTGCACACACCACATACATGAATACATGCACACACACACACCCATGCATACACACTCCACATACGTGAACATATGCATGCACACACACACTTATGCACACACAGGCAAACCCGCATGCATAAGCAAAAGCACAGAGGTGCACATGCACGATGCCCCCTAGGTTTGGAGAAGGGCCCTGGTGTGGGTCTTGCAGGAGGTCAAGGGCCCTGGGAGTCTGCTGTGTGTATGTGGGCAGAATGCCCCTTGCTGGACCTCAGTTTCTTGTTTGTCCTGTGTGCATTCTTCTAAAATTGTCCTGAAGTGCCTCTTGGGGTGAGAGTGGCTGGGGACTGTCTGCATAAGGCTGTGGAGGTGAGGCAGCTGCGGGGCAGGCCCAGCAGGCTGTGAGCAGGGACTGCTATCAGACCTGAGATGGGGCTACTGGGTGGGCCAGAGGGCAGCCTGGGTCAGAGCCAGGGAGACCAGAAAGAGGGGACCCCACATTCCCTGAGTGGAGCATGGAGAGACAGAGGGCGAGCACAGATCTCAGCAGGCTGGCCCTGGTCCCGGCCTCTGGGGAGCACCTCTTAGCCCTCTTCAGAGGAAACAGGCTCCTCTTGCAGCTTGCAGCGTGAACCTGAGCTGTGGCCCTGGGACCCCAGGGGAAGCTGGGCCCCTAGCCCGCGTCTCACTAGCTCCCTGTGCAGACTTTGCCTTGGACTCTTGGTCCCGGGACACATTTCCCAGAATCCCTGATGCTGGGCTTGACCGTGGGAACGGCTCCACCAGGGAGACTGTCGATGGCTTGACGGCTGCACCAGGCCTCTGTGCTTGTCACCTGCCTTGGGAAGAGCGAGCCTGGGCAGCCACAGGTCATGGGATGGTGACACTTGGAGCAGACTCGAAGCCTCGAGGAGCTGGAGCCAGAGCTCGACCGGGCTCCCTGCAGGCTGGGTGCGAGGGGCACACTCCCGCAAGGCACTGACTTTGGAGCCTGCTCGATACAAAGCATTGTCACCCAGCACCTGGGGACTCGTGGGGACTTTTCCACCCAGGAATCCACTCTGTCCTCACAATGCCACTGGAGGTACGACTTCTGGGTGAGAAACCGAGGCACAGAGGTGGGGGTGGCCCAGGCCACGTGGCCACCTGGGGACAGCAATGTCCTTATGTTGGTGGCTCCAGGCCAGAGCCTCTGCTGTGACCCTGCCTGGTGTCCCGCAGCCTTGCTGGTCTGTGGGCCTTGCTGCCTGTGGCTCTGGCTTAAGTTAATGAAGACGTGAGTGTAGCCACACGGGTGTAGCCAGGGAGCGACACCCCAGGCGGAACTCCCCAAGGGCAGGGGGCGGGCTCGAGTCCTCTCCCGAGGCCTCCTGCCTGTGGGTGGCTCCGATACTGTCCTTGGGGTTTCGAGAGGCTGAGTTCCCCGGGACGGAGCAGAGATGGCTGAGCCGGGAGCTGTGAGGCTGGTCCCTGCTTCGCCGAGGTCCTCCCACACCACCGCGCTCCCCACCCCGCAGGTCAATTCAATCCAGCCGCAGTCGGCTAAATCAGAGTCCTGTCAAGCTGATGGATGAGCTGAATGGACTGGTGTTTTGGATAGCATCCAACGTGGCGCTCGATAAGCGTCTGTCACCACCTTCCTGCAACAGAGGGTTCCGTGGACCTGTTCCCATTCACTCACTGACCCTTAATGCCTGCTGTGGTGTGCCTGGCATCTGCTGGGAACAGGGGCATCCACTGCCCTCTGGGGACTCCTCATCTAGTGGGGAAGCACCACCAGCAGAAGCCCGTGTGTGTCCACTGGAGGCCAGCTGTGCGAGTCTGGCCACAGCCCACCTCTTTCAGGCTCTGGGATTCGGCAGGGGTCCGTGTCCCCACTCAGGAGAACCTGTTCTAGGTGAGGACTAGGCTCCAGGCCTGTGTGGGGTCCCCAGATCCTGAGACCCTAAGCAGGACCAAGGCCCCAAGGCTGACTCTCCCGGCTGATTGGTTGGCAGAGATGGTGGATGCTCAGTCACAGCCCTGGGTGCACAGAGCTCGAGGCCAAAGGGCAGAGCCCCGCATGGGCAAGGAGGGGCACCTGTTGGCCAGTCACCAGGTGGGCCAGTCGCCAGGTGGGCCTGTGTGGCCCATGGGTGCCTTTGTCCTGTGCCAGACGGAAGCTGCCCCAACCCTGGGGCCTCTGGTTGTTGAGGCTGGTGTGCTGGTGGTGGGGACGCAGCCATGGCATTCTTCCACAGAGCCTGGAGGGATTTGGCCTGTGCTGTGGCCCCAGGGCCCCCACGTGCACCTGCTGAAATGGAGGGGCCTCCATGGTGCCCTAGACGGGCCCTGGGGTGGGCTGATGGCTGTCCAAGAGGTCCGGGCCCTCAGGGCTCTGCCCTGGGGTGGGCTGAGCACTCTCAGGGGGTCCCTAGCAGCTGCTGCGCACCCCCCAGGTACCAGGTGCTTCGAGGAGCCAGAGGACTGGAGGCGGGTGTCGTCAAGAGCAGAGGGCTGAGGGCGGAGGGACGGCCATGTGAGGCAGGATGGGTATGGAGAGATGGAGGCACAGTTCACAGGGCAGCAAAGGGGCGGGCAGCAGCCGGGCTCCAGGCAGAAGGAGCTGGATGCAGCTGGGGAGGGATGGGCTCGACCCTGCTCCTGGATGCTGCATGCGGTGGGATACAGCACCACCGACAGACGAGCGGCATGCATGGTGGCTGGGACAGAGGGCAGCAGGCGCTGGTCAGGGAGGGGCCCCGCTCGGCTGTGGGAAGTGCAGAAAAGTCCCTGTCGGAGGCCAGGTGAGACCCGAGACCCGGAGGTGGACATGGGCCTTGCACAGAGCTTCGAGTGTCCGATTTGGAAGCTTGGGTGTTGAGAGAGGGCTGCTCCTTCCCAAGCCTGCGGTCCTCGGCCCCTCTACAGGTCTGGGACACCTGGCAGCTCAAGTGGTGTTCGTTGGACAGACAGGAGGCGGAGGACGGAGTCAGATGGACGATGGTGATGGTGGTTGAGGGTGTGAGCGGTGAGGGCTGGGGGAGGGGCTGAGTGGCTGGGGTACAGAGCATGGACAGGCGTGGACACAGGCATGCTGGCAGCAGAGGGCCATGGTGACGCCATCGACCAGTCACCAGCTGTCATCAGAGTGAGGCCACCAACTGCCGGGCCCTGAGTCAAAAATCCCTGTGGCTGGATGGTTGCCTGCATGTCTTTGGCTGTGTCTCAGAGCAAGGGGGAGAGAAGCTGGGGACCCAACCCTCTCTTCCCCAGGCACACCGCTGGGTGACCTCAGGGTCAGTCCTCAATCCCTTCAAGGGCTCCTGGTGAATGGGGTGGTGCATGAGCAGCCTGTTGTCTGGCCAGGGGCAGGTCAGTGTCCCTGAGGTCCAGCTGGCCTCTACCCAGAGTTTCCTGGGGCAGGTGACTCAGTGGCCCTAAATGTTCTCCATCCGGCCCCAGTGATGTCCCTAGGTAGGGTGCGGGCAGATGTAGCCCACAGTGGCCCAGCGAGCTGGGCCCCTGGAATTCCTGGCAGAGAAAGGGAGGCCTCTGGCAGGAGCAGGAGGCAGGAAGGCCTTGCAGGCCCTGAGCCCCCAGCGGGTGGGTCAGTGACCTGGAGCCTCATCTTTGTAGGTGGGATGGCCGTATGCTCCCGCGGTCAGAGGGCCCTGGCCCCAGAGCAAGGCCTGTGTCCCCGGCAGGTCAGCAGCTTCCCACTCTGCGCCTCCTGCCTGCTGTGTAGCTTGGAGAGGATGAGCTGGCTCTGCGCTGGCCAGGGCCACATTAATGTTTGATCTGCATGGGGCCAGTGTGACTGTAATTAAAGTTTGATGGTGTTAGAAGCACCCGCCGTGGCAGGGAGCTGGTCCCGGTTTTGGGCAGTGGTGTGTTGAGGCTTCCTGGGCCACTGGCCAGGATCCTGAGGACCTGGGAGCCTGAGAAGACGAGCCTGCATTCCCTGGAGCTCGCGGTGGGACAGCTGGGGACAGGTGGCTAGGCCCCCAGAGTGTGGTCCTGAGAGGGGGACAGAGTGTGGCCTGTGAGTGACTGCGGAGCCGTGTGGGCCTCAGCGGGGAATCTGTCTTCTCCGTCTGTGGGGCACAGACCCTCTCCTGCAGTCCTCCACTGGACCACATGGGTCCCTTGGAGGTCTCATCTTAGTCCCTTGGGGACTCTGTCTGCAGCCTCCCCCAGAAGGAGCAGCCGCCCAGGGCGCCACGCAGGCCCTGAGTTACTTCGTCAGGCCCCTTCTCTCTGGGCCTCAGCCCAGCCCCCACACGTCTGGCCACACCTGGAGCCCAACAAAGGGAGAAACGGGGCTCAGCCCCTTCCCCTCCTTCTCCAAGAGTGGTCTCCTGCTCGCCTGTGGGCGTGTGGGGGGTTTTGTGCAGCCTGTGTGCCTTTAGGATGAAGGTCTTCCATGCTCTAGGCTTAGACGTGGACCCTCAGCCCGACAGCCCTGCCTCCAGGCAGGCTGCCCTCACGTGCTGCTGGGTCCTTGGTGTCTGAGTTTCCATCCCTGCCGCGTGACCCTCAAGGGCCCACAGAGCACAGCAAGGAGGGGAAGGAGGGATCCAGAGAGGGAGTCCAGGGCAGCCGTGCCGCTGGGGTGGGCAGAGAGGGCCGGAAGGGGGCCACCACGCTGGTCTTGCACAAAGGTGGAGGCTGTCCAGTCCAGGAGGCAGGGAGGAGCCTTCTCAGCTGGGCGGGTGGAACTGCCTGGGTCTGTGGAGGCCCAACCTCTGACCTGTGCCTGTGGCCTTATTTGTGGCCTTGCAGACACGAACTACCGTGGGAGGAGTAGGGCAGGCCTGGTCCAGTGGCTGTGCCCTCACTGAGGAGGGGACTTGGACCACTCTCAGGAGGCACACCCTGGGAACGCAGAGGCCCCCCGAGTCCAGCTGGAGGGAGGCCAGAGGGCTGCAGAAGGCCCTCCGTGTTGCCTTGCCCTGGTTCTGTCCTCCAGAGCCAGGAGACGACACGTTTCTGCTGCCAGCCACCAGCACGTGTCCTCTGTCACCGGAGCCCTAGGAGACAACGCACCGCCAAGGCCACGCGACCTGAGCAGCAGCCATGAGCACCGCTTCCTCCACCCCCACCCCGTCCAGCCGGACCGTGGCCACCACCACACTTCTCTCATCATCACCTCTGTCACGGCTGCCCTCCGGGTGACACGCCTCCTGCTCTGTCTCCCAAGGTCCCCTCGGCAGCTCCTGAGAAGGCTGTTGCTCTCCACCTGGCCATGGACCTGCCACCCCCAGGAGAGCTGGGCTGCTGTGAAGGGCTGCCCGCCCCATCCTCTGGGTCCTGCCTGCCCGGTGCTCTGGGTGGGTGGCTCTGGAGGGCGCCCTCTGCCTGGCGGGGAGGGCCTCCCGCTGGCCGTGCTGTCTCTCCCTTTGTTCCAGGGCAGACTCGAGCCCAGATGTGACAGCACAATATCATCTTGCAAGACGGCCCCCTCGGATCCCCAGATAAGCTGTCGATCGCACGGCTCCTGCCGTCTCGCTATCTGGCTTTATTTCGCCGTAATAGCGGGACGATGCAGTTGGTAACGACCCGTGACAGCTGCTGTATTGATATTCCCAGGCTTGGGGAGAGGGAGAGAGGAAAAAAATAAACACTTGATAAAGTAGGATTGGAGATTAATAGTTGTCTGGTGACGATTCACAGTGAGCCAGGCTGCCAGCAGATTGCATGTCTGTGGAACTGGGCTGCCAGCTCCCACCGGGCCGCAGAGCGGGGCCCCGGGGAGGGACCCATGTCCAGCCCGCACAGCCGCGGGAGAGCCTGGGGCTGCGGGCCAGGATTCAGGCGCCCTTGGCCAGAAAGCTTGGAAGAGACCCAGCGTGGGGAGGGCAGATGGAAATGGCTTTGGAACTGTTTATTTATTTATACTCCACCATGTTCCAAGAAGGGGTTTAAAAGGCTTAGAAATTGCTTTGTATAGAAGCCCCGGTAATCCACGCGGCTCCTCCTTGGTGGGCGCAGAGGATCCTGAACACCATGGGTCCGGTCAGGGCGGGAGGCTGAGGGGTGACCAGGTCTGCTGGGGAAGGAGCCTGGGCCCTGCTGGGTTTGCAGACCTGCCCCCCAGGTGGCCTTGGGTGGAAACCCAGGGCTGGAGATGGACCGTCCTGGGGCAGCTGTTCAGGTAGAATCCCCATTGTGTGTGAACTTGGGCTCATCACAAGAAAGTGAGGACGGTCACACACTGCAGTTCTTCACTGCGAACAGAGCCGCGCACACACCACCTCGCGCCATGATCCGTGAGCCCAGGGCAGCAGGCAGGCCGCAGGCCCCTGAGTGTGGTCACACTTACAACCAACAGCTCATTCAGTCGAGCAGTGCCTGCCCATGGCCACCCTAACGGATCACCCCAGAGCAGGGGCCCAAACCAGAGACGTGCTCTCCCACACCCTGGAGTCCAGGTGTCGCAGGCCAGGCGCCCCCTGAAGGCTCCCAGAGAGCACAGGCCTGGGTCAAGGACGCTCGCTGGGTGGTCCCAGCTTCCTCAGCTGTGCCACGACGTTCGGCTCACCTGTCTTCAGGGGCCTTCTTCCCTTGGGTGTCTTTGTCCTCCTCTCTTCTGGGCCTCGTGACAACGCCTGGTCTTCAGTTCAGGGCCCACCCAGAGGCAGGACACTCTCCTCCTGAGATCTTCAGTTGCCTCTGTGAAAAGCCTTTCCCAGGTACATCCACGTGCAGAAGTTCTAGGGGCCACACTGCTGGACACCCTGCAGGGAACAGTGAGGCCGTGTGTGCACCGAGGGTGACCGCGGACCGGGGCTTCTTTCAGATCAGAACAGCCAATGAGACGCAGGCTGGGTATGTGCCCAAACCTCTCCCATGGGGCCCGGTGTCCTCTTTTAAGGGCCTCACAGCCAAGTCCCAGGGCTCGAGGCCAGCAGGAGGCTGGGGCAGTGTGTTTCCAGGGCAGCAGGTGCCCACCTGGGAGGCCCTTCTGTGGGGGTGCAGGCAGCCTGGCCCTCAGGGACCGCAGAGCTCTCAGTGGAAGGCGTGAAGCAAGGGTCCCTGGGCAGCAAGGACGCTGGGGCTCGAGAGGCGCCAGCATTCTGGGGGCCTGGGGCCTGCCACCTCCCTCAGGGGCCTGCTGCCCTCCACCTCCTGGCCCTTCTCATGCCGGTCCTTGCCGGTCCTCAGCTGCCTTATCCTTCCTGAACAAGGCAGTGCATAAATGGGTAAAGACGGCCGCACGCTGCAGACTCTAAACTCCTTCCCCAGGGCCCTGCTCCTGCCAGGAGGGACCATTCATAACCCTGCGACAGCCCCTTTCCAGGCCCCCGTGCTCCTGGGGCCCTGGTCCCGGCTCGGGGCTCCCTTGCTCCACTAACATTCACGATGTGCCTACTGGAGGGACAGCCATGCTCAGCTTGTCCCTATCCTGAGTGGGACCCGCGGCCCGAGGCGAGGGCCTGCGAGGTGGCGGCAGTGACAGTGTTGCCCGCTGCGTGCTCTGCCTGAGTGGAGCGTGCCGGGCTGGGAAGGCAGGGCCCTGCTCAAACCCAGGCTCGCAGCTCAAACCCAGGTGGCCATGCTGCCCAAGGACCCCCCAGGCTCGCAGCTCAAACCCAGGTGGCCATGCTGCCCAAGGACCCCCTGGGTGCACATGAGAGCCTCGGCGTGGAGGTTCCCGGCTTCCCTGTGTGCGGCTCTCACATGCTTGGTTGACCTTACCTGGGAGCAGGACTCTGGGGTGCCCAGGGCTGCAGGCTGGCCCCAGGGCTCCCAGCACAGAGTGGCCCAGTGAGTGCCCCTGACCTGGAGGCCAAGAGAGCCACACTGCCCCACACGCTGGACTCAAAGACAGGAAGTTAAATTCACCCAGTAGATCAGCACATGTCTGTGTCCCGGTGTGCCAACGTGTGTGTGCGTATGTGCATTTGTGTGCGGGTAGGTGGTATGCATGCGTGTGCATGCATGTGTGTGCACGTGTGTGGTGTGTGGGCATGGTGTGTGCGGGCTTGCTGTACGTGTTGTGTGTGCTGTGTGCAGTGTGGGTCTGCACAGGCAGCGAGGGCTCTTGGCTGGTGTAGGGTTGGGTCCCTTCTGCCTGGTACTGGTGCTCTTATATGCCCAGAGGAGCCAACAGCAGCTCCAAGTGTGTGCATGGGTGTGTGAAGGAGGCGGGGGACCCCCGCACCGTGGCATTTGCTTTGAGAATGGATAACTCCATCTGTCCTTCTTTCTCTGCCCGGCCTGGCCTGGAGGGCCTTGCTCCCGAGGCCTGTGCCAAGACCCACTCTGTGACGTATGGCACCTCCCATGTGTGAGATCCTCCACACGGAGCTTCCACGATCTGATGGCAGAATGAGGACACCCTGCCGTGGCTGAGCCCCAGAGATGGGAGGCCGGGGCCGGCCGCTGTGTGCAACCTGACAGTGTATCTCAAGAACACTTAGCCAAGCCCTGGGGCGACCAGGTTGGGCTTCTGTAGACCCGAGGCCCACGCAGATGTGCTCGAAGATGGTGCTGGTGCGGTGCATGGGACGTGGGTGTGCACTGTGTGGTTTGCTGTCAGGTGGCCACGGGATGGACCTTGCCAGAAGCCCCTGCTGCTATTGCCCCATGTGGGATCAAGGCCGACCTCTGCGGCTGACCCACACCCAGCCTGGCTCTCTGCCTCAGGTGGTGCGGTCACTTCCCTGTCCCTAAGGTTCCTCAGTGACAATGGGATCATGGCCTGGCTCTGGCTTGGCCACCTAAGGATGCTGTGGCGAGGCCTAAGAGCGGAAGTGATTAACGTGGAGTCCTTTTCTCCAATGACACGGCCAATCATTTTCTTGCAGGAGGAATATTGACGACTCCCTATACACCATGTAGGTAGCACAGGAAATAAGTCAAAGACATGAGCAGGGGGCTGTGGCTGTGCCTGATGCCTGCCCTGCCAGCTCCCAGGTGAGCAGACCTTAAGACACCTGAGGGCCAGCTTCCCACCTAGAGACCAGGAGTCAAAACCATTGGCCCTGCCTGGATCAGGGATTCACAGTCCGTCCCATGGGGATAGATGTAGTTTTCTCAATTAAATGGAGGGTGCTGGGAACCTGGCCCCTACACCTCCCCAGCCTCACCTCAACTACCCCCAGACCTGCCTCCCCAGGGGACATGGGAGGCTGGTCTCCACACTGGCTTCCAGACCTGGCCCAGTCCTCTCCTGGAGGCCTGGGGGTGTTTCTTGGCATGGTGAGTGTGCAGGGAGGGTCCCTGGCATGGCACCTGCAGGTAGAGATCTGCTGCCCAAGTGGAGCTTCTCCTAGCATCAGCAAGGGTGTGACTGGCAAGCAGAGGCAGGGCTGCACAGATGGCCACTGGCTCTGAGAAGCTGGAGGGAGCAGAGGGCATGGGTATTAGTCCAGCCTGGGCCTAGGACCCATTGCACACCCCTGGACCCACAGCACCTCTTTCTTCATCTCTGGAATGGAGTACTGGGCTGGATGGTGTGCCCCGACGTATGTCCGAGTCCTAGCCCTGGGTCTGTGACCTTTTATGTAAATACGGTCGGTCTTTGCAGATTCAACTAAGTCAAGACGAGGTGGCACTGCAAGGGGGTGTCTTCTGCCCAGTGACTGGTGTCCTGTTAAGAAGGAGGTAATGTGTCCCAGAGACAGAGGGGGCAAAGGCAAGTGCCGAGGGGCAGAAACAGGGCTGTGCTCCTGCAAATCCTGGGGTGCCACAGGTTGCTGACAGCCCTGGATGTGAGGAGAGGGGCAGGGGATGGAGCCCCGCTCCCCGGGGCCTGCAGAAGGAGCCGGCTTTGCTGCCATCTGGCAGCTGGGCCTCAGAGTTGGGAGGCGACCCCTGCTGCTGTTTGGTTGCCCTGCGGGGTGCCCTGGACCACAGCCTGGGGGCTGGCACACGGCACAGGGTCGCCCCCTATGTGCCTGGTGAGGCCACCCAGGTGAGGAGCTCCCGGCTTGCAGGCTGGTGGGAGGGTGAGGCCCTTAACGATAGATAGGCTCAGCCTCGGCAGCAGCTTGTCCTCCCGGGTCTGCAGGAGGAGGGGCTGCCCTGGCCTTGGCAGAAGGGTAGCCTTGGAGGTTGACCGAGAGGGGACCCGCCCTGCACAGCTGCCTCTGTACTGTCTTCCTGGTGTTGTCCATGATTATTCAGTCACTCAAAAATTTACCCTGGGTCAGATTCAGTACCAGGCACAGGAAGGGAAGAGTGCTTCTGGGCGTGGAAATGGAAGCAAATGACCATTCTGAAATGTGCCAAGTGCAGAACGTGAAATGTGCACGAGGCAGGGTGCCGGGGGAGGGAGGGGGACACCTGCTGCCGTGGCACCTCCCGGCAGGAGACGCGCTGGGTGACGGGCCAGCCAGGGTGGGCTGGGAGCAGCCCCTGTGTCCAGGTGGCAGAGGTGGGGTGCAGCAGCTCGGGGTTCAGGACGTGTGCCATCGGGACGGTGAAGGCAGACCGAGGGCCTCGCCCTCTGTGTCGGGTCCATCACTGGGGCCAGCCTGGGCGGTGCCAGGGGAGACGCTCAGACGCTGGTAGGTTCTAGGAGCCGCCCACCCAGCTTCCCGCTCTGTCCTTTCGGAGCCCGACCACTGCCTGGGTGGGACGCTGGTGTGGGGCATTTCAAGCCGTGGCCCTGGGGGCATGGGACACGGCCCTGTTTGCATTTTAGAGAGAACCATCAAGGGCATTGTACAGGGTTGGGGGGACAGCATGGAAGTGGGGGTCAGAAGGTGTCTCAGGAAGGGGGAGGGCGCAGGATCTGAACTCAGGACCTGGATCCAGAACAGAGGACCAAGGCCAGAACTAAACCCAGAACAAGGGTCGGCCCTGAATGCCACGCGTCAGGGACGTCACTTGTGTCTTTCACAGATGCTCGTCAGGTGCCTGGGGTGTGACAGGCACCCTGCCCTCGGTCACTGTGTGAGTAAAGGCTGGCAGTGGGAGGGGGAGTGGTCAGTGGGGACAACAGTGCACCAGGAAGGACTGCAAGGCCAGGCCGTGCCACCTTCTGCAGCACACACGGTGCCCTGGCCCCCGCAGGGCTGCCCAGGAGCCGTCAGCGGGCAGGCCGCAGAGCCCCCCCAGGAGGCTCCTTTCTCCTCACGTGCAGGGCTGTGGTGGGAGGCTGGGGGAAAGCACAAGCCAGCGTTGGGGACAGTGTCAAGGCCTGGTAGTGCCACGGCGAGTGAGAGCCGAGTCCTGGAGGCGGCTCCCTGCAGAGCCCTCCACACCCCAGCACCAAGCCTGTGGGGCCTGCTGGTGCCGCCTGAGCCCCTGCCTCTGTCAGGCTGGGAGAGCAGCCAGGAGCTGGCCGGGGGCGCGGCCCGTGGAGGTCTCATTCAACAGACGCGGCTTGGGTGGTGGCGCGGGCAGTGCTGGGCACCGTGGTGGGAGTCAACTCAGAGGAGTGGCAGGACTCACCTCCCCAGCTGGGTGCGGGGGCCTGGGCATCCCTGAATCAAAGGTCCATGCCAGGCTAGGTCCCTCTCCATGTGTCCGTGTGGCCAAGAAGGCAGTGACCAGAGGGACACAGGAGCCTGTGGGCAGAGCACAAGGGTGGGGGCTGCAGGGTCAGTCACAGTGGCCTCGGGAGGCTGTGTCTCCTGGCCTTTGTGGCTCCAGGGGGCAGTGCGCCGTGGCTGGCCCTGGGGTGGCTCCCCTCTTGCCTCAGTTGTCCTGCAGCTGCCGACTGTCGGACCCTCCTCTGTCAGGGCCTCCGCGGGCGCAGCGTGCCTGTCTGGGGTCCTTCTTTCTGTAAGCTGTCCTGATCCTGGCAGGATGTCCAGCCGCAGACCCTTCCTCTCCTCTGGGTCCTAGTGGGCCCCCTCCAGGTGTGACAGTCGAAACCACCCCTAGGTGTGGCTGGAAGTACCCTGGGGGCCCACATGGACGCAGACTGACAGAGACTGGCCAGACCAAGAGCGTGGGGCTGTGATGCAGCTCCGGATCCTGGAAGAGGCGGGGAGTGGACCCTTGGCGGAGCTGTCCCCCCAGCCCTGGGAACGTGGCCGACGTGGGCTCTCCGGGTCGTTGCTGGGCGGCTTCTCTGGGCTCTTCTCTCGCTGTTTCCGCTCTGTCCTGCCTCCTGTCTCCAAGGCACGACTTTCCGACTTTCTGACCTTGGGGAAGAAACAGGCCCAGGGAGGGTGCACACCAGACCCACTTTGCCATCAGACTCCTCCCTGGCCCCCAGGCGCCCTGGATGGGAGAAGCAGATGGTGGGGAGGGGGTTTGGGGAGCAGTTGTAGACAGGGTGTCCCGGTCACCCCCCGTGTAAGCCCAGACACTGGACCATAGACCCCTAGGTGACAAAGCACTGAGGCTCCGGGAGCTTTGAAATCTGGGTGGCTCAAGGACAAGCGGGGCTGCCTCCTTTCCAGAAGAGGCGCTGGGGACAGGTGGGAGCTCCCCGGCAAGAGGCAGACGCCACCTCTCCGTGGTGGGGTGACATTAGCGGGTCTGGGAGAACTGCCTTGGGGGAATTCTTTTTTCCATTCCCTAAGCAGAAGGTAGCATTTACTCATCCTGCTCAGGTTGAATTACCATATTAATTATTCAAAAGACTTTATGCTCTCAAACCAGGATCCGTGTCCCGGATCCAAGGGGAACCAGAGACAGAATCAATGGGTCCAAAGGCGTCGGCAGCTGATGAATAATTAACTCCTCCCCTTGAAGTTGACCAGTGAAGGAAGGAGCGGGCTGCAGGACGAGGAGGCGGACACGGGGTCGAGAGCCGCGCGGACACAAGGACAGAGACGCGTAAAGACAAAGGGCGGCAGAGAGAGCTGGAGGGATGGACAGACAGAGGGGGAGAGGAGGGACGGACAGGAAGATGGACAGGAGGTAGCGTAGACGGGGAGGATAAGGAGAGAGGACCTTGATTGGGTCCAGCTGTGTCTCTTTCTGGAGACTGCAGCTGTGGCCACTGCATTCAGAAGTCAGACCACTAATGGGATTTAGAAGTGACCACAATTTCATGCGTCTTTCAGTGTGCCCGGTGGGTGGGGGAGGGACGGGCCTGCTGTGTGCCCAGGATGGGTCTTGCCAGCTATTTATACCCAAATCAATTATACGTGGCTTGCAGGACTCTGCCTAATCGAATCTGTTGTCCTTCATACACAAAGATGAGACAACTGACCCTTGTCCTGGGAGGAGGCTGGGCCTCCCCAGGGGTCCAGTTTCTCCTCCCTGCAGTCCCAGGGCTGAGGGCGCGTGACAGAGGCTCTAGTCGGACCAGTGTGGGGGGTGGGGGTTTGTCACAGTCCTTTACATTTCCCTGGCTGCTCACCAGGTGCCCAAGTGTCCCCAGTCCCTGACCTGCTGTGTGATGTTTAACCCATCACTTTGCCTCTGGAGCTGGGGTGCCTTTGTGGAAAGTGGGGGTCCTCATGCCCATGGGAGGGAGGTGAAATGGTGCCACCCTGGAGGCTGGAAGGGGAGGGCTGTCCAGTTGGAGACACAGCCTGTGTGGCAGAGGCTGGACAGGACCCGGCTCAGGCCCACAATTCCCTGGAGGCTCCCCCTTTAGCCCACCTGAACCCCACAACTTCTTTCTGTGTGGGTCTCACTGGTCTGGGAGGAGGGATTCTGCTCAGGAGGTAAGCTGTGGCCGGGCAGTGGCTCCTGCCTCAGAGCAATGCAGGCAGGACCTGGGCTGGGCAGTCCTGGCTCCTATCCTCCTTCTTCCTGCCCCTCCCGGGCCCTTGGTGATGTGCACTCAGTAATGTGGGGCTCCCTGGTGACCCACAGTCCTTGTGACCTGGGGCTCATTGCAGGTCCCACTGTGCACTTGTCAAGGTCTTCCTGCCCGAATTTGGCTCCCGAGCCCCGCCCCCTCCCTGGGTGCCCTCCTTCACCCTGGCTCCTCTCTTCTCCCCGCCCCCCCAGCAAAGCGTTCTGACTTTGGGACAGGCACCAGGCTGGTCCGGGGAGGAGACGACACTGCAGCCCTCTTGCTGGACCACTTGGCACCACAGAGAGACCCACGGCCAGGAGCAAGCAGGGCAGGGCCAGCTGGGTCCTTCAGCTCAGGCTCAGCCCTGTGTCTGGGCCCCTGACTGGCCTTCCGGCCCAGAGTCCCCTCTGCAGAGTAGAGTGACTAGCGTGTTTGCTGAGAGCTGCTGGGGGTCAGAGGGTGCTGGTGGTGGTGGCCGCAAGGGAACCCACGCGGCCCTCGGCCCAGGCCTGCCAGGGGCCGTGCCACGGAAGGGCTGGGGACTTGGTCCCTGTTCTTATCAGAGACGTAGCAATGGCAGCTTTCCCACCTGACCCACCGTGTGTCCCTGTGACGGCCACCGGGGCTCAGCACAGGAACTGAGAGGCAGGACCCGATGGAGCCGGGGTGCCCAGGCCTGGGTGGTGACTCCAGGGGTCACCTGCGGGTTTCAGAGCAGCCGTGGCCTCCCCACCTATAGGGCAGTCCCACGGACTCCAAGCATGGCCACGGCTGCCCCTTGGGGCCTGGGGACGTTTGTGGGGGTGAGAAGAGGCTCAGGTGACGGGGAGCGGCTGGGGCCCGTGTTCCATTGGGACCTGTCCCAATGGGCTGTGCAGTGGGACGGGCTCCATGGGTGGCACCTGGCATGGCCCGGCAGACACTCTGCGTGTCCCGGGGGCACTGTGGTTGAGGTTCTGGGCCAGGTAGAGGCCAGGTGCTGCACCTGGAGGGTGCACAGAGAAGGGGAGGCAGCAGCGGCGGTCGGGGCATGGTGTGGGGGCGCCAGGTCTGGAGGACAGGAGAACCCGGCCCTGCCCTGGGGGCTGTGAGGGCCACTGTGTCTGCAGTGCTAAGTGACGTGAAACAGCTTGCCTTGCACCAGGCCTGCAGACCTCGCCCCCGGCCGACGCCAGGCTCTGCGTTACTTTCACTTAATTAGGAGCCATGATTATGCTCCTCCGCAGCCCTTCCCATGCTGCTGTGCCTTAGGTATGCAGTCTCCTAGGGGCTCCCCCGGGCTTGCTGAACAGCCCAGTCCCATCCCTCCTTACAAAGTCCCCTGGGCCGTGGCTCATCTGTCCCACCACACAGATGAGGCCATGCCCATTTTTCAGGTGAGGAAACTGAGGCATGCAGGGGACAAAGTGACCAACCCAAGGAGACAGCCACGCTGTGGCCACACCCTGGGGTGCAGCTTGGGCTGTGGGGCCTCGGAGGGTCCAGGGCTGCTCCTTGCGTGAAGATACCCTCTGCCTGCTGCGTGGGGGGTGGTCCTGCCCACTGGACATATCTGCTGTGTGTTTGTGGGCCCACTGCATGCTGCGGAGGCTGGCCGGGTGCTTGTGACAGTGCCATGGGGGTTAGAAAGGCCGTCGGGGTGGCCGGATGTCGGCCTCCCCCTGATGTCAGTGCCCTCTGGGCCCCGAGTGCCATGCTCAGCCCCTGCAGTGACACAGGAGGGTGGGGTTGGTAGGAGGAGCTGGCTGGGGGCTGGGAGGGGGCGGGCCTGGGGCTGCTTTGGGCACAGCAGGTCTGGGAGTGGTCCTGGTCTGAGGTCTGCAGTGGGCTGGACTGGACAGGCTCCAGACTGCCCTGAGGACCCTGGCTCCCGATGGCGGGTCCTCCGCCTGCCCACAGGGCCACAGGGTGCTGTGTCACGGGCACTGCGCAGCGTGAGGCAGCTCTCTTCAACAGCCGCCCTCCTCCCTCCTGGCCTCCCTGCCTGGGCGGGTCCTGGGCACTCCGGCTGCACTCTGGCCTGAGGCAGTGGCCTGAGGACAATCAATGACACCAATAATTGCGTGCTCTCCAGCCTCAGGCAGTGATGAATGGAGCTGGGACTTGGAGTTCAGGGATCGATCCTGTAATATCTTCATATTCGTGGAGGAAGACGCGAGAGGAAGAGGACACTCCCTTGGACCCTCCCTCGACGTGGGCGGGGCCATGAGGTTCTGGCCCCAGGACTGTTGGGGACTTCTGTCGGCCAGCCTCCAGGGGGATGGCTTCAGGAGCACAGACCTGTCCTGGGGCTCAGCTTCGTCCTGCTGTGTGGCCTCCGCTGGCCTCCTGGGTCTCCAAGTCCCGGCTCCTGCCAGGGGAGGGGAGGACTCTGTCTCCTGCCAGGAGTTGCACTGTGATGGGCACCACAGAGTGGGGGTCCTGCAGCATTGGGGTCTGCAGACGGAGCCGTGGGGCCTCGGGCATCTCGCCCCTGCCCTCTGTGACGGTGACCTGAGGACTCCCGAGAAGTTGTCCAAGTATTTTGAGCCTTGCTTGGCCGGGGAGAGGGCTGAGGCACAGCCTGAGGTCTCGGGCTCTGGGGGTGACTGGTGGCTCGGGGGTCCCTGGGCCTCTGGGAAGGGCTCTGCTCCGGGCGGCACACTTCAGGGCCCCCGCTGGAGCAGCCTGCTGTGGCCAGACCCACCCAGCTGCCCTCCATCTCGCGGAGTGCTCTGGGGAGGAGCTGACTTATCTGCCATTGTTCAGAGACCAAAACAAATGACACCCTTTCCCGGCTCATCTTGTGAGCAATGTGTCCTTCTTTAAAAAGAAGTTCCGTGTCTCCTCCTGTGTGCTTGGCCGTGTGGGCCACTCATTTGTTCAGATCAATCATCAACGTCAGACACTGGCCAGCCCCCCTGGCCCCGGCTGCCAGAGGCGCCCGTCCCTCCATCTGTCAGAGGCACTCTTCCCGTCGCCTCTTCAGCCGGAGCCTGGGCTGCGAGGCAGAGAAGGAAGTGCCTGGTGTCCTCTGTGGAGGCTACCCCGGCCTGGCCGAAAAGAGCCAGTCCTTGACCCATCATGATTCACCTGTTAATGCCTGACCTGCTGGTCAGATGGAGGAGACACAGCCCCTGACCCTCTGGTCAGATGGGGGAGACACAGCCCCTGACCCTCTGGTCAGATGGAGGAGACACAGCCCCTGTCCTGCTGGTCAGATGGGGCCGACACTCAGTTCTGCTCTGTCCCTAGGGAGCGAGGAAGGCGAGGAAGCAAGAGTCCTTCTTGGGGGAAACGGCAGCTTCCCTGGGGTGGACACGCGGGCGTCACAGAGCCTGCAGAGCGTGGCGCCCGCCTTCCAGGCACCCTGCAGTCCGGTGGGAAGGCCAGCGTGGAGAGGAGCAGAGTGGCAGCCCGAGGGCCTCCCCACAGCAGGTGCCGAGGCAGCTGGTCTGTCGATGGACTCGGGAAACTAATGAGCGAAAGAGGGGAAACAATCCACCCTCCGTCGCGCGGTCACCCGGCTGAGGAGCTGTGGCCAAGCACGGGGGTGACACAGGGCTGTTCAGGGCTGGCCCTGACCTTGCTGGCAGCCCGGGGCAGCTGGGTGCAGTCTGTGAGGACAGAAGGGTCCCAGGGTCTGGGGGAGCAGCTTGGGGGGGTGCTGCGGGAGCACCAGGGCCAACCGCATGGGCTGCCACACCCTGCAGCCCCCGGCCTGGCAGACCCCTTCCCCAGCCCAGCCCGGGCACTGGGGTCCCTCCAGGACTGCGGTGACCGACAGGCCTCTGTGGCCTCATGGGAAGGGGGCAGCTCTCGGGAGAGGCTGGGAGCCCGTAGGCAACCCAGGAGTGGGAGCAAGGTCACCTGCAGAAGGCTGTCCACTGTGCCCAGGCTGAAGCCATCAGTGTGGCACCGAATCTGGGGCAACCTGTCTGCAGCCCGGGGCTGGCTCAGAGGGGGCGGCTGTCCCTGTGGGAGGGCAGTGGCAGGTGGGGCCTGACACGGCACGTTCCTGGGTGGCAACTCTGGCCTGTTTTCTTGTGTCCTGCACACACCTGGGCAGTGTCCTGCAGGGGCCAGCAGCCAGCTCTGGATGAGCAGGGAGATGTGGTGGCTCAGGCCAGCCCCTGCCCCGAGGGGGAAAGGAAGGAGTCATGGAAGTGGGCGGGAGGGACTGCAGTGTCCCACGCCCACCTCTAATCATCTTACAATGAAACCCGCGTCTCCACCCTGTGACCTGCCGTGACCCCACCCCTTCCTGGTATGGCCTGAGTTCTCTGAGGACCCTGGTGACCTTCCCCTGGGGTCAAGTGTGGCCTCCACACGGGGCAGAGCTGCAGAGCTGGCCTTGGGTGCAAAGGCACGCCGTCCTCCTCTGCCCCACTGCGTGTCCAGTTCCCTCCTAGGCACCACCGAGGCCTGAGCCGCCCCTGGGCGCGGCCTCCCGCTCCCTCCGCCTGTGCGGGGGCTTCTTCTCTGGTTCCCGGGACTCGTCTTTCTGCAGGTCGATGTCGGGTCGGTCTTCACGTCCCTGCAGCACCTGGCCAGGGCTGGCCCCCCCAGAAGGCCATCGAGTGAGCCAGTGCCCAGTGCTCCCTCCAGGGCTGCTGGGAAGCACTCAGGACTTCTGCGTCTTCTTGACAGTCCTAAGTGGTCCATCAGATGGGCCGGTACTCACATCAGTCCATCTGTGAAGCACAGAGAGGCTGAGGGCCCTGCCCAAGGTCACACAGGGTGGAGGGTTTGGCCCAAGTCCTGGGGGTACTGAAGAGAAACAGAACCAAAGGCGAGGGGTTTGTTAGCAGGGTGCCCGGGCTTAGCCCAGCTCGCAGAGGAGGAAGCAGACTCCGAGGCTGGGTGGCCCAGGGCAGGAGGCTGGGCCTGGGGGAGCCCAGGGTGCCGCCCGGGCTCGCAGGCTGTGTGCCCCTCTGTGGGCTGTGTGCTCCTGGGGCAGGGAGGGTCCTTTCCTGGCATCTCCTGGCCACCTGGAGAGCCCTGGGCCAGGCTGTAATGGCAGCTCAGAGCGTGGGGCTTGCTCCTCCAGCCTGGCCCTTGCTGATGGGCCGCCCACCGCCGCCCTCCGCCACCCTCCGCAGGGCCTTGGCCTTTCCTTGAGACATTATTGTTTTATTATCCACCCTCTCGCCTCTGCCTCTGCCAGGCTCCGAACCAGGGATCCTGCCTTCCCTCGGCAGCTCCGGCCTCGGGCAGCGGCCAGCCAGGGGACGGTGAGCCCGGGAAGGAACACGAGAAGCCTGCTGCCCGCTCTGCCCTTGGCCAGGCCCCTGCTGCTCACAGTCCTCTGGGGCTGGGGAGGAGTGGGGGGCTCTGCCTCGTGTCCTTGGGCAGGAAGACCACCCTGTCCTTTCAGGCCCTGGGACACCTCTGCCCCCCACTGTGGCTTCACTGCTCACCACCTCCTGGAGATCGGCACAGCTGCCCTGAGCACAGGGCACAGGACACAGGGCACAGGGCACAGGGCACAGGGCACAGNCGACTGGGAAGCTGCAGGTGCAGGTTCTGGGGGCCTCCCCAGCTGTCTGCACCCCTGCAGGGGTTGCTCACCACCTGCCAGGCACCAGAACCTCCTTCAGCCTCCATGGAGGCTTTAACTTTCTGATCCAGAGTCCCCCCCTCCGTCCCTGTCTCAGGGGCCAGCAAGTCTGCCCTGTACAAGTCTGTGCCCGACTGCGAAAGTAGACTGGCTCCCAACTGCCTGTGCCCAGGGCAGGGCAGAACCAGGGGTGGAGGCCAGGTGGGGAGAGGCAGGGGCCTCCCAGGGGTGGTTTGGAAATGCCTGGTCTGTACAGGGTCTTCTCAACAGGCTCCGTCGTGTCCTCCTGCGACAGGAGCCGGGCCTGCTGCTACCCAGCTGTGGGCCACCTTCACTGTGGGCCGAGACCTGGGGCAGGTCAGCGACTAACCCAGGGGACCTCAGCTTCTCCGTCTGTGCATGGCCAAGGGAAGGACCCATGTGCACACAGTAGGTGGCTCTACGTCTGGGGGTCCTGAGTCCAGGCCTGTTGCTTGGAAACTCAGTTTGTCACACGGCATTTTCTTAAATGAGGCTCGTCCTCAGCAGAGGTGGGCCCCAGCTTCTGGGCAGCCTGACCAGGGTGGGGCAGCTGTCTGCTGACCCACAGCAGCAGCCAGGACCAGGGAAGGTGCAGTCGTGGTCCAAGGTGAGCAGGGGACACGTGGACCCTCAGGTTCAGAGAGCAGGGCATCATCGGCCACCCAGCCCCAGGCCACCCGGCCTGTCCACCTGACCACAGTAGAACTCTGAGGTAGAAGCCAGAGGTGAGCTTTGGTGGCCATCAATGGCCCAGGGGACAGAGGCTGAGCATACACTGACCCTGCCTTGCCTGGTGTTGGGGAGGTGGGCAAGCGGCGCCCTGGGCTGGAGGCTCTGCCTGTGCCTTTGCTCTGGTGGCATGCCATCTCCCCGGGTCGCCTCCCTGCTCAGATCCACTCCCCACACTCGTCCTCAGAACCATCCACAAAGCCGCCTCTTCCAAGAAGCCCTCCAGGCTCCAGGCTCCAGGCAGAGCACTGCCTCCTGCTCTCTGCACGGCCTCCCTCTGGGCAGGAACCCTGTGGGTGTTCCTGGTCCAGCTCAGGGACAGGGTGCTGGAGTGGTTGGAGTGCTAGCCCCTAGTGAGGAGCCCCCACTCAGAGGAGGGACGTGTGATGGGGAGACACGGGCTGAGGTTTCCAAGGTCTCTCTGCAGCAGGCTGGACGGTGGGCAGCACCTCACTGTTTACAAATGCCCCTGTCACCCACACAGTGTGCAGTGGGGTTGGAGGCTCGGCCTGCAGGCCTCCCGTGGGGAAGCTGAGGCTGAGATCAGACAGCTCAGAGATGCAGGGATCCCGACTCCCAAACCAAGGTGCGGGCCCTGGCTGCCGTCTGTCCTTCCAGTGTTGGGGATGCCCAGGGCCTGCACAACCCTCCTGGTTAGGCCGCGGACAGCTGTGTCCAGCTCTGGCCACTGGGGCACATCTGACCCCAGGAAGGCCGCGGCACTTCTGCATCTCTGGGGGTTTTTCTCTGGGGGGAAATGCTCTCGTCCCCCGACGCACCTGCTCCTGCCCGGCTGGGGGCGAGGGCCACCGAGCAGCACAGTCCGTGAGAAGGGGCCACTCTCGTGGGTGGCGGCAGTGGACCGGCCTTGCTGGCCTCCTCACTGGCTCACCAGCTGTGGGCAGCGCAGTCTCGTGCCAGCCCTGCACGCGCCAGAGAACGTGAGCAAGGCCTGTCCAAGTGGGAGGGAGGCGAGCGGGAGGCCTGACCCTCGGGAGCTCTGGAGGTGACCTGCCTGCTGTGCCGTGGGCCTTGGCGTGGCGCCAGGAGCTCTGCCAGGCTGCAGACCCACCGGCACCCGATTACAGACCCGGGCTGCTGCCAGAGCCGGAGGTGCACCGGACAGCGCCCTGGTGGGGTTCCAGCCCCAGCTCTGTCACTGGCCACAGGTGGCCCAGAGTCGGTGCTGGCCCTGTCCCCAGCCTTGGCCGCTGCACCTGGGAGATGAGGTCTCTGTGGCTTCGCCCTGAGGCTGGGGCCCGCCTGGCCTGCACCCGGGGTGGTTGGTGCCCCCGGCGTGGGAGGCGCCCCACCTGTCAGGCAGGAGCCCTTGTCCCCTGAGGACACCCTGGTGGTGTCGCTGCCTTGGCCCCTGGATGGGGGGTGACTCCTTGATTTCTTGATGTGTGCTCGGGGTGGGACGAGTGCTGGCCCCCAGCTCCTACACGGTCAGCTGCGGCCCCACTGTGCACTGGGCATGCTTGAGTGGGGTCCTGGCAGCCATGGCAGTGAGGCTGGGCTCTTCCACAGGAGGGCACAGCGGCTTGCTCAGCAGTGCTCTCTGGTCACCCTTGAGGAGGGGTCTGCACTCTTCCCTCCAATCTGCTGCCCCCAGGTTGGACACTGGCCCCCCAGATGCAGCCAGAATTCAGCAGACTGCACCCCTGCTGAAGGGGCGTTGGCTCCCGTGGCTTCAGGGAGGAGCTGGAGGCTAGGGTGCTCGGTGGCCCAGGTCAGCCAGCCCCAGAGCCTGCTCTGGCCACTCCCGGGCACTGGGGCCTGCAGGGTATGTGGCCAGCAGCCGCTCGCCCTCTTTAGCGCTCAGCACTTTTAGCTTTTCAGGAGGGAGGGAGGTTGCCGCTGCTCCCCGGCTGCTCCTCTGGAACCCAGTGCATCATGACGTTCCTGTGGCAAAACGTGACGGCCACTCCAGCCATGTCCACCAGCGGCCTGGGCTCTTCAGTGCAGATTCTGGCCCCAGGCTAAATCCCCTGAGAGGTGCTGGTTTTTGGGGGATGGGGGTAGCTCGTCCCCTTGTAGGGAGTGAGGGACAGCACAGTCACGGGGCACATCCTGTGGTGCAGAAGGGGGGCCTTGTCCTGCCTGCAGGCTTCATGTTTCGGGAATCTTGTGCCAAGTGTTTTAATTGCTATATAAAAATTAATCAAAGTTTGATTCATTGGCTGAGGCCAACTGGACCTGGTGGAGCTGGGATCTGAGGACGGTGGCTGGGACTGTCTCCCGATCCGGCTGCTCCATGCACGGGCTCCACCCTCTGTCAGCAGTCAGGAGATGGCGCTGTGTGCAGGTGCGGGTGTGCCGGTGTGTATGTGTGGGGTGTGCAGGGTGGGTGTGAGGTGTGTGGGTGTGCAGGTGTACGGATGTGCAGGTGTGGGGTGTGCAGGTGCAGGTGCACAGGTGTGGGTGTGGGTGTGCGTGTTCTGCCTGGCACTCCCCTCCTAGCCTGTCACTGTGGGCAAAGCCACCTCATCCATCTGTGTCCCAACCTCCCCATCTGAGACACAGGATGGACCCACAGCCGTCCTGAGCGACAGACGGCACCAACACTCAGGAGCAGGGCCGTCCGTCTCCCATCCGCTGTGGACTGAGCTCTGGAAGCCCAGGTCATTCAGGAGCTGGCTGTCCCCCGCCCCACTCACCTGGACCCCTGGTGCAAGGCTGGCAGGGACCTGGGCTCGCCCACCACACAGCCTGCCCACCCTGCCTGGGCCCCAGAGTGGGTGAGAGAGGCTGGTGGCTGCAGAGGCCCATCAAGTCACGTGTCCCCAAGGAAAGTTTCATGTGGACAAGTTTGGACAATTATTCCTATTTCGTCAAGTACCACTTAATTATTAAAAAAATTAACGAGCCTTTGCAACTGTGTGCGACACTCTGATTACAGACACTTGAAGTCAGTAAATATCTTTAGAGAGCCAATTACTGCTTAATTAAGGGCTGCTGTGGTGACGGAGCAGAGGCCACAGGCCGTCCGGGTGTGGACAGGAGCGTGGGCAGCTGTGCCGCATGGTGGGGCTGCCCCGCCTGGGCCCTGCCCTGTCTTCCGGGGACGCTGGGCCCTCCTGGGAGCTGCCCACCCTGACTCTGCTCCCACCTGGGCCTTAGGTGCCTCTTCTTTGAACACCTGAGTTGGAATCGGCGGGTCCCAGCAGGTGGGCTCTCTTCTGTCTTACCCTCTCCTCCTCTTCCCTCTTCTCTGCTCTCCACCCTCTGAGGGTGCAGCTGGGCTGCACGTGTCCCGTGGGCGCTGTGGTTGGACCTGTACTGCCTCAGCTGTGTCCAGGCCCCTAGGAGAGCACCATCCTCTGGAGCCGGGATGCCTGGGACGGGCCATGTCCCCTGGAGCCCTGACGGGCCCTCCTGTCTTCCCTGCAGGAGAGTGGTCACTGGAAGTGCCCCAGGCAGCAGGGGAGGCCAGGTCCGCTGGGTTTGGCAATGGCCTGTCGCTTCACAACCGTGACAGTGGTCAAGGCCAGAGCCTGGGTCTGAGGGCAACAGGACTCTCATTGGAGTGGCTGTCAGGGGAGAGTGGGCCCATCTCGACACCCTGGTGTCCTTAAGGACCGCGATGCGTGGCTCCCATGGCCACCCCACGTGTGTGCGTGCGTGTACCTGTGCACTGCCGGCCTGGGGCCCGAGGAGCTGTCCAGCTGGGCCACACCTCGGGAGAGGCTTCGGAGTGAAACTCTTGCGAGCATCCGTGAATTGCCACTTTCTGCCACCAGGCCATGCCTGCCTGCTGGACGCTGCCCAGGCCCGCTGGAGGCTGCTGGCCGGGTTTCATCTGGTCTTGGCATTATTAGGGCTTGGATGTGGGTGTTGGCTGTGGGGAGAGAGGGACAAGCTGAGGCTGGAAGGGTTGGTGCTGGCCATGTGGGCTGGGGTGCCCGAGGCTGCTGGTTGAGGGGCACACCCAGGACTGTGCTCAGTGGCATGGGGAATTCTCACTTGTGGAGGGTCTTGGAGGCCACTGGAAGCCTATCGTGGGGAGGGGGAGGAACTGGGGGCTGGCCCCTGTGGAGCAGGTAGCAGAAGGCCTCTGGTGGCCCCGAAGGGCACAGGGCAGATGTAGACGGAGCAGCTGAATGAGCGTAGAAACAGGCTCCGTCCCAACGCCCGTGTTGACAAAGCACAAGTGGGTCAGACCCCAGCGGACACAGGTGGTGACCGAGGGGTGGGAGGGGCCAGGGGCCAGGCGGGTGCCAGAGGGGCCACCTGGGCACCCTGCCCTGTGCCAGTCACCCCACCTCTGCCTGGCAGGGAGGGCTTGGGAGGGAGCCGGCAGGAGTCCTGTCTGCTGTGGACAGTGAACTGGCTGGCTGGCTTGCTGTAGATGGCCTCGCTGGAGGCCAGGAGCGGGGTGACGTCCTAATTCTACAACACAAAGCACCCTGCACCCTGCCCTGGCACAGGAGCCCCCACTGCCAGTGGATGGGCATCCTGCCTGCCCTGGCCAGCCCTGGGGCTTCCATGGGGTACCCAGAGGAGGGGCTTGTGGTGGCTTCTGCTCAGCCAGCTCCTATTTGGGGCCCCGGTATTGGGGCAGAACTGCCCCTGGAACTGCAGTGGACACCTGGGCCCTTCTCCTCCCTTGGTCCTGACCTCACGTTCAGCAGGCTGGAAAGCCAGATGGCCTTGCTGGGCAGGGGATGGTCAAGCAGCCTCCTCCCTGGAGTCCTCAGGGGCTCCCGAGCCATGCTGCACAGAGCTGGGCCTCTCCACAGGACATTTGTCATCTAAGTTACCCCAGCTGTGGGCCCCGTGATCCTCCAGCTCAGCCTGGCCCTCCACTCCTGCACCTGACCCTCAGGCAGCACCAGCTGCTCCCAGTTCTGGCACAAACCTGCAGAATGTGGGTAGCACTCCCATGAGCCTTGCACTGCTGCCCTGTTGACCTGGGCTGGCAAACTCCTATTCATCCTTTAAAACCCTGCTAATCGTCACCGACTATGGTGAAGCGCTGCCTGGCGTCCTCAGACGGAGCAAGCTCTCCCGGGCCCCTTCAGCTCCCACCATTGACTTGCACCTAGTCATGTTGCTCGCCCCCTCCCTCAGAGCAGAGCTTCTAGAAGGCTCCCATGACGAGGCCACCGAGACCC
This sequence comes from Marmota marmota marmota, assembly GCF_001458135.2. NCBI lineage: Eukaryota > Metazoa > Chordata > Mammalia > Rodentia > Sciuridae > Marmota > Marmota marmota. The sequence goes on along the minus strand of NW_025999949.1, from coordinate 36,180,851 downwards.
GCTGATGGACGAGCGGGCTGTGTGGGGCTGGGCTCTGCACTCACCCCAGGTGAGGACAGAGAAAGGTCGGCCGCAGCCCTGCCTGCTGGACCACGGTGACAGCGCTACACAGAACGTGGAGCCTGTCTGGGAAGCCCCACGGCGGGTTGGTGACCACCAGGTCCAGGCAGGACGGAGGCTCACGCGCTGGGACACAGCCTGTCACAGAAAGGAGTTGAGCTCACATGCGATTATTTATCCACTTGGCTGATCAGATTTTAATAAGCCACTTCACACTGCAGCTGCAGCACGCGGGACGGGTGGAGATGCGCTTGCGAGGACCTCCTGGACATGGGAAGCTGACCAGGGCTGGACGGGACTGGCGAGTTGGGTGCAGGCGAGGTCTCCACAGCCTGTCTGCAGCCTCTCCTCTGCGGCCTCCCCTCTGCAGCCTCTCCTCCACAGCCTCCCCTCTGCAGCCTCTCCTCCGCGGCCTCCCCTCTGCAAGCCCATCACCCTCGCAGCCTTACTGCTCATTCCCATCCCTCTCTTCTAGCCCTGAGACAGCTGCAAGGGCACCGCCCAGACCCTGCCCTCTCGACAGGCTCATGGCCCTCTGTGGGCTGGGCTCCCCTACACCAGCAGCCAGAGCGCTCTGCAGGTGGAAATTCAGTGAGACTCTCACCAGGCCCATCCCCATGTGAGCAAAGGCACAGAGAGGCCAAGCCACTGGCCAAGGCCACACACCCGAGTGGAGGCGCTGAGATCCGAACCCAGCCACCCATGCTGTCCTCCGCATCACGTCTCCCAGTGCACGGGGCCGTGGCCCCACCTGGAGTGCTGAGCAAACCCAGCAGGTGCTTTTGATTGCACTGAGGGGTCGGGGAGTGGGGGCTTTTTGGGCCAAGGGTCTATGTGCTCCAGGAGGGGACAGATGGTGCCAAGCCGGGAGCAGGCAGGCCCTTGGTGAGCTGGAGAAGGTGAGTGACAGGGACCCAGACTGCAGCTCTGAGGGGTCAGACAGAGGGCCTGGGGGAGGGGGGGCCGTGGGATGGCGTGTGCCAGGTGTAACAGCCCCAGAGTGGTCTCCGTGTCTGCGTAGGACGGGATGAGGTCTGGCCAGCTCCCCTCCTCCAGGAAGCCCTCCAGTCTCTCCCCTCTCTTCAGGACAAGAAGGGAGAGGTTTGCCAGTGGCATTTGGATCCCTGTCCCTCTCTGCCCTGCCCCAGATGTCAGCGTGGTGCTTTGGACGGAGGGCAGGTCAGATTCCTAGGTGGGCATCCAGGCTGTGCCCCTTCTTGCTGGGTGTGACAGTGAGAGGGGACGCGACCTCTCTGAGCCCCAGGCTCCAGCAGGTCATGAGGGCGGGGGCGGGTGCAGAGCCTGGTACAGCAGACACTGCCCCGCTCTCCCGGGCTCCTGCCTTAACTCCCCAGAACTGGACAGAAACCCAAGAACAGCGTGTGTGAGGAGGGACCGGGTCGCAGCCGTGCCAGGCTTGTCAGAGGGCACGGGAGGAGGGTCTCCAGGCAGCTGTGCCCTCCCCTGCAGAGATGCGCTCAGTCCGGGAGGTGGGACCCTCTAGGGCCCGCTGCCCTCACCTCCCAGGCGTCTGGGTCTCCCTGTCCACGGGAGGACAAAGCCCAGCAGCACCCATGGCCTCACTCGGCCGACGTTCCCTGGCGTTGTCAAGAAGCCATAACTAGAAGGTGGGGAACGAGAAAACGTGGATTCAAGAGCAGACCCCAGTCGTGTCTTCCAAGTGCAGACTTTGCACCCAGGGAACTGGGAGGACCTGAGGGGGGGAGCCCCACTCCCCCGAGGGGCTGGGGTGGCAGAGGGGTCTCCTCAGAGTCTCCAGCCGCCCTTTCATATGCGGTTTCCAGGGGTGGAACAGGCTGAAGGGCTAGGACGCTCGCTCAGCTTCCCTGGGGTCAGGGGTGTCCCTGAGAGGCTCTGCCCAGCCTCTCTGGACAGCAGTCCTGGGGGGAGGCCCAGCTGAATGCCTGTTGGGATGGGATGGAGCCAGTCACAGCGATCGTGGTGACACAGCCCTGCCTGTGGCACCTGCTGGGCCGCGACTCTGCCCACCGTGGCTGATTTTGAGCCATGGAGACGAGATCGCTGGTGGTGGCCCTGGGAGGAGCTGACCACGGCGGGCTCCTGAGCCAGTCAGGCAGCTCCTGCTCACCCTGGGAGAAGCTGTGCCGGCCACACCTCAGACAGGGAGCTGCAGGCGCAGGGGAGTGATCCAGTCTTTAAGCAGAGAGGAGGGCCAGGCGCTTCCTGGGGACATCCCCAGGGACAGTGTGGCATGGGGTTCTCCCCAGAGTCCACCCAATGCTCCTGAGCCCTCCTGACCCTGGCTACTGACCACAGGCCGCTGTGTCCACACACCTCTGTCTTGGAGCAGGTTTGTCCTGGCCCTTGGCCCCTGGCATAACAGCCCCCAGTTGCCTCACAGGATGGCACAGGAAGAGGACTCGGCCTGACTCAGTGATGGACACTCTGCAGGGACCCACACCGACCCAGCAGGTGCCAGCACTGAGGAGCTGGAGGCCTCGGGATGCCACCTCTGCCCCGCCGTCTGCAGTCCTGGACACGGCAGCCCTGAAGGGCTCCCGGTTCCCGCCTGCCGTGCCTGCCCCGGGCAGCTCGGGCAGCTCTGGCCTCTCAGTTTCCGCAGGGACCCACCCCGGCCGACGGAGGGTTCCCACTTCAGTCGAGTCTCACTGCGATTGGTCAGGGAGCCCCAAGGCCTGACAGGAACACTCTTAGGGGAGGGGGTCTGTTTAGGGCTCGTGGTTCTCGGGGTCCTGGAACACTCAGGGTTGAGTCCACGGCTCTGGGCCGAGGTGACACAGGACACATGGCAGAAAGGGGCGGAGGAGGGGAGCGGCTCAGGACGCGGCCACCAGGGAGCAGAGAGCTCCGCTCACCAGGGACACAATCAAAGCCCCAAAGGACAGCCCACAGACCTCCTCCTCCAGCCCCACCCCACCTGCCCACCGCCACCGCACAGTCCATGTCCGTGGATGGTCACCGGCTGGGACACGGCCCTCGCCACCTCTCTTCACCTCTGACTGCTCCTGCATCGTCCCACACGAGCTTTTGAGGACCTCAGATCTGACCGTGACGCGCCCTGAGAACAGCCTGGAATGACTCTGTTTAACTGTGCTGAGGTGGCCCATGGCCCGGCCCGTGTCCCGTCCTGGAGAGTGCCCTGCGCACCGGGGAATGCCCGGTCCTGCTGTGTGGAGGGCTGTCCCCCAGTGCCCGGCTGTGCTGTGAGTGCCGCCCAGGCTCACGTCTTCGCTGACTTCCCGTCTCCTCGTTCTATCAGGCACACCCCAAAGAACGTGGCTGCCTCCCCTGCCTTCACGTGTCAGCCTCCGCCTGCCGCGCCCGGCCATCAGGTGCGCGCTTGTCAACAGCCGAGTCCTTTGGTCTCTGACCACTGCTCTGAGCTCCGCGGCGGCTTCTTGTGCTCCGGCAGCCTCCTTTCCCTGGTGGGTGCGGACCTGGTCTTCCCGGTGCCTTTTCTGTAACTGATCTCTATCTTCGTATTTCCGGCGGCTCCTCGTGGGCAGGACGCAGTGGTCTTGTTCTTTGTGAGATCCGATCTGACTGTCTCAGTGGCCCCGAGGAGGCTGCAGGAAGTCCGCCATCTTGCTCTTGGCGGACTTCCTGCTGGCTCCACTGGGACTTCGTTTCTTTCCTCAGTTTAATTGAGATATTCTATGATTCCATTTCACCCTCTTGAGTGGCTTGTTATTTATCTCTGAAAAAGGCCTGCAGAGCAGGTGGCAGCCCTGAGGTGTGGGACGAGTGGCCCGTGTCCCCGTGCCCTCCCTTTCCTGCCGTGGAGTCTGGCGTTCCACTTGTACAGCTGCTGTAGACGGGACACGCTGCTCCTGCTTCCTCTCAGGCAGGCATCTTTTAGAGCAGTGGCAGTGGACCATGGTGTTTTGCAAAGCAAGCTCCAGGGGCGCGTGGCTCCGCCCACTCCCCCCCCACCTGGCGCTGTGGCCGCCTTTGTGCTCCGGGAGGGCTGAGCGTGGAGTGGGCGGGGGCACCCACACCGGGGGTCTGCGAAACCCAAGGAAGAGCTTGCTGCCCCTGTTCTGGGTCAATTAAAACGAAGGAAAGACGGACGTGGTTCACTGTCATGAATGTGATCTCCAAGGGCCTTGGTCTCCTCCGACAGCAACAGATTCTGACAGTCTGCACTCTTTCTGCCCAGAGAACGCTGAGGACGTTTCCTGGGGACCCGGACTGTTAGCAGTGACTTCCCTGGGTTTCCTTTATCCAAGAAAGTCTCCCTCTCTCCGATTTCTCACAAACCGTATTCATTGTGATCAAAGATTTCAAAGCTATTCAACATCTGGGCACCGCTTGAGGAAGCTCCACGCAGTCCCTGTGTCACGGGGCCGACTCTGGCCCCTCACTCCCGTCCAGAGCCCACCTCCCCACCCAAACACGCACGGCGTCTTCCACGAGATGTTAGTATGTGCATCTGTAACCGATGAGTACTTAGAAACCCCGGGAAATTAGCGATACCTGGCGTGGAGACGAATGCTAGTTTAATCACCTGCAGCAGGGTTTCGGTGGTGATTGCCAGTGTCCTCTCCATCAGGCGAGGGGAAGCGCTCCAGGAAAACCCTCCAGCACCCGAGACAGCCTGGGAAGGAGATCTTCAAGCAGGTCCAACACTGGGCCGGGGCCGGGGCCCAGTGGCAGAGCACTTGCCTGGCGTGTGTGAGGCCCTGGGTTCGATCCTCAGCACCACTTATAAATAAATAAATAAATAAAGTAAAAAAATTATTGGCAACTAAAAAATATTAAAAAAAACAAAAAAAAAAAAAAAGAAGGAGAAGTTTCAACTACTCGCCCTCGCGGCCTCAGAGGTCCTCCCTGTCTCAGCCACACTGGGTCCTCGGCAGGTTTTTGGGAAATGGCCAGCTCTCCTGGCAGCTGTGGGGCTGTTGCCCAGGCAGGCGCTGCGCGGCCTTGCTCAGGCCCGTGATATCCGAGGTTTCCCAGAACCAACAACCCTGAGGCCAGTGGGGAACGCCTGTGGGCTGTGGGGCTGGTCCGAGCCTTGGCCCCCCTTCCAGAGGGACGCCCAGCGAGCACAGGGCATGCAGTGCGCACAGTTTACCCTCCTGTCTGGCCTGAGCCTCGGCTCTGGGGAGTCCTGGTCCCACCTGAAGCTCTGTGTCTTCCCCTCCTGTCCTGGTGGGTTTGAAGGCCCCTTGAGGGGATGGAGGCAGTGAAAGTGGTGACCCAAGTGCAGCCAGGCCTGCAGCTTCCCCGTGGCTGTCCCTCCTCTCTGGACATAGGGTGTCCTTGACGAGATCCCCGGACACCAGCTCTCTGCTCGACTTAGGGCTGCAGGTGCGTCGCACAGGGTGAGCTGCGTCCTGTGCTTCCTGGTTCACAGGAATGCGGGGTTTCTGACCCACGGGGGTCTGCAGCCCCAGGTGGGGTGCAGATGTCGGTGCTGAGGTCAGCCAGGGCACGAGCGCTCCCCCCTAGCTCCTCCGCCCGGCCCTGGGCTTGAAGCAGGCAGGCCTGTCCCATGTCCCCCTGGTTCTGCTGAGCTGCTGTCCACTCTTAAAGGGTGGGTGCAGGGTCCCATGCCCACCTGGGACACAGGGTTCCATGGCTCATGCCTGCCAGTCAGGCCCCACCCTGCCCTCTGTGCCCACAGGATGGAAGCCTCTGGCTCAGGAGCTGGCTGTGGTTGGGAGGGACCAGCTGGTGCCCAGCTAGGTGCTGACGGGGTGTGGCCACCTCCCTGCCTCCACACAGGAGGAAGGGAGCCTGGGCCAGCTGAAAGTTGACTGGAAAGCACCCTTCGGGCAGGCACGGACACTGGTGCAGAGGGAGCCTGGAGGCCGCGTGGCAGAGAGCTCCTCCCGCCCACATTCCTGGCCAAGCCTGCTTGTTTTTGATTTAAGGGCAGACTTTCTTCAGCTTAATTTGGGGTAACTTTAGGGTTACAGAGAAGCTAACATGTATCTCAGGCAGTGTCCATGGGCCATCACCAGGGACCCTCGGTCAGGTGCCGTGAGTGTTGTGGGTGAAGGGCTCTGTGCGCATCGTCTCTGCACCAGAACGGAGGGGGACACCTGCACTGCCTGCTGGCTCCCATGAAGTTGGCCCACAAGCTCAGGCGGGCAGCTGTGCATCTCTATGCCGATGACCCAGGCACTCCCGAGACTCAGACCTGACCTCAGGTTCCCACGCTGTCCTCTGGGTGCTCCGGATTCCGTCCAGGAACCTGTGGCACTTCGCCTGTTTCTCCTGGACTTGGCACCTCTGTGACCCTGCGGCTTGCAGAATTGAGCCTACACCCTGGAGGGCGCTGTCTCCGAGCACTTGGGGATCTGCTGAGAGAAGCACAGCAAGTGGGAGAGGCTGGCCACTGGGCACTGGCCACTTCCCCAGCCCTATCTTGTATTTTATTTAAGGACAGCGACTCCGTGAGTTGCTTAGTGCCTCACTGTTGCTGAGGCTGGCCTAGAACTTGTGATCCTCCTGTCTCAGCCTCCCAGACTGCTGGGATTACAGGCATGCGCCACTGTGCCTGGCTTAATCATGTATTTTTTTGCTCAAATTGTTCTAGATTTGGCCACTGGAGCTCTTCCAGGCTGACTCCACTCAGTATCTGCTTGACATGGCGCACCTGTTTCCTACTCCCCTCCATCCACCCTCCCTCCATCTGCCCACCAATCCACCCTCCCTCCATCCATCCACCCTCCATCCATCTGCCCATCTGCCCACCAACCCACCCTCCATCCGTCCGTCAGTGATTCCTTACTCTCTGGCTCTCTGGCGTGCTCCAGGTGCAGCTTACCTAATCCTCTCTGCTCCAGCCCTAGAATTGTCCATTTCTGCAGAGAGGTGGACAGGGATATCTAGACACCAGGATCTGGGCCCTGGGTGTGCTTGTGGCCCTGGGCTCCCCCAGCTTCTGGGACCTCTGGGTGAGTCGTGGTAGGTATCACAGGTGTATGTATGAAGCTGGTCACGGGCACAGTGCCAGATCTACCTGTGCATGAGTGGCAGTGACTGGGGCCGCCCTGCTCTCTTGGCCTGAAGCCAGCCCTGGGGCTCTGGGCTGCTCCTCCTCTGGCCACTCCGGCGACTGCTGCTGAGAAGCCAGGCTCCCATTACCTGCTGGTAGCTATGTAGGTCCCATCCAGCCACGTCCAGTTTCAGAATTGCCAGCCACTCCGGGTGAGAAGCAGTGGATCCCCCAGAGAGCAGTGTGTCCGAGCGGCCTTCGTCCTGAGCCCCACGGGGGGCTGGCTGGGCCCTGCTCTTCTCAGAGAGGGCTGATCAAGCCGCTGTAATCTCACGAGACTTGCCCATGCATGGCGTTCCATCCTGGGGCTTCTGATGCCCTCGCTGACTGTTCAAAAGAGCCGATACAGTAAAGTTCACTCTGATGGACGTTTCTGTGGGTTTGCCACAGGCATGACCTTGGCCACCCTGCTGTGCCCTGAGTGGCTGCTCGTCAGCCCTCTTCCCTCTACAAGGCTCTGGCAGCCACTGCTCTGCTCTGTACGCCCAGTTTGTCTCCAGAAGGCCACATGGAGTCACGTGATGGACAGCCCTTTGGGTCTGACCTCTTGGCCAAGTGCCCTGTGGATTGGCCCCTGTGGCTGGTGCAGCAGCGCCTCCTCTGTTCTCCTAGAAGCACTGCACCGTTCTGGGCTTGCGTGTCACGCCACTGTTGGGGGCACCTGTCTTGTTTCCAGTTTGGGGTGATCATGGAGGAAGATCTTATAGACATCACATGTACATTTTTTGGAGGTTAGAGCACAAATTTCGATTCATCAGGTAAACAGGGAGGGCGTGACGAGGGACTCGGTCTCAGCACAGGTCTGTGTTTCATCATGTAGACCCGTTGCCGCCTGCCAAGCAGGTAACAAGGGGCCGCTCCTGTGTCCCCACCTGCTCCCCAGAATCTGGTGCTCGGAGGTTCAGTTTCTAATCTTGGCCATTCTTATAGACGTGTAGCACCCTCTCAGTGTGGTTTTAATTTGCATTTCCGCAGTGACTGCGGTTGTGAGCATCTTTCCACGCGCGTCTCTGCCATCTGGAGGTCTTTGGAGACGGCCTCTTCACGTTGTTTGCCCGTGGTTAGTGCGGGGTTTGTCTTCCCACTGTGGAGTGCCTCCAGTTCCTTGCTCATTCTGAGTCCAGTCCTTTATTGGACACATGATTCGCAATTACTCTCTCCCAGTTGGTGGCCATCTCTCATCTTAGAGGTGTCTGGGAGGGCAGAGGTGCCCAGCTCCTCAGCTGCAAGCCACTGCCATCGACCTCTTCCTCTGGTGGCTTGCTGTGTGTCTCTGGCCCGCTGGGCGGTACACTGCTGCCCTGGGTGGCATCTCCCCTCGGATACTCTGGGGCACTTCTTACCCCACTTGGCAGGGTTTTCCTTGCATAATGGTGTTGGTAACACCACTCCCCAGCAAGCTGGTGCTCGCTCTGACTGGCTTCTCCAGGGCGGTCAGATCCTGGTCTCCCCAGGGTCTCCCCAGCCCAGGGCTCCCTGCTCTGCCTGGTTCATTGTAGGGCTGTGGCCTGGGCAGTCTCTCTAGCCAGCTCTGGGCTGAGCTAGCTATAGGTGCCCCTGGCCACTCCCGACTCTCCTGGTCCCGCCCTGCTCCCTGCTGTCCAGAATCCTGAATCCACACTTTTTGCCTATTTTTGTATTGTTTAGGTGGGGGTAGATCCACACCCACGGCTCCACCCTGGCCAGTCCCAGGGGCCATCTTATGTGGTGTTCCCCACACATGGTTCCTGGTTGAATCACCATGACAACCCTGTCTTACCGTGTGGTGAGGAGAGGGTCCTTACCTGGGAGTTCAGAGGGCAGAGTCTTGGGCCAGGTCCCAAGTGTCAGAGCCAGACAGGGATCAGGTTTCTGGCCATCAGGGTCAGTGGTGTCCTGGAGAACCTTGCTGACCATGCACAGGTGAGGTGGCCCCAGGAGAAGTGTGGTAGGAGGCATGGGGCAGGAGCAGTCAGGAGGCTCATGGGAAGTGGGGCAGGAGCAGTCAGGAGGCTCATGGGAAGTGGGGCAGGAGCAGTCAGGAGGCTCATGGGAAGTGGGGCAGGAGCAGTCAGGAGGCTCATGGGAGGTGGGACATGACCCCTGGCATGGATGACCTTGGAATAAAGGGAGAGCAGGGGCTCTCCGTGGGGAGGAGACCCCAGGGACCAAGCAGAGGTGTGCCCTCAAGAGGAAGAGGATGGCCTGGAACTCATGGCTCTTGGGATTCAAGAACAATGACTTAAAAGATGGGGAATCAGAAAGAACCATGGACACCCCTAGTCCTACTTCCCTCCTGTGCATTCAGACAGGGACCTGAGCCCCAGGCAACGGCTGGCCCCAGGAGCAGCTGTCTGTGGACAGCACCCCCCCAGCCTTCCTGGGAGTCTCTGTTGCGCTCACTGTTTTTTCTTGACACGCCCCCAGCCAGCGCGTTTTTGTGCTATTAATATATAATTAGACACAGCTTTGAATTTCTTCCTTTATCTTCAGGGCACATGTTTATTTTAGACCCACAAAAGGCGAGCAGAAAGGGGGTGTTTCCACTGCGGCAACTCTGAGAGCATGGCCAGGGCTGGGCAAGGCATCGGGCCTAGCTCGTGGAGACGTGGACCACGGCAAGTGGGTGCCCGTGGCTCACAGGCTGCCCGGAACTGCACAGGCCACGGCGCCCAGACCTTTGGGTCCTATGGTCCTCGTCCTGAAGTATCCCCGGTTTCCCCGTGGCAGGAACGGTAGACCTCAGCACAACCAGCCCTCGAGTGCCACCAGCCCCCGCACGCTCTTTCCCGTTCCTTGCCCCAGTTTAGCAGAACTGTGGGCGTCGCTTCGACCGGTAAAATGCTGGTGTTGGAGAGACAATTCTTGAGATTCCCGCAGCAGTGACACTCTGGGGATTGGACTGCCTCCTCTGTCTCTGGGCCCGGCTCCTGCATCCCTCCTCCCCTGGGTGAACCCGTGGCGCTTGCTTTGATGCTGCCTGATACCTGGGTCCCCTGTCAGCAGCCTGGGAGTGGGTGCCTCGTGGTCTGTGCCCTGCGGGGTGTGGCTGGGTGAGTCCTGCTGGGCTGCAGGCTGGGTGTAGGGTCAGGCTGCCCACGTGATCCCCTGCTAGAGAGGCAGCTGCCCAGGGCTCATTCTCCCACCACCACTGGCCAAAGCCCAGGAGGTTGCAGTGATAGGTGCCTCAGTGTAAGCACCTCTCGTGTGAGCCACATGCCGTGGGGGAGTGCAAACAGGAGCTGTGAGCTTCTGCTCCTGGCAGCAAGGGAGAGAGTGACTAGAGGGCGCACACCCAGCACACCGCTGCTCTGCCCAGCTCCCTGACCCTGGCACCTGACCCCTGCCTCCTCTCTCCACCTCTCCTGCTGGTTCTCTTCCTACTAAGTTGTCCGCCCGGCAGGGCTCACTGAAGTTAGACGTACGAGGACAGGACAGTCCCTGGGCACCCTCGTCTCCAAGGGTGGCTGGGGACAGAGCAATTTTCAACTCTCAGTGTATCACTACTCCAACCAAATTAGTTTAGTTCTCAAGGGAGATTTGGGTGTGGAGCTGCTTGGTGGACGTCCACTTCAAGCAGGATTCTGGGGAGCTGGGGTGTCGCAGCTGTGCCGAAGCCCATGCTGGCCCATGCTCCTGTGCCTGTGCCAGGAGCCTCTGCCCTGTGCCGCCTGCCCCTCACAGGGCCACCGGGCACTCAGAACTGCAGGTGCCGTCCCTCAGCAGGGTCTTGCCCTCTCGGGGCCTCCCAGATTCAGACCGCAATTGTGCAGGCATTCCGCACCCTGCCTGCTCCAGCCTGTGCTCCTGGATGTCCCACTGCCGCCCGCTCTGTCCTGCCAAGCCTTGCTCCAGCCCTCCATGCAGTGGCCAGTCAGGACGTGCAGCCTGGCTCCTGGGACGGGACACACCCTCCTCTTGGCAGCTCGTTCCTATTCTCATCTTTTGGGGAGCACAGGGGCCCCTCACTGGTTCCTGATGACACCCCGTGTTCTGTCTTGAGACAGGGTAAGGCAGGCACGCTCCGCCCCGCAGCCCTGCCTTCCCTGGTGGTGCAGGGAGACCCGGAGCTGTGGGGCCGCCCAGGTGCTGCCAGCCCAGGAGGTGACCTGCGGGCCCAGGCGCCTGCCCCTGAGCCAGTGCAGCCTCCTGGCCGTGGAGGGACCTCAGGCTCTGCTGGACGGGCCACTTGTGCTTGGGCAGGTGTCTGCGTCTCTGTGATCTCTGGACAGCCCCGGGGAGCAGCTGGTGGTTTGTCCTCAAGTACCCAGTGGCCTCCGTGTCCCAGTGGGCCCTGCAGCCTTACAGGTCTCACCCCTTCCCTGCAGAGTCGGGGTCCTGGGGGGCATGGGCCTGGCCTCTGGTTGGCGTGAGGCTGAGTGGGGGAGGTTGTGAGTTCACACTCCTGTCTCCTCCTCGGTCACCGCCACCCTGGTCCCTCGGCCTCTGCTCCACACCGTGGGACTCTCCCGCTGGCAGGTGCTCACTCTACAGGGTCCTCGCGTCCTGTCTGCTCCGGGCCCCACCGTCACCGTCCCTGGCCAGTGCTGCCATTTTCCCTTTTATAAGCTGTTTTAATTTTAAAATAGCTTCAATGACTCTTCCTTGAAGGCCAGGGGCCTTCAGATCTTATTTAATTAAATAATCCTTTCCTATCTCAAATTTAACAAGATACCATCGAGCGCTTTCTTCCTGGAGTTTTGTTCTGCAGCGCGGGGATCCGCCACATCTGAGATCAGTTTCTGTGCAGTGAAGGAGGATGTGATTCTACTTAATTCTGGGGACCAGTCGTTGGCCCCAGTGCAAGCACGGCCACAGTGCTCCCTACGGCCTCCGGTCCCTCTCCCATGGTCAGGTTCTCCCCATGCACACAGGGCTGGGCGCCTCCGGGCCCGGGTCAGCTTCCCGGTGAGCACCAGGGGCGCACCAAGGCCAAGGTCCCCTCCCGAGCAAGCTGCTGAGAGGCCAAGTCCAGCCTTGCTGAGCCCCTGGCTGTTCCGGACCCTCTGTCCCCCTTGCTCCTGTTCATGGACCTGACTGAAAATGAGGACCATCTGAGGGGGGCTCACCCCAGTGGCCTGGAGCCTTCCTGTGCATGGATGGGCACCTGGGTCCTCTCTCTCCACCTCCTGTCCTGGGGCCCGCCCACCTGCCCCCTGGGGCGGCTCTGCAGTGGGTAGGAGTTACAGAGAGAAACTCACCGGCTGAGTGGGGGTGCACTCGCCACGGACCAGGGCTCAACTTCCTGGGCCTTGGGAGGTGTCAATCACACTGTCCACTAGACGTCTGCCACAGCAGGAGGGCTACACCACAGACTCCGCCACAGCAAAAGCCCATGAAAGGCTTTTAATTTTATTTATTCTTAAATGAAATGCACCTTTGCTTATGAAGCGAACACATGCTTCTTGTATGAAATTGAAGCAACACGGGCCACACTGTGCTCTGGAAGTGACAGATGGGCACCGTGCAGGGCTCTGCGCTCTGCCCCTCTTCTGAAAAGCTCTGCGGAGGCGTGGTCGGGATGCAGAGCGCTGCGCGGTGAGCTCGCAGGTGAATATGCACGTGTGAGCCCGGCACCTTGGGCTAGAAACACATCCCGGTCCACAACTTCCCCCTTCCCCTCCTCTTCCCTTTATAAGAACACATGATGAGGTCTGCCCTCTTAGTGGATGTTCCAGTCTACGTGACAGGATTGCTGACTATCTGTTCCGTGCCGTGCAGTGACCTCTGGGACTTCTTAAATTTGCACAAGGCAAGCTTCATACCTTTGACCAACATCTCCCCTCCCCTCCCCCGAGCCCTGGAAACCCCCCAGCATGCTCTTTTTCAGAGCCCAACTATTTAGATTGATCACCTAGGTGAGATCTTGGGGTGTTTGTCTTTTGGTACAGGCTTATTTTACAACAGGCCCATTCGTGTTGAAGCAAATGATAGGATGGATGCCACCTTCTGTGGCTGTATACTATTCCACTGGTATATCTACCACATTTCTCTTCAGCCATTCATTGCTGAGGGACACAAGGTTGATTCTGTATCTTTCTATCATGGAGACTGCTGTGGTGGACGTGGAGTGTGGATCTCCTAGATACTGACTTCCTTTCCTTTGGGTATGTCCCCAGGAGTGGGATAGCTGGGCCATGTGCGAGTTCTGTCTTTGACTTCTCAGGGACCTCAGGCTTGGGGATTCTCCATGTGCTGTACCAAGGACACTGCCAGCCTCGGCGTCTCCACACCCTCCCCCGCAGGTCAGCTTCTGCCGGGCAGTGCCATCCTCAGGGTGTGGGGTTTTAGTTGTAGATGGACACACCTTTATTTCACTTATTTATGTGGTGCTGAGGGTCGCACCCAGGGCCTCATGGGAGACACGTGCTCTACCACTGAGCCACGACCCCAGCCCCACAGATGTGGCTTTGGTGGCCTTCCGTGCCCTCAGGGATGCTGGCACCTTCACACACACGAGGTGGCCGCTGGGCGGTCCTCTCTGGAGAGACGCCCATTTCTCTGCTGGGTGACCTGCTGCTGATTTGCAGGAGCTCCTTGGGCAGTGTGGCCGTCAGCCCTGTTGGACCCGTGGCCTGTGGGCACCTCAACGCCCCCCTGGGGCTGCCATTCATCTCCACGACTGTTTCTCAGCTGGCGTGGCCTGTGTGCTATTTCCACGGTCACCACCTGTTCCTTCAGGGTCACATTGTGCATTCCGGGTCTTCACCTAGCTTGGCGTTTTGCATTCTCCCTGTAACATGCAGCGCGGCGGGAAGGGCTGAGCGCGGAGACCTGGAGCAGGAGGGCCTGGAAGAGGAAGCCGCGCGTGCTGGGGGTGCTGGCGTGGGCAGCGCGAGGTCCGTCCCCTTAGAATGGGGGCAGATTCTGGCCACGGGGCCTTTGCACACCTGGCGTGGGAAAGACTCATGCCCAGCAGCAGTTGGCGGCACATTATTGTGGGTGTCCATGTGCCTGGCTATCGTACCCCACCTCTTCTTCTGGACCACACTGGCTGAGTTCGTCACCCTGTGGCTTCCCTGTCTGTGACCAGAAATAATGGTGCCAGCACCTCAGGTTCAAGGGCAGGTGCTCGGAGGCCTGGCACGGCCCCCACCCGGTCCACTGTCCCTCGTTTCACCTGGACATTGTCCTCAGTGCCTGTTCCAGGTGGCTCCTGGGCTCGTCCCACAGCAGACCTGCTGTTCCTGTGTGCCAGACCCCCGAGGCCTCCACCTGCCGAGACCCCCTGGGAAGCCAAGCCACCATTCTGGAAGCAGAGACCCGGGGATTTCCACAAATCAAGGACATGGACACACCCCGGGCCCGGGCTGGGGTGGGTGGGTGTGGAGACAGACTGGGGGCAGCAGGGAGGGAGAACACAGGAGTCCCCGAGGCCTGCTGGGCAGTGAGGGAAGGACGCCTGTGCCTCGGCTGAGTTGAGCCGCGACAGGCTGCCCAGACGGCACACTACTGTCCCACAGCACGGGAGGGCGGGTCCCAGCACGGTGTGGGAGGCCTGGCTCCTGGGCCATCTCCCTGAGTCTGCAAGTCTGTGTCTTGATGATCTCTTCTTCAAGTGGGGACACCGGGTGGATTGGCCCAGGGCCACCCTAGTGACCTTGTGGAACCTGAATCTCCTCCTTCAGGGCCCCGTCTCTGGGTAAGTCCACACTCTGAGGTCCAGTGGGTAGGACCTCAGGATGTGAATGGGGTACACAGTGGAGCCCGTGGCACAGGGTTTGCACTGTGGCTGGGTGACCTCCTGGGGCAGCAGGGTCCTTGGGCCCTCCGGGAGCTCTGCCCTGCAGGGGGACCTCTGCTCCCTGACTTTGCTTTCCCCTGAGCTGGGAGCCGAGACGCGGGGGTCTGGGGTGCTCCTTTGGCACGTCTGTGCCTGGAGCTCTCCTCTCCCCTAGTCCCCCCTCTGGGCCCCTGGGGTCCCCCACATGCAGGTCACTGAGGATTTCTGGGGAAAGCTGTCACTGAGGCCACCCAACGTCAGCGAGGGCCTTGGGAGCTTGCCCCTGCACAGAGCCCTCACTCGAGGGACACGGTGACTGAAGGACAGTGTCTCCTCCTAGGGTGGAGCAGGCCACAGCCCAGCTGCAGTAATCCTGAGGAGCCTTCCAGTGCCGTGGTGCCCAGCACGAGGAGAGGGCCCACCGTGGGTGGCCACCGCAGCAGGTGCAGCCTGTCGGTGCGCCAATGTGTGCCCAGGGGCTGGAGAGGCCGCTGCAGGAGTTCGCCAGGGTGGCTCTGGCCACGTCCCCTGTCCCTTTTTCTCGTCCTGGGGATTGAACCCAGGGGAGCTTTACCACTGAGCCACACCCCAGCCCTTTATATTTTTTTATTTTGAGAAGGGCCTCGCTAAGTGCTGAGCTTATGATCCTCCTGCCTCAGCCTCTGGAGCTGCGGGGTCACAGGCCTGTGTCAGTGCACCTGGCTCCACCCAGGCCAGCTTTGCTAACCTCAGGTGAACCAGCCTCCTGGGGCCCACAGCCCTGCAGGTCCTCTCAGCGTGGGCCCCTGCTGGGTCTCTGACCCTGCTCACCGGCAGGATGGGGAGCAGCCCCAGGGCCTCCTGAGTCGTGGCACACAACGGCTGAGGGTGTCGGGCTCGCCCAGGCCTGCGCAGCTGGCTGGGGTCCTGGTCCGTCACGGAGCACTGGTCCTCCCCCTGCTCTGGGGTCAGGGATTGCGTCCCCCTCTCAGGTCACACCCTGGACTCAGCCAGACTGGGCATAGAGCAGCAGTGGCCTGGTCCTGCCGTGGCCGCTCCTGGAGGCCAGTCCCCACATCATGCCCCTTCCCACAGCTCAGTGTGGCTCCTGCTCTGAGGGGTGCAGGGGACTGATGATTGGCAGTGCCCCCCACTTGTCCCCTCCTCCCCCTGCCTCTTTCTTCTTACAACATTTAAATAAGTCTATAAACTGGCTTTAAAATAGTGAGGACTATTAACTTTGGTTAGAGTTATTAACTCCAGTTGACGATTCAGTTAGTATTAACTTTCATTTTCACAGAATTATAAACTCATAACTGAAGAACAGCAAAAATAAACCAAAGCTTCCAAGTACAAACTATTAAGCTCAGATGGTTCACTATCACTTTATGTCTAAGCTTAAAGACATGTTCAAAAAGTCGTTGTATTTAAAATCTGGCTCTTATTTGTCTCCCTAATTCTTATATCATAGAAAATACTGACTTCATACCCTCTTCATAAACGTCATCCTACAGGGCTACGAATACGCCCAGTATCTGAGCTGCAGTGTGTTTACTGCTGCTCCTTGGAAGGTGTCTCCGGCTTTCCTGGGAGCACCCTGCACGTGCCAGACCTGAAGGATCCTTTTTTCCGGGTAGATTTCTATAAATAGAGTTGAGGAGTATGAAGCCGAGCTACACATTTTAAAGTCTTCTTGTTTTCCCTGATTTTTAACTTATTTTGGTAAAAGACACATGATGTAAACTCACCACCTTAAACATTTTAGGTACAATTTGGTGGCATTAAGACCAGTTCCACGGTTGAGCAAACAGCCCCAGGCTCCGTCTCCGGAACTCTCCGTCTCCCCATCACACTGGCTCCCCGCACCCCGGCCTTCATCCTGTCACGTGGAATCTCTAAGGGAGCAGGTCCTTTGTTCCCCTCTGTCCACCGTCCAGTGCTTCCTTCGCAGGGGGAGACGGGCCAGTGAGCAGCAGGCGTCGGCAGGGCCAGCTGTGCCCTGCCCAGGAGGCCCTCTGGCTGGGGCGGGCAGGGCAGCAGGAAAGCCCCAGGTGGAGGCTGGGGAGGGCTGGCCAGTCAGGCAGGTGGCCAGGGAGGCCCTCAGGCCAGTGGAGGGTCAGGAAGTGCTCTGAGCTCAAGGATAGCGGGGTCCTGATGCAGGACCATGGGGGAGGGAGGGTGGCCTTGGGGGTGGAGAAGTCGTGGATGAGCCTTTTAGGACCTGCATAACCACCAAGAGCATGGACTTCCTGAAGGACTAGGGAGTCACAGAGGGTCCTAGGCAGGAGGCAGGGCCATCATGGTTAGTCGGCCTCTGGAGGAACCTCCTGGTGCTGAGGCCCTGGGAGGCTGTGCAGGGGTGAGGGGAACCGAGGACTCAGTTCGGGTGGCAGAAGGAGGCCAGCGGGAGTTGGTGGGCTGCAGTGTGGGCCGTGGCTCGCCGTGGGGAGGGAGCAGGAGCCAGATGCTCAGAGGCAGGACAACGGACGGTCCTTGCCGGTGCTTGTGCCAGAGGAACTGGGCTCAGTCTCCAGATCTGGGGGTGGCTGCTGGCTGCCACAGAGGAGAGCAGTGCCCAGCAGAGCTGAGCAGGGACACGTGGACGAGGCTGTCTGCCAGCCTCTGCCTTTGTCATGACCTGTCCTCTTCCTGCCAAGCCTTGGGGTCCATGTCCACTGGTCAGCCCTGGCCCCTCGGCACAGAGGGGGTGGGAGTGGGGACTGTCCCCCAGGTCAGCCAGGCTCCTCTGCTCGCAGCACCGGCTCCTGGATGTGCACATGGACGGACTGAGCCACTCAGCCCCTTGGCAGGGCCAAAGCCCACTACCCCATGCCGAGAGCCCACGGCCTGGGTGCTGGGTCCCGCAGAGAATGCTCGCCATGAGCCCCATGTCCCCAGAGAGGCTGCGTTGGCCAGGTGTGGGCAGCACCAGGGAGGCTATCTCCAGCAGTGACGGAGCCAGGAAGGGAGTCCCGGACGGCCCTGGGGAGTGCGGCTGGGCTCCGTGCGGGCACCCCTGCAACCACCAGCCTGGGCTTCCACCCCCATGTGGCAGAGCCCAAGGAGGCCCGAGGAGGCGCACCATGGCCTGGTGGCAACGAGGCCATCTCCGGGTGGTGGAGGGGAGACCTGTGGCTCCCGCAGCTGCCCCTCCCTTGCAGCAGCGTCCCCACTTCCCACACTGTGCATGTGCCCAGCCTCCGAGTACAGAGAACGGAAGACAGGCCAAGGGAGGAGGGACTCTATGGCCACCAGGGTAAAAAAAAAGATCCAGAGAAAAGAAATTGGCCAAAGACAGAGAGGACATTATCGTCTGAGGGTTCAACCCCGAAGGGACTCGGCCACAGAGCGGCTAAGTGTGTGAAGCAGACACTGAACAAGCTGAGAGGAGAAGTCGGCACGTCCACAAGAGGGGCTGATGCCCGGAGCCCCTCCCAACAGCCGGCAGAACGCCGGACGTCAAGCAGCGAGGGCACAGGACACCCACACGGTGGCAATGTGTCTAGGAGGACCATGTCCAGGGCCACACAAGGGCTCAGCAGATCCAACACCCCAGAATTGTGCAGGATGTGTTCTCTGCCCACAATGGAATTGAGAGGAAATCTCCAAAACTCTGGGCAACTCAACATCACGCTTCTAAACCGTGCATTAGGTCAGCTGAAGAGATCATGGGGACTGTTTAAAAAGTGGGATGGAATGATACTGAAATATGACATATCAAAATTGGGGACACAGACAAAGCAGTGCAGAGAGGGATATTTGTAGCACTGAATTCATACATCTGAAAAGATCAGAAGTTTCTAATGAATAATCCAGGATTTCAGTTCAGAAAGCTAAAAAAGAAAGGGCAAAGTACCCAACACGATTGGAAGCAAGAGATGATAAAGAACCCAAATCAATGGAATTGAAAGCAGAAAAACAATCGATACGATCAATGAGACAAAGAGGTCGTTCTTTGAAAAGATCAATAAAATTAATAAACCTCTAAAAAGAATTACAAAGGAAAAAGAAGACCCAAATCACCAATATCAGAGAGGAAGGACACACACAGACATCTAAAGGGTGATGGGGAGGGGAGCAGCAGGAACACCTGAGACGAGTGGCTCAGGTCCTTGAAAAGCCTTCTATGACCCGTCTTCCACAAACAGGTGACCTCAACACTTGCGGCATCAGGGGGATCATCGAAGAACTCCCCAGAAGGAAATATGCAGTACCAGAGGGCTTCACTGCAGAATTCTAACAAGTGTTTAAAATGGAATTATTGCCAATACTACATAATCTCTTCAAGAATATAGCACAGGAGGGAATACTTACTAATTCATTTTATGAAGCTAGAATTACCAAAACCAGAAATACAACAACAAAACAAAACAAAAAACCCTACAGACCGATAATCCTGATGAAGGCAAACGCAAAATTCCTTAACAAAATATAAGTAAACATAGTTCAGTAATATATTAAAAAATTATAAACCAAGACATAGAAAGAGTTCAAGACAGTTTCAAGATTTAAAGATCAATCAACATACTCCACTATCTGAACATGCTAAGGAGGAAAAAAATAAGATTAAAATAATAGATGCCAAAAAAATCATCTGAAAAAATTTAATATTCATTCATGATAAATATTCTCAAAAAATAGAAATCAGAAGAGAACTTTCTCAACTTGAAAAAAAGCAATCAATTAAAATCTATAGTGAACAATTTTGCCACTAAGTTAATGGTGGAAAAAAAATGGATCAATCTAACCCTAAGTTTGGAAACAAAGTGAGAATGTTGGTTCTTATAACTTAGAATCAATATAATGCTGGAAATTTTAGCCAGTGCAATAAGGCAAGAAAAGGAATGTTCTACAAAGTAGAAAAGAAGCTAAAACTGAAACCCTATTTGCAAATGACATAATTGCCTATTTAGAAAATATCAAATTACCTACAGAAATAGATAGAACTAATGAACTCAGAAACTTTCAGGACACAAGGTCATACAAAAATCAATATTTCTTGAACACAATATCCTTGAACGCATGGATATTTTTATTTAAACTATAATATAATTTACAGTCACTTAAAAATAGAATGCTTAGGTTTAAATAAAACAAAACAATGGATTTTTAGACTGAAAACCTCACACAGCTAATGAAAGAAATGAAGGGAATGGAGAGACATACCATGTCCATGGATTGAAAGATCTAACTTAGTAAAGATGTTACCTATTTCTTGATTTATGTACAGTTTTAATACAGTTCATGTTAGAGTCTCATCACATTTTTTTTTTTAAAAAAAGATGAGTTTATTTTAAAGTTTATGTTGAAAGGCAAGAGAACTGGCATAGCTAAAGGAGTTTGGAAAAACGGAAAGAACAAAGTGAGGTCCACTCGATTTCACGACCCACTGTACATCTGCGGTTTCCAGACTGTGGGCCACAGAAGGACAAACGCAGAGGTGGACAGAACAGAAGGGAGAAGCCAGACATGGACTTGCAAAAATAGGCTCAACAGAATTCTGGCAGAGGTTCAAACCCCTCAGTGGAGGACAGATTGTCAGCCAGTGGTGCTAGACCAGGTGGACATCCACAGCAAAATGTGGAATTCAGCTGGAGCCCCTCACCCTAAACCAGATCAAGTCAAAAGGGACTGTGGACTTAAAGGTAGAACATAAAATGAAAATTCTACAGAAAAAAGAAAAAGCCCAGGAGAAAACCTTTAGATGTTGGATAGACAAAGAGTTCCTAGACTTGACACTGAAAATAACCCACAGGGGAAACCATTGGTGGATTGAACTTCAGGGAAGCTTTAAAACATTGTGAAAGATCCTGTCAAGAGGACGGAGTCACCTACTCAGTGGAAGATTTTTGAAAACCACATTGTCCATCAAAGTACATGTATCTGGAATATGGAAAGAATGGCCAAACTGGGTGGCCAGTCGGAGGTGACTAGTTTGGTGGAAGACAGCTCAGCTGGCAGGGGACGTGGCCAGGAAGGGCTGGGACTGGCTACTGAGAGCTGTGCCCACAGTGGGGGGGTGTGCCGCGTGCCCAGCCTGATGTGCTTCCTATGGACACAGGCCCTACCCAGACTCCCCCCAAAGACGTGGGACGGCCCCCCAACAGGCGGGAGCAGAGAGGTCTGCAGGCTGGAGCGAGGACAGGGCCGAGGCGGGGCTCGCTCTCATCTGGGCCCCCACGTCTCCACTGTGGTTTCTTTCCTGGTTCCTGTGCGTCCCCTAGGGCTGCTGTGACACAGAAGCACAAACCAAGTGGCACCAGACTTATTGTCTCACAGTTCTGGAGGCCGAGGCCCAAGTCGAGGAGGCCATGGGCCACACTCCCTCTCTTTTTAGGGGGTCTGTCACTGACCTTCCAGTTTCTGGTGGCCACGTCACTCCACCTCTGCCCCTCACCACTGGTCACTGCCCTCTGTGTCACCTCCCCTGTCCTCTTCTTATTGGATCCAGGGCTCACCCGCCCAGGGATTTTTGTCTGGGGTTTCTCACTGAATTACATCACAAGGACCCGACTTCCACAAGGACCCATTTGAGGTTCCAGGAAAGTAAATTTGGGGGCATGATGGAACCCCCTTCCCCCAGCCCTGAGGGTCCCTCTCCTCGTCCTGCTCCTCCCTCAGGTGGGCACCTTCCACCCTCTGGCCAGGTGCCATGTTCCATTGCCCTGTGGTCCCCAGGAACAGGGCACCGTGTGCCTCCTGGGACCTGCTCATAGCCAGTGGCTTCCTTGGGGACATCAGCCGGGCGCAAGTGGGAGAACTAGATCACGGAGCAGGGCCGTTCCCGTCTCCATAACGTGGAAGGGCAGCAAAAAAGTGCACTTTCAACTCCACACAAGCAACGTATATATATATTTAATGAAGGAAAAGCCCTCATAAAACCCGTGATTATCCTCCTTTGTTCTGTCCTGAGTGCACTTCCCTGGTAGGGGGTGCCGTGGGGAGGAGGAATGCTCCCCTTCTCCCCTGGGTGAGCGCGGCGGGTGGGCGTGGGGGTCTGCATGCTCCATGTCTTCCTTGCGCCCCGGTCCTCGCTCCAGGGAGGACAGGACGTGGACACCAAGACAGGCCTCCTTGCCTGTGGGGCTCTCGTTTTACCGTGGCACGGCTCTGACACCAGGCGTAGGGTGGACCCAGCTGGACAGTGTGTGCCTGGGCCCTGATGTGAGTGGGGGCAGGCCTTGAGCACAGCAGCCCCTGCTCCGTCCAGTGGAGCTGGTGGGGGTTAGGGGAGCTTCCCTCCTGCCGGGCCACGCCTTCCCCGTCCACTCCTCCAGTCCTGGCACCGGATTCTGGAGTCCAGGTGAGTGCGGTTGGGTTCAGAGTCAGGGCTTCCGAGATCCACTCTGGACCCGTTCAGCCCACAGGCGCAGAAGCGGAGGCAGAGGGGGCTGTGACAAGCACTGCCCTCCTGCAAGCTCCAGCTGCTGCCCCGGCCTCTGCTCTGCTCGTCGGGCCTCCCGGCAGAGTCTGCATTCAGGAAGAGCTGGAGGGACGGGGCTGGCAGCCAGGCTCAGAGACGGCCACCTGCCTTCTTCTCCTCCGAGCAGCTGTACGGCCTGGGGCGGGGAGCTGCTCTCTGGGGGCTGGTCTCTTTGCAGAGGTCAGATGCCTGGGAACTGGATCGGCCGAGCCTTGAGTCCTGCAGTGACCTCCTTGGACACCTTGCAAGGGCAGGCTGCTGGATGTGGGACTGGCCAGGGCAGGAGGCGGGCTGTGTCAAGGCTTTCCCCCTGCTCCTGCCAGCCCCAGGGCTGAGGGGGGGCTCATGCAAGGCCTCCGGAGACCCCCAGGCTGAGAGCCCCCTGGGGCGGGGGCCCTCCTGGCCCTGAGCCAGCCCCACTGGGTTTCTAGAAGGAGAATCTTATTTCCCCAGACATGGAGGGACATTTCTTCTGTTTGGCAAAGTGACTGGGGACATTTGACGGCGCATATGTCAGACGAATGCAGCAGAATTAAATGGGGTTGTTGCCTCCGAGTTCAGGGGCAGCTCTCCGTGCTCTGAGGTGCTCCTTGCAATTGCATGAGCTCTGGCCGGTCCCACCGCAGGGCTGCCCGCTCCAGGCTGCTGACAAAGTGTGTGTCAGCACTTGCCAGGTTGATCTCTGGCCCCAGTGGCCGTTTAATGGCCAGGCGGGCCCTTGTGGGTCAAATGCCACGTTCAACACTCCAGGCCCCACACTTAGTGCCTCGGAGGGGACTTGAAAAGCACAGGCCGCTGGTGCAGCACAGCCCGATCAATGGCTGTCCATGCAGGCTGGCCCTTGGCACCCTTGGTTTTCAGGGGAGGAGGACGTCCTGACCATGCGTGCACCACGTGGAGTCGGTCAGCAGCTGACCCCTCAGTAGCACATTGGCCCTACCCACCTGGAGCCACACTCCCTGCAGCCCACGCCCAGGGTGTGTTTGCCTCTGGACTGGCCACCCTGTTGGCTCTCCAGGTGCCTTCCATCTGCAGCCTGGACTTGGGTTGCCCTTGGGTTGGCACGACCCGTGGGCTGACGAGCTGATGCCCCAAGCTCTGCGTGGATGTGTCCTCTCCCCTGCCAGCCCACCTCGACTCACAGGCCTCGTCCTCCTGCCTGAAGGCTGAACACAGGCCAAGGCCAAGGCAGTTAAGGCCCCACGTGACCCCAGGCCTTTCCTGAGATCTTGCCAGGGTAGAAGGAAACCCCTGCTCGGTATGGACACTCCCAGGCAAGGGCTATTCCAGGGCTGCCTCATCTCTGGTTTGTGGACAGGGCCCTCGGAGAGCAGGCTGCCCACAACAGAAGCAAGGGACCCGAGGGAGGAGGCAGAGGGGGACCTGAGAGGTGCAGCAAGGTGTCCAGGCTCTTGGAGCTCCCTGTGCAGATGCCTGTGTGGGGGTCCCAGCTTGCCCACTATCTGGGGCACTGGGGTGCTATGCCTGCCACCTCTGGGCCTCAGTTTCTTCAGATGCAAAATGGACAGGGCCCATCTCAGGACTGGCTGGTGGGCATCGCAGGACATGTGGGCATCACAGGTGGCTGGCACACTGCCACACTCAGGACATGCTGCTGCGACGTTCTTACACTGGCTTCATCCTCTACTCTGCAACCTCGACACGCGGCCAGCGCTGGGGAGGGTCCTGGGCTCCGACATGGAGTAGCTAACGGGGAGGAAGTCTTGACCGAAGTGGCCATGGGGCTTTTCAGAACTGAAAGCTGCAGAGACCCCTGCAGCTGCCCAGGGGCTGGGAGGGACTCAGGGCACGGGAAGGGCCTGCTGGAGGTCATGGCAATTTGGGGTCCGGAGGCCAGGGCCCACGCCTTCTGCTGACCAGCCTGCACTGGGCTCTGCTGGAGGCTGCTGGCAGGTGGGGACGCCTCGATGCTCCGTGTGACGGTGGCAGGGCTGGCCGGAGTTGGCTCTCTGACCCAGCAGTCCTCACTTCCTGCATCTGCACAGCCTCCGATTTCCATCTCGTTCCTCCTGGACGCTGGTGTGGCTCTGCTGTGCCGAGGGCCAGGTTGATGCCCACTCTGGTCTCCACAGTTGGTGGCCCAGCCACACCCTGCCCCCTTTCCCCTGGGCCACGCTGGAGCCTGTGGTGGCCCAGCGGACCTGCTGTTCTGATTTCCCTATTTCCCATTTTCTTACTTTGAGGATAAGTCAGGAGATCCCTGCATCACCAGGCTGCCAGCTCCTGGGGCAGCAGAGGACGTAAACCACACACCCTCCACCACCAGCCCCAGGTCAGGCCTGAGGGCACGGACAGGTGCTGGACACCCCCCCAAGCCAGGAAGAGGCACGGAGCGCTGCAGGCAGGGGCTGGGCGCTCTCTGCCACCCCACAGCTCTTCCCAGAGAGGCAGGTGGTCCTGAGCTGTGGCAGCACCGTCCTGGGGTCCAGTCCAGGCACTGCCGCAGCTGCGGGATCTGGTGACTGCCCTGAGCCCCACTGGGGCCTCAGCTGCTCCTCCAGGAGTGGGGTTGATGCTGCTGCCTCACTCGGGGCTGCTGGGGTGCATTCTCTACTCTGGGGGCCCTTGTGGTGCTGCGTGGAGGGTCAGAAGGGAGAAATGGTGCCAAGTGAGTAGAGGGAGGAGGTGGTCAGTGGGACGGAGCCCCTGGGCTTGCACCTGGTTCTGCTGTGACTTGGACTGTTGAGATGACCATCTTATGGACGGGGACTGACTCGGCTCCACAGCGAGCAGGGAGGGCGCCAGCCCGGAGCCATGGGGCCCTTCACCCACGGTCCCCGCTCTCCCCACGTGGGTGGCAGGGAGGACAAACACTAGCTCCATCCCCTGGCTTGGTGGGGACCCCAGGAGCTGACTCCAGGACGGCACCGAGGGTCATCTCCTACTGCCCACCTGTGTCAGCCGGTGGAGCTCTGCTAACCCTCCAAACAGCTTCTGGCAGCAGAGGGCGAGCAGGCCATTGTTCGGGCAGAGTCCAGGGAGGGCCGCTGTGGGCCCGAGGGGAGTCTGTGCAGCTGCTGGGGACGAGGCCTGTGCGGGGAGGTCTGCAGGGTCACAGGCTTGGGGTCAGCCATGAGCCAGGCCACGGGCCTCAAGGCGTCTGGAGTCATTAGAAAGCAGGTTGCTGGTCCCCACTGGGGGCCTGTGGGTTCGAGGTGGCCTCAAATTCCCCTGGGGGAACCGAGCACAAGTTGGGGTGCGAGGGAGTCCCCACAAGTTGAACAGAGGGAGAAGGAGAGGGGCAGGAACTCGGAGGGCGCGGGCGTTCGCCAGCACCTCCCGGTCTCGGGCTCGCTCGGTGGCCAGAAACATTCCCAGTGAGTGTGTGACCATGTGTGTTCATTAGTGGACACCGTCCAGCACTGTGGCCATCCCGCTGCCCCAGAGTCGGGGCTCTGTGTGACGACGTTTACCGTCTTAACCAGGTTGAGGGCCCAGGTCAGTGGCACCAGGGGACCCCCTGTGTGCAGCTCCCCCCCACCCAGCTCCAGAACTTTCTCCACGTCCCCAACTGTTCTGTTTAACCCTGGCCCCCTCCCTGCCCCAGCCTCTGGTGACCTCATGCTAGGGGACTGGCCCCTCCAGGGGCGGGCCCAGCGGACGTGCTGGGCGTCGGTCCCTTTGCGGCTGGCTTGGGTCCCTGAGTCCCCCGCTTCCCGGGGAGGGGCGGATGGGAGTTTCCTTCCCTGGACGCCGAGTGGTTCTCCTGCACGTGCCTGCCTGGGCCCAGAGGGCGGCTGTCCTCTCAGCTTAGGTGCGTCCAGCGCCCTCCTGCCTCTCCCACCCCTGCTCCTCTGGGCGCGAGGCTCAGGCTGAGTCCCTGGAGATGGTAGCAGGCTCCTCTCGGCCTGGCCATGCTGGAGGCTGGGCTGGTCCCCTGCTCACTGTCGAGGGTCACGGGCCTTTGCTGAGAGCCCCTTGGTCTTTCAGGGGGTCCCTTGCCAGCAGTGTCCTCAGGGTGGGGTGGGGGCCCGCCTGTCCAATCAGGACCCTGTGGTGAACGTCCTGCTGCTGCCCGGGACGCCCGGCTTCTGACGCCGGGGGTGATCAGCCTGAGCCCACTGGAAGGCGGAGGGCCCTGGGGCTGTTGCCGGGCTGGACTCCCTTCGTCACCCGGGTGCCGCTGACTTGTCTCCGGGCGTGCTTGGCATTTGAGGCTCCTATTCTGGGACTGTCCTTTCATGTCCTTTGCTCGTTTTCTGCATGTGGCTTAGTGTTTTTCTTTTCTTTTTTGAGCTACTTACATATAATAAGCAGTTCGTGTGGTGACTGTCACAAACGTTTCTGCCTCTCCTAGTCGGGCAGCCTCTGGGCACTCCGTCTGGACATACGGACATGCACTTCCCGTGCTATCAGATACTTGCTCTGCGCGGCCTCCTCGGTGCCCAGGAAGCCTCCCATGACCCCCACCTCTTCCTTCTGGGTACCTCAGAGCATCGCGGAAGATTCCGGGTGAACCTGGGCTCGGAGTGAGCACCAGCCTGGACCCCGCCTGGCTCCCTCCTGGCTGCAGGCCCGGTTCCTGCTGTGACGTTCCAGGCCTGACATCTGCAGCTGGCCCACCCCGGCACCCTGGCACCTGGACTCTTCCTGCTGCCAGGCTGCCTCCTGCCCAGAGACATTGCCCTCACCTCCCGCCAACTCCCTCCAGACGGTGGCCCCAGCAGTGACCCTCCCTAGGCCCCTCTGGCTGGTCCTGCACTCGATTTGCAGCCCTCCCTCATATTCACAGGCCCCTCCTGGACTCCCACTGCCCCCCGAGGCAGGGTCCCCAAGCCCATGACTGCGTAGCTCGTGGGAGGTACTCACTCGGACTGCGCGAATGCAGGGAGCGGGGGTAACAGCGCTCTACTAACTGACCCTCGGTGCTGTCCTGGAGTCAGCTCCTGGAGTCCCCGCCCAGCCAGGGGGATGGTAGAAGCCACTGGTCATCTCCTCCCTCTGGGCCCTGTGGTGCAGCAGGAGGGGTGCTGCCAGCCTTACCTCACACCCCTGGCTCCCCTCTGGCCAGCTCCCCCTCTGGGCCTGGTCTGCGGAGTGGGGAGCGGCCTCCCAGGTCGATTCCCACTCACCTCCAGCCCCGGGAAGCACAGCTCACGTGCTCACCTGGCCTTCCTCCGCTGGGTCAGTGGACCTGGCTCTGTCTCACCTTCTCTGTCCAGCCTGAGTGAACCTGGACCTCTGTGCTGGCCACTGCACATCAGTCCTTCACCTGGAGTGGGGCCAGCTTTGGCACCTCAGGGCAGCCAAGGCCACAGGCACTGCACGTTTCCACCCTTCTCGAGCCCCGGTGCAGACTGTGTGTGTCCATCCCTGCTCACCCCCGGCCAGCGTCTGCCCCGGGTGTGGGGGGTGGTGAGGGAGGGCCCACACCGAGTGGAGGCTGTGCCTGCCTGTCCCTGAGTCTGTCCCTTTCTGGGGCAGGAAGGAAAGGCACTGGGAGATGACAACAGGCCAACAGCCAAGAGGCACCGAGTCGGGGACAAAAGCCACAGGGGCTGGGGGTGCTCAGGAAGGCGTGAGGTGCTGGACGCCCGCTGCTCTAGGTGTGGTCACAGGGCCTTGGCGCCCTCTGTGTGGGAAGCTGGGTGCTGCAGGGGGCGGGCACCGCCAGGAGAAGGAAGCTCGCGTCTCAGGGGATGTCCCCTTCCCTGTGCCTGCACCTAGGCACAGAGCTCACAGCAGGTGCTCTCCTCTGGCTGCCTGTCCCCTGGCCCACCCGGCTGTGGAGATGACATCAGACGGCTCGGGCAGTGGGGGACTGCAGACACGGGAGGTGGGGAACAAGGCCGGGGCTCGCCACGCTGGCTACGCCCACCTGCCCTCAGCTGCCGGCTCTGAGCCACCATGGCTCACTGTGACAGGGCTCCTGGGGCCTTTCACTGCCAGCCACGGGGGACCACGGCCATGCTGCATCACGGCTTCCTCATGAGGGCCAGGTTGGCCTAGAGCTGGCGGCAGAGCACCTCAGTGGCTCGTCTAATGTGATGGTGTTCATTATTACTAAGGCCCGACTCAGAATTCAGGGTCAGGAACGTCTTAGCTTTACGGGTTTCCCCTGTCTCCGTGTTCTGTGTAGGGGATGGAGGCCAGTGGCGGATCACAGCGGTGCAGGGGAGCTGGGTCTGAGCAGGCGCTAGTCTGGACCTGGGGCATGTGACCTCCGGTGACAGGGCACCCTCGGGCCTGAGGGCAGGCCTGAGGTTTCTGACCAGCATCTCCTGGGCTGACCCCAGTCTCTCCTCCTCAGAGGGCAGAATCACACCTTCTAGGTATCCTGTGGGCACCAGGCAGGGCCAGCACCCCCAAGTGCACCCCGAGCGCCCACGGGGTGCTAGCCCCGCAGTCGGAGGGTGCCCTGGAGGGGAGTGATGTGCACACGTGGGCTGTCCGCCAGCCCTGGCCCCTGGATACAAGGCGTGCTCTGCCTTTGCTGGTGGTTTCCCTGGGGTGATGGTTTTGCACCCCATTTCCTTCTGACCCAGATAGCGTGATGGCTTCCTCAGCTGTGTGCCCTCGGCCAGCCTGGGTCCTCCGGCTCCATGGGAGAGCTGCAAACAGCAGGCCACAGTGGTGGTCTTCCTTAGCCCAGGTGGGAGACCCCGTGCACTCCCAGGCCCGACTGAGCAGTCTCCGGACTCCCTCCTGCGCCCAGTTTCATCCTCTCCAGGCTCCGCCTTTCCTCCTCCCTTTCCTTCCCCTGGATGGCCACGCTGCTCCCGGGGAGTCTGCCCTGGACTTAAACCCAGGCTGTGCCTCTCAGGCTTCTCAGCGCACCTGTCCCCCCAGCAGGACGCGGATCCTGTACCCACGGGCCGTCTCTCCAGCCCGACCAGTCAGCTGCAGTTTCCTTCCACTTATTGTAGGTCTCTTTCCTTGTCTTTTCTCCAGACATGGACTCCTTTGTTTTGTTTTATTTCAAAAGGTGACAAGGAAAGTGATGCGATCATCTGGCTGCCCTCGTGTGGCTCCTCTGCCCAGTTCCCTCTCGCCCAGTCGGTGGGCGTTTCTGCCTCTGCCTCGGGTGCCGGTGAACTTTCCTGAATCATCATGTTTAAGCGATGATTCTGCCGAACAACTCATTCTAGGTTCACAGTCCTTTTCCTCTAGCTCCGAGGCGGCCACGCTCTCTCCTGCAGACCTCTGTGCGCCTGGGGACGGCCGTGTCTGGCTGTCTGGGTCACCTGCTTCCCTTCCTTGGCAGCTTCGGGAAGACCTCAGTCTTGCATTTTTCTTGTTTCTCAGCGAGGGAGGACTTCCCATGGCTTCCCGTGGCATTTGACAGGCCCGTCCACTCTGAGGCCCCCATTGGAGTTTGGGGATTCATGTCTGCCCTGCTGTGACCTCCGCCCTCCCCGGGCTCTGTCTTTACGCCTGCCCGTGGCTTCTCTCCTCTGGGCTCTTCTCCTGAGCACCCTGACGCTGCTCCTCCCCACTGAGCACCCGCTCTCCAGCCCCGTGGCCTCTGCTGCCCGATGGTTTCCTGCCCTCTGCACAGAAGCCTCCGTCTTCTCCCGCCAGCCTGGGCTCTGCTGCGGTCCCACCTGTCA
>NW_025999949.1:36145301-36151092 GCF_001458135.2 Marmota marmota marmota | reverse complement strand
AACCCCCCCCCCCCCCGTTTGCCGGCTAACCTTGGGATGCCTTTCCCTGGGTGCTGACCGCTGGTGTTGAGCCCTCTGTGTGGACCTGCTCTGTCCCCTGCAGGGTCTCCCCCTTGCTGTCACCGTTGCTGTGCTTGTTTGGGTCATCGCCTGGAGATTCCTTTGCTTACAAATTCGTGTTTCTTTAAGGCAGAGCACCTCTGGCACTGGGCAAGGCTTGTGGGTTCAGTCTCAGCAAAGAATTTGTAGCAATTTTCATCATATAATTATATAAACCCAACTGTGTGGAAGTGCAGCTATCAAAATCTCAGAAAAGAAATTTTGGAATAATAACGTAGACGGCCTTCCTCACACAGGTCTGGCCAGCTGCTGCCAGGCCCTGGTTTGTGGTGTTTCTGGAAATCTGTGCTACCTGCCGGGGGCAAAGTCACAGACTGAGGGCCATCTGCTGCAGACGTTGGCTCCCATTAGCCGAAACACCTCGTTCCCTGGATTTGAGGGAAACACAGTTGTGGTCTCTGCCACGGAATACCTGGCCTCCAGGGCTGGGCCCTGCCCTGAGGTGGGCATTCTCAGGGCCACGCTCCACAGGGCTCCCCTGGGACAGGCACAGCTCAAGAGCCCAGTTTTGGCAAGAATCTCACTGAGTCTGTTTAGCAAGAGCCTCTCCCCAGTGCGGTCTGGAGACCCTGGAGACCCTGGCAGTCTCAGCAAGATCCCGTTAGGACCACCTGGCCAGGACCCCCTCCTGTGTTTCCTCTTAGCTGTTCCCGTCTGCTGAGACCACCCGCTCAGCTGTCACCTGCCCTCCTGGGACTGGGCTTCTCCCTCTGCCTTCTACAGTGCTCCCTGGAGGGGTCAGTCTCTGTGGCTCTCACAGCTGTCCAGCGCTGGCTCTGTGACAGAAACGGCCGTGCTGGGAAGGGCCAAGCCTGATTCCACCACTGGAGAGTCCCCAGGCAGGCCCCAGGGAAGGCCTCTGCTGCCACGCTCCCACCCCTCTGGCCTGTCCCCTCTCACCCTAGGACAAAGCTCCCAGCCGCAGGTGTGGCCCAGCCCTGGGCCACAGCCGGGGACAGAGAACCCTGCAGGCGTCTGCCTTTTGTCATTGCTGGTGGAAGCCCACCTCCTTTGTGCAGGCTCCTTGGAAGACCACCAGGAACAGGGATGGCCAGGGAGGCTGGCAGAGGGGGGCCGCCCAGCCTCTCCTACACCATCCTCTGTCCCAGGCCACAGAGGCCTCCACCTCACACCTCCCAGAGCCTCCTGCCACCTGGGTCCTCAAAGCAAGTTTGGCATGGTCACAGGCCCCGTCACAGGCCCTTCCACAGCAGCCTGGCTGCCCGCCTGGTGGTGGGACAAACTGGGGGGTCTCCTGGCTGTAGGATCTTCAATGTTACCCATCCTGCAGGCTCCCCTGCTCCCGAAGGGTCAGACTCAAGGTGGGACCCCAGTGCACAAACCAGATCTGTCCCTGGGTGGAGACCACCCTGCTTGGTGGCCACTAGCACACCTGCATGTCCTGCGGGCCTCCTGTGCCTGGTGCTGTGGAATGGCGCCCGCTGGCTGCAGGAGGGCTGTGGTCCCTCTGGAGAATGAGCAGTCTGTGGGGCGTCAGGCACCTCTGCATGCCATGACCGCTCACAGTGAGCAGTTTGTACCATTTCTCAAAACAGTTCCTGTGGGAAGGACCCCTGGTCCCCTGGCCTCCTATATTCCAGCAGAATAGGCTTTGGATTCTACCGTTTGGACGGGGTGTTGGCTAAGCTCTGCTTCAGAGAACAAACACGTCTCAGATGGCTGGTTTGCAAAGGCTTCCACAGATCAGAGCAGGCAGTGAGGCGGGACCCCCTTGGCCCACCTCACGCACCTGTTCACACAAGGCTAAGGAGCCCCAGGCCACTGGACCCTGACCGGGTGTTGGAAAATCATGCAAGAGAGAGGCAGCCCACCCCGAGCCGTCCCCGGAGCCAGGGCAGAGCAGCTGTGGGTAAGGATGAGTATGGTCACCAGGGGGTCCCCATCTCCAGAGGGAGCAGAGGCTTGGGGGCCCAGCGGACAGGGCTTGGCAGCTGTGCCTCCAGAGAAGCCACCATGATGTTTTAGAAATAAAAGGCCAGGTAAATCCTGTTCCTTGGGTCTAGGGAAGGCACCTTAGGTACCTGCTCTTCAGGGTCACTGCCCTGAAGTGCTGGGGATCAGTGACAGGATTGCAAGGTGCCTTGGACTGAGCCGTGTCCCTGCAGAGTCACACGGTGATGGCCTCCCCCAGTGGATGTACTAGGAAATGGGTTGAAGTAACCGAGGTTGGACGAGGTCATAGGTGTGGGGCCCTCCCCCAGCGGAAGCCAGACAGAGAGCCTCCCCCACCCCTGCACCTCCCAGGTCACAGTGAGATGGCAGCGTCCCGGCCAGGAAGTGTCCTTGAGCTGGGCCTGCCTGCACCTTGGAAGTGGACTCGCTGTCTCTCTGAGGGAGGCAGGTCTGTAGTTGGAGCTGTCCTGCCTGCGGCGAAGGCCAAGGGGAGCCCAAACGCCTTCATAACTGTCCTCGCATAACCTCCTCCACCGTCGGGGGGCAGACGGCATAACATGAGGACACCGAGGTGCAGGGAGGGTAAGTGGCTTTGCAAGGTCAGGGTCTGTAAGGACCCAGCCTGGACGCATCCCTGGAGGCCACAAATGTCTGTTCTCAGGAAAAGAACATGGCCTTGAAGAAACTGCTAAGGGTCCCAGCTCTGGGTTCTGCCCGGGCGGCCTTGGGGAGTCCCCAGCTCAGTTCCCAGGAGCCACACGGGCACCCTGCAGGCCAGTCCCGCCGCTGACTGCGGCACATGTTGCCCAGTTCCAAGGTGCAGGCTCAGGGCTGCTTCCTGACTGTGGACGCCGCCTTCTCACTGTGACCTGGGAGGTGCAGGGGTCGGGGAGGCTCTCTGTCTGACTTCCACTGGGGGAGGGCCCCACGCCTATGACCTCGTCCAACCTCAGTTAAACAGCCCATTTCCAAATATGGCCACTGGGGTCAGGGCACCACCGTGTGACTCTACAGGGACACCACTCAGTTCAAGGCACCTTTCAAGTTACTTGTTCAGGAATGTTGTGTCCAGGCCCCCTGGGGTGGAGCAGTGTGGGACCCCCACAACTGAGCAAAAGCGAGGCCTGCCCGTCCCGGGCCGTCAGCAGGTGCTGGCTCTCTGCCTTGGGCGGGGAACGAGCCTGGAGAAACACATGGCCCAAGCTTTGCCTGGGAGACTGGCTGGGGCAGCCAGGAGATGTCCATCACTGCACACTGCGATTGTGGAGCCCTCTGGTGGGTTGAGCAGAGGGACCTGCCCGTCACTGGGCTGTGGAGCCTCCTCCACCTGGGAAGCCCAGGTGGGTCCACCAATCAGCTGTTGCTCAGCGTGTAGTTGCTGAGGCCCAGGATGCCCTGGGCCTGTTCTCGTTCTTCAGGCTTCGCCGATAAATATCACCCTGGAGAAAGCCCAGGCAGGGAAGCCAGGATAGAAATGCCACTTACCAGTGGTCTTTCATGGGCTTATTTCAAATCTCCAGGCCTGGGAACGGGACCCGATGTATTTTTAAGGACTCCTATTGTGTTCATTTCCCACAAAAACCAGGGTCACGCTCAGGGCCAAGTGATGCAAATAACTCTCCCTCTCCAGATTAGAGCGGAGAGCGCGAGGCTGGAGTCTGCGCTCACACCAACGGGCCAGGTGCCACGTGCCCACTGTGGCGTGTTCCCCAGAGTGCACACACACGTAAGCACACCTGACACCCATGCACTCGGGGCTCACTGGCATGTGTGCACACGCATGTTCCTGAGTCAGCAGTGACCGTGAGCACACACCACCTCTGCACACGGCAGACTCGCACGCAGAGCATGATAAATGCACGTGCAGACATGCAGCTCTCACGGGCTCTCTGCCACGCGTGCTCCTGCAGAGACACATATGGCCGGTGCGTGCACAGCATACGGTAGCACCGGCAGACGAGAGCTGGCCCTCCACATGAAGTCCCCAGTGGCTCCAAGTCAGACATTAAAAGCATTAATAAAAGACGCTGCCAGAAGTTCAGTGGCAGCATTGATTTCCTGGTTGTCGGAGCAGAGTATATAAACCCCAAGTGGCATTTAATACTGGGTCTGCTCTCGGAGGATGGGGCTGGCGGGCGGCAGAGCCAGTGGACATCAGCGGCCTTCCTCAGAGTGTGGTGGACCGCAGAGCTGGAGTGGCCAGGGCTCCCGCAGCCCCCGGTCTTTTGGCCCTGCCTGCTGACCCGCTTACCTGAGCGGGAGGAGCCCTCGGCTGCTCAGAAGCTGGGCCAGGATCCTGGGAGCCACCCAATCCCCTTCTCCAGAGCCATGGAGAACCCTTGAGATCCCCTGGACCGGCGTCCTTGTCCTTCCCTATGGCCAAGGAGGTCCCCAGTGCCTTCGATGCTTGCCTGGAGAGTGTCCTTCCTCCTCTGGCCCTGAACCCGGGACTGGCTGAGCTTGCGGCAAGCTTGCCTTGGCACGAACCACCCCTGAGGAGGGCTGCCTTCATCCCTCTAAAATCCATGTCTCGGTCCGAACCCAGGACTCAGACTGTGACTGTATTTGGAGACAGTGTCATTAGAAAGGTAATCGAGTTAAAATGAGCTCAGTAGGGTGAGCCTAAACTGACCGGTGTCCTTGTAGGAAGAGGAGATGAGGACACAGACACACACAGAGGGAGGGTGACATGGGGACACAGGGAGAAGACAATGTACACACACCGAGGAGAGGCCTCCGGGGGAACCAGCCTGCCTGAACTTGATCTTGGACTCCAGCCTCCAGTGTTGGGAGAAATACATGTTTGCTGAGTGAGCTTCCCGGCCTGCGGTGCTTGGTTACAGCTGTCCTGGAAGGTGAGCTCAAACCGTCCTCAACAGCGTCACCGATGGACCCCCGGCTCAACCTTGCAGGGACCACCAAGCCCTTGCCCTGGGCTAGCCCTGATGCTGACCTCAGGCTGAGCCATCACAGCCACACAGGGCCTCACCCAGACGTAACCCACGAGAAAGAAACACTTGGCTCTTGCAGTTACCCTCTGCAGTAATTTGGATCTAGAATGTCCCCAAGGCCCTGGGAGGTAACAGAGGCTTTCGGAGCTGGGACGTGGTGGGGTCTTCAGGTCCCTGGAGGTGAGCCTTGGAGGGGCAGTGGGGCCTGGCTCTTCCTCTCATCCCCAGCCGGGAGGGGATGGGGTGTGCTCCTCCACGTGTTCCCCAACAGGAGCGCTGGGGAACACGCCTTGGGCTGAAACCTCAGGATCCAGAGCCGTGCGAGCCTTCCTCCCTAGGAGCTGGTCCTCTGTGAATCGTCACAGTGCTCTCCGCCTCTGTCACCCTTGCCGGCTGCCCGGGAGGCCCTCTCTCCCGAGTCTTCGGTTATGAATGAACAGGGAGCGACTCTGGCAGCAAAGGGCTGGAGAAGGGTTTCATCTCTGTTTTTTGAGACTTCAGGTTCTCCGGGGTCTTGTCTTCGCTGGCCTAAGGACATGGCCGCACGACACTCTGGGGCGGTGCTCCTCTGGGAGAAGCCTGCTGTCCTCCTTATCTGATCCTCTCTATGAAACATGGCTTCTTCCTTTAAAGAGGTTTTCTTATACGTGCCTTGGTGCAGTTTTATCCATGTTTTTTGTGCTTGACTGTTTATGAATGGCATCTGTGGGCTTTAGTTTCCATCAAATTTGGAAAATTTTAACCTTTATTTATACATGAATTTCTCCCCACCCTCCTCCTCCTCCTCCTCCTCCTCCTCCTTTGAT
>NW_025999949.1:36129288-36144672 GCF_001458135.2 Marmota marmota marmota | reverse complement strand
CTCTCTTCCTCCCTCCTCCCTCCCCCTCCTCTCCCCCCCCCTCCTCTTCTCTCTCTGCCTTTAGGTCATTCAGATACATGCACTAGGCTGTTTGTCACTGTCCCACGGCTCACTAGTGCTATGCTAATGTTTTGAATTATTTTTTTCTCTGCATTTCCTTTTGGAAAGTTGCTCTTGCCACAACATTGAATTCGTTAATCTTTCCTTCTGCAATGTCTGATCTGTCGTTAACCCCGTTCAGTGTACTTTCCATTTCAGACATATAGTCTTTAGCTCTGGAAGTTTGACCTGGATCTCCCTTTTATTTTCCATGTTTCTACCCAGCATGTCCGAGTTTTCCTGTGAGTCGTCGACATACAGAATGCAGTGCACATACTGGTGTAGTGTCCTTGTCTGCCGATTTACCTCTCTGTCAGCTCTGGATCTTCTTTTTCTTTTTGTTTCTTCCCCTCCTTGTTGTGGGTCATGTCTACCTGATTCCTTTTTTGCCTGGTGAGTTTGGATTGAAGCAGGCGTTGTGAATTTTTACCTTGTTGACAGGCAGATATTTTTCTATTGCTCTACGTCTTGAGATTTGTTTTGGAAAACAGCTTGCATGTTTGGGGCCTTGTTTTTAAGATGTGACAGGTGGGACCGAAGCAGAGCCCCGTGTAGGGTGACTCTTTCTCCACAGCTGAACAAGGCCAACTTGTGGACTGCACTGTGGACGGGCAGGTCCTCCCGCCAGGGTGGTGGAGCGCTGAGGTATTGGTGTTCCTCCCTGGGCGGTGTCACACTGCTCTGCACTGCTCTGTGCTCTGTTGAAACCCTGAGGCCTCTCAGGTCTCAGAGCTCGGCCTGTGCTGCTGCCTCCTGCCTGTCCTCTACCATCCTGGGCCTTAGCCATCTGCTCTCCTGGACGCCCAGAGCCGTGTCCTCCACTCAGAACCCTCAGGTCTCTGCTTGGGCTTCCCCTCCCCCACCGGGACCTGGAAACTGTCAGGGAAGCCAATTGTGGCAATTGTGGCCTCGACTCGTTCGTTTCCCACCTGCGGGGAGCATTGTTCTTCGTTGCCTGATGTCCAGGGTCTTGAAGACCACTGTTCTATACACTTTGTTTATTTTTTAGTTTTTTCAAGTAAGAAAATGAATCCTGTCCGTCTTGTTGCCCTTTGTTGAGACCCTGGGCTGCACGGGGGCTTGGGGGAATCCAGCCCAGGGCCCACGTTCTTGGAATGAGCCACTGTCCTCCACAGACCCCGAGGCCCAACCCCAGTCCACCTGTTGCCCAATCCTACGTCGGCCATGGTTTCCCCTACAGGGCTGGCCCCAGAGCCTGCCCAGCAGACAGGGGGACGGGGGCAGGACGTAGGACAGGGGCAGACTGTCCTCTGTCCTTCATCTAAATTCTCCTCTGGGGAACTTCTGAGGCCTCACCTTCATTACCTTTCAAGGTAGACAACGAACCCTGCATTGCCCTTGTCCTCTGGGGGTGTGTGTGTGTGTGTGTGTGTGTGCGTGTGCACGGTGCGGGTGCGTGTGTGTGCACATCAATCACACAGCAAGCTCCAGGAAGGAGATGAGTGTTGACAGGCAGCCTGAGCTGAGACAGGGCTGGTGGGTTCTAGAACCTTCTTAGATTCAGGTACCCTCCATGTTGTGCCCTTCCCTGGTCATGTCCCCCACTGAAGATCTATGAAACTGAAATCCTTGCTCTCCCTGGTTCTGCCCTGGACCTAAAGGAGAGATGGCACAAATGCCCCTGGGAGCCTGGCAGGAAGGACTAGGGTGGCATTTCGTGTTCTGTGAGGACGTGCCACATCAGCGTGGCTGGCCCCTTCTCCGAGCTCCACCTTCTGCACCTGTTTGTGATGGCATGTCAGTGACGTCTGCTCACCCTGAGCTCTGGAGGCAGGTGAGGTCTTGTCCCCCTGGCACAGGGTGGCCGCTCCATCCCCTGTGGAGTTGGTGCCCACACAGGCACCTGGGTATGCATCTGGCCCTGAGCTGGGGTGCCAGCCTCCCGGGCAGAGAATGAGGCGCTCCGAGGAGGGAGAGCAGGCTTGCAGCCAGCCAGGGCAACGGTGGGATGGCCCTTTGCCCTGGCTTGGCCTCTGTCCAGGCACCCAGCCACAAGACCCAGTGCTCTTGCTGTTGGCTTCTTGCATTGGAACAAGAGCAGCACCCAGCACCCAGCGGGCCAGGTCCCCAAAGGCTCTGTCTTAAAGCAGGTGGCTCTAGGGTGCCCATGCTCTGGGGATGGTCCCCACTCCCATGCAGGCCTCCCGGGGCCTTGACTGGACGTGGGGGTGTTACTGAGGTCCTAGTGCAGTCTCTGGCTGCTGGCCCTCCAACATCCCCAGCGCTGTGTGACCTTCCCGAATCCGTTCCATTCCCAGCCCCCGGACACCCCTCTGTGGTGGGCCTGCACACCCACTCTGGCTCAGCCGGGGACCCCAGGGACTGTGACCCCAGCACACTGTTCTAGGTACTGCCCTTAACTTGCTCCCTGGCTAAGGGGCCCACAGCCCAGTTGTTGGAAAGTTGCTCTAGCTCAAGAGCCAGGGTGACAGAGGGTCCCCTCTTCTCTCTCTTGCTGTCCTGCCCCTGAGAGAGCTGCCTGTGCTCCGCCCAGGGCCTCACGGCTTGGGGCAGGAGGTTGAGCCCCAGAGCCTGGAGGTGACCAGGTGACTGGGGGTTGGTGCGAGTCAGGGGCTGAGGGCAGGAGGCCGGGGTGGATCCAGAGATGCAGGGGGAGTCGCTCCTGCTTCCTGGGGTTTCTTCTTCTTCTGTGAAGTTTTTATCTTATTTTTAATTGACACATAATAATTGTGCAAATGTGAGAAGTACAACGTGACTTTTGGTCTGAGTGTTCGTTGTGCAGTGAGCAGATCCAGGTGCCCCGCACATCCCCCATTTGTCCCTCCTTTGAAATACACTACAGTCGCCCCGCAGGGCGACGCAGCTCCTGGTGCTCCCCTCTCGGCTGGCGATGTCCCCTGGGCCTCTCTCCCCTCCCGCCCTCCCTGCCTGGATTCTGCTAACCACCGTCCTCCTCTCGCCATCTCTGCGTCCAACGGGAGTGGGACCACGTGGTCTTTGCCTGGCTCCCTTCACTTAGAGCAGTGTCCAGCTCCACCCAGTCCCGTCCATGTTGTTGCAGAGGGCAGGACCCCACTGTCTGGCAGCTGGCGTTCCTGTCTGTACCCACCCCAGCTTTGCTGTACCCATTTGTCCGTCGACGGACACTTAGGCAGCCACCCTGCTGCTGGGCATTTATCCCCAGGAACCGGGATCAGTGTCTCAGGCGATCCCTGCCCCGTGCGGCTGCAGCGCTTTCCCAGCACCGAGCAGGACTTTCCATTTCAAAGTGGAGGCCGGTTTCTGGAGAACTGGGGTGCGGGGCGGGGGGGGGTGAGGACGGCGGGGCCGGGCATTGGAGAAGGCCAAGGCCAGGCTGAGTGTCAGGAGGGGCATTGCCACCCACGGATCAGATCAGCAATGGCACCGGGATGGGTTTGTCCAGAAAGCCCCGGGCCCGTCTCACGGCCAGCCCTCACCCGAGACCCTCCCACAGTCTAACAGGGCACTTGGGCCAGCTCCTGGGCACCCTGCGAGCACACGTGTTGCTGGGCATGGTTTCGAGGACCGGAAGTTAGATGGTGAGGCATGAAGGGTCCTTCTCGGTGGCCAGCTTCCTGAGTCTTGCCTCCTGCCTCATGCAGAGGGGACATCACCATCTTGTCCCTGGGGTGACTCAGCAATCATCCTGTGCATAGGAATCCCAGGTGCCCTTACAGTTTGCGGATCTGGTTGGCAACGATCAGGTCACGATGCCACATATGAGGGGTGCCACGGGGACATACACGGTGACGGCCTCTGGTGACGTGGGTCGGTGTTCTGGACCTTCTGGCTGACCCTGGTCTGGGCTCCCTAGCAGGTGAGGCTGCAGGTAGGACGCTCCTGGCTGGCCCCTCAGCCCTGCCCGGCCCTCAGCCCAGCCGGTCTCCTGCCTCACTATCTGCTTTCCTCCTGCCTTCCTCAGTGGGATGCCAGACGGTCCCCCTGTGGCCTCTTGACCACGGTGGGCGGGCCTGCCCTGACACTTGCCCCAGCCTGATTCTGGGAAGGCTGCTTTGCCTGTGGGCAAGTCCCCTGGAAGGGGGAGCAGCAGTCCATCTTCTGGGCTCCACTTCTTATCTGTGATAATAACAAGTGGCAAGTGTCACCCTCTCTCAAATACCCGCCATGGGCCAGGCGCAGCCTCCGCTCCTGCACCGTGCTGACCCCCGGGTTGGGGACATCATCGCCCTTCCACTGCAGAGGAGGAACCCGGCCGGGCTGGGGTGAGAAGAAGACAAGGAAGAAGGGAGTGGGGTCAGCCTCCCTCTCCGACCCTTGGGCCGCCCACCTGGCCGCCCCACCCGTCTGTGTGCACACCACGTGTGACCAGCTTGCTGCATAGGTGGGCCACCCAGCTCTGCATGGAACCGAGGGCTGCTTCGGGCAGAGGATGGGTGGGCTCAGCTCTGGGTGCCAGTCCCACAGAC
Organism: Marmota marmota marmota; assembly: GCF_001458135.2. NCBI lineage: Eukaryota > Metazoa > Chordata > Mammalia > Rodentia > Sciuridae > Marmota > Marmota marmota. The sequence goes on along the minus strand of NW_025999949.1, from coordinate 36,140,143 downwards.
TCTCAGTGCAGACAGATTCCTGGTTGGAGACTTGGTCACAGAGTTGTGAATGGTTGTGGACACACTGGGCCCAAGGGACAGAGTGCATCATGGTGGTTGGTGATTCTCTCTCTCAAGTTTAAGTGAGATGACGGCTCAGTGCTTTGCTGGAGAAGGCGGATGGATGAGGCTCTCAAACCTGTCTGGCTGCTCCCCGCCTCTCCCCACACAGAGAAGAAGTGGCCTCCTCTTAGCAGCAGCCTCCATTTCCCTGGACTCCCCCCACACCCAGCTAGGTGGAAGGCAGAAGTCCCCATGGCTAGCCCATTGCTGGTCAGTTGCAACGCCCACTTGGGCAGGTCCCATATGAAGGTCTGATTTCTAGCCTCTCCCCTGGGCCTGAGTCCTGGCCACACATTCCACAAATGTTAATTGAGCCTCTGCTTTGTCCCAGAACTCAGATGGGCAGCAAGCTGGCCCTCAGGGTCCTGGCGTCTCAGAGCTGCCAGCTAGCTTTTCAGGCCACACACGTGGTTTCAGGGACCTCTCGGTGCCCTGAGACAGACAGAGATGGTGGCGTGAGGAACCTGTGGTGGCCAGGACAAGAGGCCTCAGCTAGATCTTGGGGATGCTGGAATGGAGGCTTGGATGGTAAGAGCAGATGCTGGGGACCCCCTGTGGAATGCCACTGTCCTTGGCTGTCCGGCTTTGGAAAACTCAGCCACTGTCCTTTCATTGTCTGCCCCTTAGTCCACGGCGAATCCTGCCTGGGTCTGACAACTTGCCCGGAACCCCATTGGCAGGTAAGTGGGCAGATTCCCCCAATAGCTACAATGTGGGAACTCGTGTCCCCGCCTGTGGGTGAGGACCCTGAGGGTCCCTAGGCACTCACAGGGGCCACAAGGGCCAGGGTGCATTGCCGGGAAGTCCATGTCACCTGGACACCTGGACAAGCTGATGTGTCGAGTTCCTCAGAGACAGTGGCAACGTCCCCTGCACCTGGCTCCCCACTGCCTGGCTCACAGCAATTCCTGACAAGGGCCCCGCCCGCCCCGCGGGCACCGCTCCCTGCCAGCCCGCAGCAGACGGTGCCTGCCTGAGACAGACGGGGAGCTGCTGAGCTTGGCACGGGGTGGCCGAGGACTTGGCCTCACTCCTCTCGTCCGCCGTGGCCCTCTGCTCTGGGTCCTGCTGCAGCGTCCATGTGAACCCCACAGCTCCAGCCTGAAGGCCAGCCCAGCCTCCCTGCCTCTTCTAGGCTCTGGGACACCAGCCCCTGGGCCTGGCCGCTGGCCCATGTCTCAGCTGAATGCCCACCGTGGGCGGAATGTGGATGGGCGTCTGGGGGGACCTGATCTAAGCAGCAGGGAGGGTGGTTTGGTGGGCACAGGGTCCCATGAGCCCACCTGGACATGTTACGTTTGGGCTTAGAGCCACAAGATGAGGCCAAAGCTGTCCCTATGGGCCTGACTAGGGATGGGGGGACGTGGGGTGCAGCAGTGTCGGGGACAGCAGGCATCCAGGGTGCCTTGGCATGAGGCGGCTTCGCTGAGTGAATGAGCAGAGGGAATGCAGCGTGTGTGTGTGAGTGTGTGTGTGAGTGTGTGTGAGAGTGTGTGTGTGAGTGTGAGAGTGAGTGTGTGGGAGAGTGTGTGTTAGTGTGTGTGTGAGAGTGTTGTACATATGTGAGTGTGTGAATATGTGTGAATGTGAAAGTGTTGACTTTGTGTGTGAGTGTGTGTGAATGTGTGAGAGTGAGGTTGTGAGTGTGTGAGTGTGTGTGAATGTGTGAGAGTGAGGTTGTGAGTGTGTGTGTGAATGTGTGTGGGAGTGTGAGAGTGAGTGTGTGGGAGAGTGTGTGTTAGTGTGTGTGTGAGAGTGTTATATATATGTGAGTGTGTGAATATGTGTGAATGTAAAAGAGTGTTGACTTTGTGTGTGTGTGAGTGTGTGTGAATGTGTGAGAGTGAGGTTGTGAGTGTGTGAATGTGTGTGAGTGTGTGTGTGAATGTATGTGTGTGTGAGCATGAGAGTGTTGTGTGACTATGTGTGAGTGTGTGCATGAGTGTATGTGTGAATATGTGTGAGTGTGAGAGTGTTGACTTTGAGTGTGAGTGTGTGAGACTGTGTAAGTGTGTGAGTGTGTGTGAGAGAGTATAAGTGTGTGAGAGTGTGAGAATGTGTGAGTGTAAGTGAGAGTATATGTGTGAGACTATGTGAGTGTGTGTGAGAGTATGTGTGTGTGAGTGTGTCAGTGTGAGTGAGTGTGAGAGTGTGAGTGTGTGTGTGCACATTCCTGGTTGATCCTCCAGCAGCAGCCACACTGTGGGCAACCCTTAGCGGCATCCACAGGGAAGGCCGTGAGGCCGGGCTGTGGGGCGCAGGATGGCTGCAGAGCACAGGGTGGCTGCGGGGCGCAGGATGGCTGCAGAGCACAGGGTGGCTGCGGGGCGCTGGGTGGCTGCAGAGCACAGGGTGGCTGCGGGGCGCAGGATGGCTGCAGAGCACAGGGTGGCTGCGGGGCGCTGGGTGGCTGCAGAGCACAGGGTGGCTGCGGGGCGCTGGGTGGCTGCGGGGCACAGGGTGGCTGCGGGGCGCTGGGTGGCTGCGGAAGGCAGCAGAGGCTCCCACTTGACAGGTCTGCACAGTGCTGGTGCACAGATGTGCACACACGCAAGCATGCTGTGCACACACCCCCCCACATGCTCACCACCCCCACACGTGAGCTGCACACACTCAACGGTCCACGCCACTCTGGACACCTGGAACGGCACAGCTACCTCACCCCCACCCTGGAAGCCACCTACGAGGACGTGACAAGCCAGCTCAGCAGGTGCCCAGTGACCAAGGCCTCAGTCCTGGTCCCACCAGCAAAGCCCCAGCTGAGGTCACAGTGGCCCTGCCCACCTCCACTTTCCCTTTGGCTTCAAGTCCAGTGGCCACTTGCTCCTGGTGTGCTGCATCTTGGGGACCGTGTGGCATGCGTGGGCTGCCAGAGAGTGAGGGGTCGGTTTGGCGGGCATCATGTGCCCAACCCAGGAAGAACACGGGTGGGGTGGGGTGGGGTGGGGTGGACACATTGTGGGTTCCTCAACCAGAAGAGTGTGGCCTCTGCCATGGTCCCCAGCTGCTTCTGAGGGCAGACACAAGGCCCCACTGTGACCCTGAGACCTGGTGCCTTAGAGACCCACCAAGTACTCGAGGCTCAAGGCCAGAGCCTTCAGATCCTCACCTCACCTCCCCCTGGAGGGACAGGTGACCTTGACGCTCACACTGGGGACTGGGGGCGGGCGTGGTCAGCCCATGTGGCCTAAGGGGATGGGAGAGTCACGAACCCAGGTGGCACTGACTCTCCTGGCCACCAGGCTCCAACTGGAAGGGCAGCTGAGGGCTTGCTGGGTGTGCCGTGTCCCCAAGGACTGGCCAGCTTCAGGGGTGGGTCCGAGTGGCCTCTCTGAGCACCGTGAGGAAGGGACAGCAGGAGAGGCCCAGCCACACAGCAGCTGCGCCACCTGCCAAGGCTCTGCATCCTGTCCCTGGAGGGTCTGCAGCTGGGCAGGGCCCTCAGGGGCGCGGTGCCCAGGCAGGTAATCAGCAGCGGCCTCCCAGGCTGCAGAGTGGGGGTGGGAGGCGGGGAGGCTGGGGCTGGGAGGAGGCACCCCTGCCCCTCAGTCAGGAAACTTGCATCTCAAAGAGATGAGTGGAAGTCTGGCTGTCAGCAGACCCCTCCCAGGAGAACTGACCAGAGGAAGGGCAGAACCGAGGAAGGAGAGTTGCCAAGTTGCCAGGGAGTGTCAGGGCGATTTCTGCAGCAAGTGGACCTTCCGGTGTGCTGTCCTCCTCCCCCAGGCAAGCCCCCGGTGCAGCCCCCTGCCCTGCCTCCCCGGCTGTGGAGCTGAGCCTCACTCTGTGGCCCTGTCCCAGGCCCTTCCTGACCCCAGCTTGGCAGTGGATCTGGGGGTCTCTACGCTCAGGTGGCCGTTATGGCTCCCCAGGGCTGCCCAACACTCCTCCTGGCCCCTGTGTCCCTCCTCCTGGGAGCTCCTGAGCTGCCCCCTCTGGTGCCAGGAACTTACTAGGTCTCAAGTTCACCCTTGCAATGCCGCCCCCAGCTGCTGGGGTCTTGGTGCTCCCCTGGGGACAGCCCCTGAACTCCTGCAGAGGGACTGCCCAGTGGCCAGCGCCACTCAGGGAGGCCTGGCTGAGCTAACACCCCGGAGCACCTGCCAGTGCTGGAAGGTGTGCAGGCCTCGGCACACACCTGAGGAAGACTCCTGCTCCGTGGAGCCTGCACGTCTGCCGGAGGGGACAAGATGGGACAGGTGACAAGTAAAAAGGACACTAGGTGTCACATTAGGGGGTGCTGAGGGCCACGGAGGTGAGTGGAGCCGGTGGGGGTGCAGGCCTTCAGGGGGCGGCAGGATGAAGGGGACGATTCGGGCGGGGCCTCAGCCGGGATCCCCTTGGTCGCTGGGCAGGGGTCTGGAGGCTGTGTTGGCCTGGCTGGGCTCTCGCAGGGTCCAGGGCTGGCTGGGGCCATCTTTGAGGCTGCTGACCCTAGATGTCCCCTGGAGCAGAGGTTGAAGCACAGACCTAGAGCAAGGAGTATGATCTGGCAGGTGACCCTGGCCAGGCCACGCCTGGACGAGGGACGTAGGGGAGTCCCGCTCCTTCCACAGAGACGTGCCACCTAGCCAGCCATGACAGGGCGGTGGGCTCGAGCTCTGGCCCTCTGAGGAGCTGTGTGGTGTGGCCTTAGACTTGTCCCCCTGGGAGATGGGAGTGACCAGTTCATCCCCAGGGGCTGAGGGCTGCCCTTCTCGTGCACGTCCAGGCTGCATGTGCCCTAGGCCAGGTGGCAGCCTTGAGCATCCTGGCCCGAGGTCTCAGCCTCTGGGCAGAGGGTGAGAGGAGAGCCAGGGAGGGGTGAGCCGGTCAGGGCCACCTCACAAGGCCGGAGCATTGTGGGCAGGTCGAGGCTTTCTGGGGTGCCCTGGACCCAGCCCTGCCCAGCCCACCTTGGACAACGCCCCTCACCCCTCGCCTGGTCCTGGCTGGATGGACAGCTTGGCTCGAGCACTGCTGTTGCCACAGCCCTTCCTGCCTGAGTGACTCCAAGTGTGTCCTGGTGACAGTCTGAGTGTTGTGGGTGAACATGCACTTCAGGAGTAGCTGCGTGCGATCAGTGCCACTGCCCCTCGGACCCGCGTGGTCAGCGCTTTGCAATGCCGGCTCCAGCAGAAGCCCTAGTGTTGAGCCTGCTCTTGCCCTGGGGTTGGGCTGGGGGATTTGGGCCTGGCCCAAACTCACCCTGCAGCCTCGGGCAGCTTGCCTTAGCTCTCCCCACGGCTCCTGACCGGAGGGCTGGTCACCCGAGTTCACACGTGGCAGTTCTGACCTCAGCGTGGCTTATTTGGAGACAGAGCCTGTGAGGAGGACATGGGTCGAAGGAGGTCATCGGTGGGGCCCTGATCTGATAGGGCCGAGGTCCTTTGGGAAGAGAAAACAAGGAGCCTCTCTCTGCAAGACTGTGTCAAGGAGAGACCACCTGAGTGCGGCTGCCCACCGCCCGCGGTCAGCTTCCGTCAGACACCAGCCCCGCCGACACTGAGATTGGACCCCTGGCCTCTGGGGCCATGGCAAACATGCCCCTTAAGCTGCCCATGGGGGCGCCTGCTGTGGAGGCCCAAGCCGACCCCTACAGGGGAGCATCTACGGGGAAGGCCAGTGGGAGAGCTCTCTGGGGGCCAGGAGGGGCGGCCCCTCCAGCCTGAGAGTATGTACCTTTGAAGAAGGGCAGAGGCCGAGGCCGAGGCCCTGCCTAAGAAGGAGACCCGAGGTAGACCAAGCTGGTATATCTGGGGAAGTTCTGCTCCACAGAGTAAGGGGCAGCAGTGGGGTGAGAAGGACCAGGGACAGCAGTGGGCTGGGGCCACGGAGCCTGGGGAGGTTAAGTGAGTCACTGTGGATGTGATGCCTTCCCTCTCTCGCCCTCAGGGGATCTCAGGCTGTCCTGAGGGACAGGTCCCAAGGTGATGGACAGAGCGCACTGGGCAAGGCAGGCAGGGCCCTGGGCAGGAGGTCCTGGGTGGTCCTGCACAGACATGACCATGGAGGGAGGCTGGGGCAGGAGGCTGTGGCCTGGGCAGCTCTTGTGTGTCGCTGGGGCTGGGTGCCAGCAAGCGTGGGTGTGGGAGCTGAGAGAGGCTGTGGGCTGCAGGCCCCTGGCCAGTGAGGAGGGCACGAGGCGTCGAGAGAAGGACTGTGGTCTTGGGGGAAAGTGGTGGCCCAGCAACACCAGGGCCAGCTGGCTGCCTGCTGCAGTGACCAGGAGGGCTGGGTGAAGACGGAGCTGGCACCCCGAGGCTGGACGCGGTGTGGTGGCCTGGCACAGACAGGGTGGGGATGGCTCTTGGGTTGTTCTCAGCTCCTGAGGACCCCACCTGGCAGTCCCCAAGCTGGGGCCTGTGCCTGGACAGTGCACAGCAGCCGTCAGCCATCCAGAGTGGGCAGAGCCAGGCCTAGGGCCAGGGGCCTCAGCCAGGGGCCATCTATGCCTTGGTGATTGGAGGTGCCCTTGGTGCTAAAGGCCTCCAGGGTGGTGGGGGGGCAGGATAGCATGGACCACCTCGGGGCAGCCAGTCCTGGGGACCGGCCAGTGGGTGCTCCTGGTGGTGAGTGAGAAAGGGGAAGCAGAGGACAGGGAGGGCCCTGGAAGAGGGCTGCTCTCAGGGGGCTGCTGCGGGGACACCAGGAAGCAGAGACGTGGGGGCCACCTGAGTGGGAGCAGGGAGGGCAGTGAGACTCAGGTGCCTGGGGGCCCGGTGTGAGCTCTCTCCGCTTCCTCTCCTCTTCTTCTGTCCCCCCACCCCCTTCTCCCTGGACCTCTCCCTGCCAAGGTCTCCACAGCAGGTGGAGTGGTGGCCCCAGAGATCCGCCCGTGGCCTCTCCTTGGAACCTGTGACTTTGCCTTATTTGGCCAGAGATGTGATACAGTCAAGGATGCTCTGAGGAGGAGAGTCCTGAATTATCTTTGTGGGCCCTAACTGCCATCACATGGGCTCATAAAAAAGGGCCCAGGGAGGGTTTTCAGAGAGACATAGAGGAGAGACGTGGAGAGACAGAGAGACCAGTTGTGGGGCTGAGGTGTGGGAAGGGGAGCCCAGGGGGGTGAGGCCACGCCCCAAGGGGGCCAGCAGCTCCAGGCGAGGAGGCTGGCTCGTGTCCCCCTCAGGGTCTGCAAAGGTAGCGAGCCCTGCAGATATGGGCTTTGGCCTGTGACCTCCGGAAATGTGGGAGTGTGGTGCTCATTTTTGCCAGCCTCAATAGGAAGCAAGTCCGGCCTAGGAGAGACCGTGGTGTAGGCAGAATCCAGACCCTGCTGAGCTGTCATAGGATCTTCTGCACCTTTCTGGAGGCCAAAGAGGGATGGAAGCAACAGGCCAGGAGGAGAGGCTGTGGCCCAGGTGCTAGTAGCCAGAAGCTGACCTTGGTAGATGGGGGAGGGGCTGGGTTTCTATCAGGAATCAGCCCCATCCTTGGATGGAGGCCCCAAACACAAAGGAACTCAGTTGGATGGAGGCCCCAAACACAAAGGAACTCAGCATTGCAGGGGTCTTCTAATCCAACCCTGCAGCGCTGCCACCCTGGACTCTGAGCAGGATGGGTAACAGCTTATTAAGACCACCAGGGAACAGGGAGCAAGCCAGGGGAACAGTATGCTCTGCAGCCTGCAGGCCAGAACTGTGGACTTAGCCAACTACCAGGACCTGTGACCTGTCCAGATGCCAGTTTGGCTTACTTGTTTCTATTTTGTAGGAACCCAGGACATTTGGGGTAGGCCCTGATGATGGTGACCAAGGTGGTGGTTCCAATGATGATGGTGTGAGAGGATGATAATGTTGATAGGGGTGGTGGTAATTGTGGTGGTGGTGATGCTGAGGGTGGGAGCAATTGTGATTGTGGAGTGAGGGTGGTGGTGGTGGTGGTGGTGACGATGGTGATGGTGATGATGGTGGTGATGGTGATGGTGATGGTGATAGTGATGGTGGTGATGGTGGTGATGGTGGTGATGGTGATGGTGATGGTGGTGATGGTGGTGATGGTGATGGTGATGGTGATGGTGATGGTGGTGATGGTGGTGATGGTGGTGATGGTGATGGTGGTGATGGTGGTGATGGTGATGGTGGTGATGGTGATGATGGTGATGGTGATGATGGTGGTGATGGTGCTAATGGTGATGGTGATGGTGGTGATGGTCGTGATGGTGATGGTGATGGTGGTGATGGTCGTGATGGTGATGGTGGTGATGGTGATGATGGTGGTGATGGTGATGGTGATGGTGATGGTGATGGTGGTGATGGTGGTGATGGTGATAATGGTGATGGTGGTGGTGGTGATGGTCATGATGGTGATGGTGGTGATGGTGATGGTGGTGATGGTGATGGTGGTGATGGTGGTGATGGTCGTGATGGTGGTGGTGGTAATGATGGTGGTGATGGTGGTGATGGTGGTGATGGTGGTGATGACCATGACAATGGTCATCAGGAGAGCAGACCCACGGCCAGGCACTGATGGTGATGGTGATGGTGGTTGTGGTGAAGATTGTGGTGATGGTGGTGATGGTGGTGGTGATGGTGGTGAGGATCATGACAGGTGGTGTTATTGGTGGTGGTGATGGTTGTGAGGCTCTTTCCTCTGCTTGGAGATAAACTGGATCCTCACAAGTGCCCATGAGCAGGATAGGCAGGTTTTCTCATCTCCATTTTGCAAAGGAGGAAGCTGAAGTTCTCAGCAGAGAGGGACAGATTGAGCCCATCTCCCCTGCTGGGAGTTGGGGGAGGAGAGTGCTTCTGGTTGTCATGTATCCCACCTGCTCCTTTTTAAGCACCATCTTACTGGATATCTTAGTAGACACTCAGAGCCCAGCCTGTCACCTCCATTGAACCATGATCTCCCCAAACCCTCAACAATGGAAGAGCTTCTCTTCTAGGGTAGGAACACACCACCTCGTGCTCCCAGCAGTCAGCCCCTCCTCTCCAGCCCAGACCTGACCACTCAGCCGGTCTTCCAGGGCCTTCCTCAGCTCCACGGACCCCTCAAGGCATCCACCTCACCATGTGCGTAGTGATTTGGTTTGTGCCATCGTCCTGCTAGACCAGGCACAGGAGAGGCAGCAAGTTTGCCCTATTGTTGCCATGGTGGGGTCTGCTGGTCCTCAGGTGGGTTGGAGTCCCCTTGCTGTCCTCTGCCTCAGGTGGCCTTGAGCCCAGGAGCCTTCAGCTCTTGCCCTCTCCTCCCTGACACAGAGGGCTGACAAGCACAGAGACACCACGCCTAGGTGCAGGGCGCTGCAGGCATGTGTACCCCGCCCTCACTGTGGGCAGGAAGCATGCCACATGCTTCATACCACAGCCCCAAAGCAGGTGCCAGCGAGGTCACCACTACCATTCTCTCTCTCTTAAAGACAGAGACGGAGGCAGCTGGAGGCCTCGCACCTGGTCCCAGCTAGTGATGCCAGAGTGGGTCTCTGCCTCCAAAGTCCCTAAGTCCAGCAGATTTGGGGCCTGCACAGGGAGTCCACTGCCCAGGTTTGTGCTCACAGCATGTGCTATGACCGAGGCCAGCCTGGGGGACACAGCAAGTCTACTGGAGTGCATGTGGCACCTCAAACACACGGCTTCACCTGAAGCTCTCGACTCACTCCACAGATCCAGAGGGCGGCAAACCCGGTCGCTTTCTTCTCAGTGAGCAACGCGCTTGGTCAGGGTCAGAGAGCGAATCAGGGCCACGATGAGGTCCCTGTCTACTTGTCCCACCCACTACCGTTCTGCAACCCCTGGGATGGCCAAGGGACCCTCTCCTTCCCTGCGTGGCTCTCAGAAGGAAGGGAGCAGGGAGAGAGGGTGCCCATCCTGACCATGCGGCGGTGCCGACACCTGCTGGACTCTGGGCTGCCAACATTCTACCCACCCATGAGCCTCACCCCCACCCCCATCCACACACTTTCCAGGCCTCGAATTCTCCTGGCACCCCCAGGAAAACAGCAGGTGTGCCCAGGACAGAGCTGGCTTGTTGGGTGGAAGGGCAGAACTGCTCTCTGCCCACTGGGAGGCTGTGGGAAGGCTGCAGGGCTGCAGCTGGAAGGGCGAGTCCCCGGGTCCCGTCCTGCAGGATGCAGACCCACGGCCAGGCACTGACCTTGCACCCCAGGCCAGCGCTGCCCCTGCCAGCCTCTGTGCTCCATCGACGCAGTACCAGGAGGCGCTCCTCAGGGAAGACGCAGGGCCCAGAGAGAACAAGGCCGGCCTCTGCAGAGCCGGAGACCACGTGTGTGCCCGCTCCGAGGCCCCAGCCAGCTGCAGGGGTGCAAGGGATGGAAGGGAGAGGCTGGCCTTGGGACACTCCTGAGGATGTCATGGGGTGCAAACAGGTGGGCTGTGGGGGTGGACAGAGGGGGGTGGAGACGGCCAGCACTCGGCGGCTGGTGTGGATGAGTGCCCAGGGTGGTTTGGGTTTGAGTCTGGTGTCCTGGAGGGGGCAGGAGATGGTGCCCGTTGGTGGGGGAGAGATAATGAACTGGGCTTTGGGACCAGCTGGGATGGGAACAATTAATCTACCCAAGAGGGAGGGAGCGGCTTTGCTGGCTCCATACCTGCGCTTCTTACTGGGAATGCTCCTCTAATCGGCTTAGAGATTTATGCAAATCCGGTGTGTGGGCCCCTGATTGGGCTGCAGAGGGCTGGCCCAGCCGCTAGCCCTCATTTTCTGCTCAGCGCCCTGGCTTGGAGCTGCGCTCCCTGATGAAACCCTCAGTCGGATGGGGGTTTAAACTTAATTAGGACCTGAGCCAAAGGGGATTTCCACAAGAAAAAGT
>NW_025999949.1:36123305-36128024 GCF_001458135.2 Marmota marmota marmota | reverse complement strand
AACCTGGGCAGTGGACTCCCTGTGCAGGCCCCAAATCTGCTGGACTTAGGGACTTTGGAGGCAGAGACCCACTCTGGCACTCACTAGCTGGGACCAGGTGCGAGGCCTCCAGCTGCCTCCGTCTCTGTCTTTAAGAGAGAGAGAATGGTAGTGGTGACCTCGCTGGCACCTGCTTTGGGGCTGTGGTATGAAGCATGTGGCATGCTTCCTGCCCACAGTGAGGGCGGGGTACACATGCCTGCAGCGCCCTGCACCTGCAGCAAGATATGACGGAGGCTGGGGTTGGGGGAAGAGCCCGGGCCTAGGCTGGAGATGCAGCCTGATCCTGAGCATATACTGAGCTCTGACCCTGGCTACACACTGGGCCCTAGTACCAGAATGCCCATCACGACTGGGAGCTGACCCTGATCACAGACGGAGCCCTGACACTGGGCCATCACTGAGCCTGCCCATGGGCATACCTGGATTGAACTGATCTGCATTACAGACTGAGCCCTGGTCCCGCTCACAGACTAAGCCACCTGCAGTTAGACGGAGCCTTCATTCTGGCCATATTGAGCCTCGATACTGGCTGCAGACTGAGCCTGGATCCTGGTCACACCCCGAACCCAGACCTTGTCACATGCTAAGTCCTGATTCCCCTGATGGGAACGCTGTCATGGATGCCCCGGGCTCTCCTGGTGGGCATTCTGTGGTGTCATGACCAGGGCCTCTGGTGGTCACATTGTCCACCGCTGTTTGGGCAGGCAGGTCCAGTGTGCCCAGTCACCGCAGTCACCACTGTATTGTGTACTGTGCCTCTTTTAGCTGTGTCTTCCCAGCAGGGCAGTGAGCCAGAGGACAGGCTCCGCGTCCATCTTCCCACCAGGTGTCTTGGTCCATTGGACCATCACAACAAAGACGCCTCGGCGGCCTGGTTACGGCAGCACAAACCCGTTTCTCGGTTCTGCAGGCTGGAGGCCAGGACCATGGGGCCAGCAGGGGCAGTGTCTGTGGGGCCAGGCCCCTGTTCTCTGTGGCCTCATGTGGTGGAGGGCGAGGGGTCTCCAGGCCTCTTCTAGAAGGTCTGCAGTCCCCTAGCAGGCTCCACCCTCATGGCCCAAGCTCGTCCCAACAATGTCCCTTTGGGGTTAAGATTTCAGCACAAGCAGGTGGGGGGACACACCCCGGCCCCAGAACAGGGCGTCCCTGGGGCTGTAGGACAGCATGTGTGTAGAGGGTGTGGAATGGGGGAAGGGACAAGCTGATTGACAAAATTCGAACCACTGCTCTGTGGGCAAGCCATAGGTGGGAAAGGTCAAGCTCACTCCCAGGGCCCCGCGGCTTCTGGGCATGGACACAAAGGGCCTGGGCAGGCAGGTGCCCAGGAAGAGTGGCCTTTGTTGCTCTTCTGTCTCCCTTTCTCCTCCTCCTCCTCTTCTTTCTCTTCCTTCTCTCCTCCTCTTCTCCCTTGATACTTTGGGAAGAAATCAGTCAACAAGTGGGTGAAAGTCGGCACAGAACGCAAATGAAAAGGAGCCCTCTGGGAGGCACGGCCCTTGGTCCTTGTCCAAGTTGCATTTCCAGCTCTGCCTGGGTTTTCGTGGGAGTTGAGGAGGAGGACGCTGCTGGCCCAGGCTCTCTGCTGCCCCGACCCCCATGGGCCTGGTCCCCACTGCCCAAACGCAGCTGCTCGCGGCCACCCCTCCTCTGAGCTCCCCATGGCTCCCCAGTGCAGTGCTAGGAACGTGGTCTCCTAAGTGAGAGGCTCACAGCCGGGGTGACCAACTGAGAGCGGGAAGAAGGTACTAGAGCCATTTGTCTTCTTCTTTCCTTTGAAAACTCCCCCAGGATGTGTGTTCCACCGGGCAGCGCGCAGTGGGGTAGCTGTGTGGACAGCTGCCAGGCGGACGCAAGGCTCTGGGCCGTGTTCCTGGAAGCAGGCCCAAGAGGAGGCTTCGTGTGGATGTGATTCACTGGGAGTGGCCAGGGGCGGGCAGCCAGCTGGAAGGGAAGTAGTGGCCAGGGTGGCTACGAAGCCCACCTGGCCGAGCTTGATCTCCTGGGATCTCTAAGAACACTGCAGGCTTCACCCAGGGTGACCCTTGAGGGCCAAGGAGCTGACGTCACCATCTCTACATCCAAGACCCCAATGAAGGGCTGGCCCTGGGGATGGAGAGGTGACTGAAGGTCCCTCTCACCCCTGCAGGCACTGAAGCCCACGGTGTCCCTCCAACAGAGACACAGGTGGGGTATGGGGAGAGTGGCCCAGTGTGAGACAGTGCTAAGGACACCCAGGGAATTGGTGGCAGACCACCTGGGCTCTGAGGGCCAGCCTTGGCCTCCTGGCAGCCTGAGGCCACGGGGGTTCTACCTGTCTGGAGGCCACCTGCCCTGGGGCCCATGCTCAGAGCACTGGAGGTCAAGGTGCAGCCCTGTGCCCTGGGCTGTCCTGTGGGCTGAGGCCTGTGTTTTTAAAAGTCTGCCACCTGTGGTGTGTGTCCAGCAGGCAGTTGCTGAAGTGACGTGGGGCCTCAGCCCCAAAGGTGTGCACCCAGCAGCTCTGTCCACCCTTCCCCCATCCAAAGAGTCTCGGGGGCCTGGAGAAGCCCCTGCACAGCAGCGAGTCCCAGGTCTCTTTCAAGCTAGCATGGGAGTTCCTGTGTGGCCACCTGTGTGTCCACGGGGGAGGACATGCACCTGTGTGGCCACCTGTGAGTCCACAGGGAAGACGTGTCCTGTGTGGCCACCTGTGAGTCCACGGGGGAAGACGTGCACTGTGGAAGCGGGAGCGTGGGGTGCTGCGTGCTCGCGTTTCCCTCCCGCCATCACCCCATGCAGGGCTCCGTGGGCGACTTTCTCCTTGAGCCTCAGGGAGCTCCACCCTGTCATGCTACAAACCCTTCCCTTCTGTGGGAACCACGGCTTGATGCCATGGTGGCTGGCCATGCTGAATTAGCTGTCCTCCAGGGTGGGCACCTGGTGGATTCCTGCTTTTTGTTGTTACAAGCTGTGCTTGGTGGCCGTCCCTGTCCTCACCTCTTGGGCACCTGTGTGTGGGTTCTTCAGGATAGGAGCAGAGACTTGGTCAGCCACAGGGTCATTACCAGAGGCGAGAGCTGACCTCACACTGCCTCTGATGTCCTGCCTTTGCTTCTGCCGTCCACGAGGACGGCAGCGAGTCTATCCACCTCTCTGCTGAACACCCGACACCCACTTGGTGCTCAGAAAGTATTCACCAGTGGATGGACGCACGGAGGAACGGCAGCCTGCTCTGCACCCCCGCCGGGGGCCGAGGGCAAATGTGCAAGTGCATGTGAGTCCTCGCCGCAGGGCGGGTGGGGTGGAGCTGAAACAGAGATTTTCTTAATTTTCCATAGAAAATAAATAAGGCACTTATATAACACTGTCATGAACCCCTCACCTCACAGTGAACGTTCTGAAACATACCACGGGCTGATTTTATATCCCAGATGCAGGACGTTAAGCACCATGTTAACGATGTGGTCCCAGGGTTAGGCTAAACCAGCAGAACGAGGCGCACTGGCAGTCCATCATCCGGCTCCGAGAGGCTCCTGCCCAGGGCTGTGATTTAATGTTATGTCCCCGGCTTTATAGACGGATGTAATAAGAAAGCTCCGGTTGAAGAATGTCACCCTATCTTTTGCAGAACTGTAATCTCAAGGATCATGCATGCTGTTGCAGAGTTCCTTATGAGAAGTTCCAAGGCATCAATTTCTTCTGATGACTTTGTGCTCCTAGACGCACAGACGGGCCTGATGAGGTAGGAGAATGCTAGCCACGCACCTGGCTTCAAACCCAGGTCTGTCTGTCCTGGACACGCGCATGACTGGTCCTGTAGCCCCTGGCCACCCCAGGTCGCCTCACAGTGGGGACAGCACCGAGCTCAGAACTGTCTTGAGATGCAGCAAGGTGAAGTCTGGGGAGCCCATGGGCAGTGCCAACAAAGAGAGTCAGCTCCACGGCCCGTGAGGGCTGCGTGTGGCTCCGGGCTTGGGAGCTCCTCCTCCCACATTTCTCCTGGGCCACATCCCTTTCCAGGTGGTCCTCTCTGTCTTGTACTAGAGGCTGAGCCGGGCCCCATGTTACCCATGCCCCTGCCACACCGCAGGCACCAGGACCCTTTGCAGGCTTGTCCCCCTTGGTACCAAGCCACAGACGGAGTTTTCTCCCTCCAGGGTCAATCTCATGACGTCCTGCCAGCTCAGCCCAGACTGCAGCAGGGTCTCTCAAGGGGGAGCGGAGGAGAGACGGGGGCCCAGCTGCCTGGCTGGGAGGCAGAGACCCTGAGAAAGGCTCAGCACAGTGACGGGGAAGCCTAGAGGGGTCAGGGTCCTCTGCCTCTTTAATATCCCACACGGCGGCCTGGGGAGCCTCCGAGTGGCCATTTGCCCTGCCCGTCTAGGACGATCCAATAACTTTGGGATCAGGGAGGAGCAAGCACCATCTGAGCAATCTGGACAACTGGGCTCCCCTCTTGGGCCAGAGGCCTTGCTGGGCCTCAGCATCACACTCCCTAGACATGCCCTGGGCATGCTCTGCTCACCCAAAGGCTGGGAACACTGGGCTCCTCCCAGGCTTGCACCAATCCCATTGGGTGAAGGGTCCTGAGGAAAGCCCCACCCAATGGAGTAGCCTGCCATGTCCCCTAGGCCCCGCCCTCCTGCCAGGTCCCACTCCTCGGACCCCCAGGCCCTGCCCACCCACTTACCCCTGCCC
>NW_025999949.1:36109049-36115112 GCF_001458135.2 Marmota marmota marmota | reverse complement strand
CCCCTGGGTGACCTGTTTATTCACTATCCATAAAGACTGCGCTGCCCTTGGGGGAGCGAGAAGGAGCAGTGTGTGGGTGTCGGGGGGCCGAGGAGGCTGGGGAGAGGCTCAGGAAGGGGGTGAGGAGGTCAGGGGGGCCGGGCCTGGGTGCTCTGTGTCCTGAGGCCCCTGTAGGGAGAGGCTGAGGTCACCTGCCTCTGACCTACTCCTGCAGGTTAAGTCCAGACCTCCCACCAGGACGGTGGCTCCCCGTGAGGACGGTGGCTCCCTGTGAGGAGGGTGGCTCCCCGTGAGGAGGGTGGCTCCCAGCAGGAGAGCCACAGGCAGGGGATACCTCTCCCTCGGCCAGCAGTACTGGTCCCAGCGAGCCCCTCCAGCCCTCCTGTCCCTCCCTGGCCCCCAGGGCAGAGGAAGGGCCCTCTCTGGACACCGCCTCTGCCACCCACACAGACCCCTCACAGCAGGCCTGCGCGCTGGCCCTGGGCAGAGAGGCGTCCTGTGGCTCTGAGGTCACGTCGGGCACTCTGCAGTGCGCGGGGGAGGGCACCTGGCTTCAGCAGGGACCCAAGTGGGCGGTGGGCAGTGCGGGCTCCTCCTGCCAGGCAGGGTCTGTGTGATGGCGCGTGTCTTCAGATCCCACTCTTCCTGCACAAAGAGGTGCCACAGAGGGCCCAAAGCCACAGCGGCTGTCTCCCACCCATTTTGGAGTCCAATTATCTAAATTACTGCTTTGCCCTGGCACAAAAGGAAGAAGCCCCATTTTCCCGTGGCAGGAACCCAGGGCTGGGTGGCCGCCCTGTCAACAGTGCGTGATGATCCTGATCAGGCGCTCCCCGTTTCAACGGCAGCCACAATGGCAGCGACGGGGTCCCCGGAGACTTTATTTTTAGCTGGAAAATCACAAAGGAGGAGCCAGGAGGAGTTTCCGGGCAGCGGCCCAGGCTTCTGAAGGCCGCCTCCACAGGCCACCAGGAGTCCTGCTGGGCTCCCTGGAGCGGGCGGTGCAGGGGAGGCCGCTGGCCGAGCAGGGGCAGCCTGCAGGGGCTCCCGCGCCCTCCTCGGGTGCCCTCCTCCGGGCGGCCTCCCGTGGTCAGGGAGCTCGAGGTGCCGTCTCCCTCCCTGGCCTCAGTGCCAGGAGCTGCAGCGGGGACCTCTAGGCCTGATGGCCTCTGGACGGGCCTCACCAGCCTGCGCCTAGGGAGGGGGAGAGGGCCCTCCTGGGCAGGAGACCAAGCACAATGGCTGCAGCGGCAGGGAGTGGGGTGGGCAGGGAGGAGAGGGGCTGGCACAGCGTGGGGTGTCTGGGGGACGCAGTGAGGGTCCCTAGGTGGCCCAGACCTGTGCCAAGCTCGGGAGTGGAGGCCTGGTCAGCGGGGCTGGCTGGACCTTGGCCTCCTTGGGGCTGGGCCAAGGGAGGCCACTCCTGGCCATGGGTAGCTCATGAGGCAGCGGGCAGGCAGGGAGCGGGGGGCAGTGACGCTTCCTGGCACCTTTCTCTGGAGGCAGGGGCCTGGGAGGTGAGACTTGCCCCATGGATTCCGTCAAGTGAGGCCCCCAAGAAAGCTCACAGATGGCCTGGAGGCCAGAGGCCCAGGCTCAGGGCAGGCTGGCCGGAAGCTGTGTGGCCATTTGGGCCTGGGGAGGTCCCCAAAGCCCTGGGAGGAAGGCTTCTAATTGTCCCTGATGTCACCCCCTGTGAATGCCACCGTGAATGTTGGTGCTGCTACCAGGGCCAAGTCCACCTGCTCTCCCGAGCCACGGCTTCTCTGGACCCTGGGTCCTGGGATGCTGGCCTGGTTGGCTGAGTCAGGGCCACGAGCCATGTCCCAGCCACAGCCGGAAGGTGACCATATTTCTAACTTCCGGATTGGAAAGGGGCACAGAAGGGACAGGTGCTCACAGCTCGAGGCCCCAGTGGAGTCAGCTGCCCACTGCTGTGGTCCTGTCCCGACGTGCCCCTCTGCCTGGGCAGGAAGGGCACTAGGCAGACTGGCCAGTTGGTGAGCCTTTGTCTTAAAATGTAGCACAGATCCGTTTAGTAAGTGTGGGGGACAGGCAGTGGTGTCCCGAAGGACGGTGAGCTGGCAGGCCTGGGGAGAGGAGGCACGCAAGGCCATGCAGGGCCACCAGGGAAGGGCTGGACGGGCAGCAGCACAGGGAGTCCAGGCAGAGCATGGCACCAGCCTGCACTGATTCCTCAGGAAAGGGACAGGCCTGTGGTCGGCCAGCTAGAGTAATCTTGGCAGGTTCTGGAGGGGTGGTCCCCAGCTGACCAGGACTTGGCCAGGGCTGATGTGGCAGAGGGCTGCTGACCTGGGTGCAGGGACATGATGCGAGGAAGAGGAGCAGGTGGGTACTGGGCATCTGCATGGGCCAGGCCTGCTTCCTGCCCCTGCTGGACACCTCGCTGTGTGACTTCTGCACTGTGGCCCATTGGTCCAGTTTCCAAGCCTGAGCTCTGTCCCTCCCTCCCGACTTCCTCATGTGTTTGGGCCCATATGCACCTAGGGGCACACACTGTGAACCCAACACTGGGGATAACCCGCGACTGACAACCTGGAGACCTCTTGGTCCCTGGGCCTGGAGTGAGTCCTGGGGCATAGGGGATGGGCCAGTCCACTTGCAGGGCTCTGGGCCAGCGGGACGCACAGTCCTTCCCACACCCTGGCTAGCCCTGTAAGAGCTATTGGGATGACATGTGGCTCCTCATGGCAGACGCAGCCTGACCCTGCTTCAGAAGTGCTGGGGGCAGGAGCTCTGGCCCACGGCAAGTGGAGAGAGGCTGGGTGCCGAGGGCTGGTGGGTCCAGACGTGGGGCAGGCCCAGGCCCAGGGAGGGCCGTTGAGGAAGTCTGGTTCTGGTGGATGCCGTGGTGCAGGCCCCATTGGTGCCCAAACCTGTGATTCCAGCCTCCTCCTGGTATCCTCGACCTGCACACTCATGGCCTCACTGCTGGGCACTGGCCAGGGACCACTGGGCTCCCGCTTGGCAGTCCTGCCCACGAACTTCCTTCCAAGAGATTCTGGCCTGCCAGGGCCCAGGTCTGCCCGGCTTCTCAGGGTGAAGCCTGTCCCCTTCTCCAGCCCTGCCCCTCGAGGACCAGGCCACAGGGCGGGTGGAAGATGCTGGGAAAACAGCAGGTGTGCGGGTGCTCCTGCCCCGGTGGACTCTGCCCACAGACCGTTAGAGTCCCCCCTGACAGGCACGGTGGACCCACCGCCCGCCACCTCACGCCTCATCCCTGCAGAGATTCCCGGGTCTTATGACCTCAACGGCACTCAGAGGTTTTCTGGGCCTCAGGGCCCGGTCTGCGTCTCATGGGCCGAGCAACATGACCTGCATGGTGACCGGGTGCATGCTGAGTCCTGCGACAGCCCTGCCCGGTCCCCTAGGAAGCCTGTTGCGTGTGCTGCTGAGCCCGAGCCCTGGCCTTCCCTTGTTTCTTCCGTGTGAAGATGAATGTCGTGAGCTGGGTGACCTGGGGAGCCTCCCTCCTGTCCATCCCTTTCAGCCTTGGTGCCCTGCTCAGCGGCCCGCCTCACCAGGACTGACCAGCCCTCTGGGTAGATCAGTTCGTCCCCGACTGGATCTAGCGTTTCCACTAAGCTGCTGCCTGCTGTGCCTCCCACGTGAGGATGGGAGGAAGGCCAGGCCGGCCGGGCAGCCAGCTCCCGCTCGCCTCAGTCACCGTGGCACTGGACCTTCCCGTCTCCGCTCAAACCTGCCACCTGCCACAGGCTCTAGGCCACCAGGGAGGAGGGACTTTACCTCTAGTCCTGCCACCACTGCGAGCAAGCAGGTCTGCGCCCCGCGCCCACTTCCCTCAGTGAGGCTGAGCCACCAGAAGCGTGGCCTCCTCCATCTCTGCCCGGCACAGGTAACCAGGTCCCAGGGCGGCCCCTGGCCTCAGGCCGTGTGTTATGAGGGGGGGTCCCATTTCGCCTGACTACGGCCTGTTCTATCAGGGGACAAAGGACAACTGCAGGAAAAACTCATCACATCAAGTTGCCAGATGGCAGGATGCGTCCTTGTGCAAACTGAGGAGGGACAGAGCACAGGCCACACCAAGAAGAGACGGGGTCAGAACAGCCTCGGGAGGCACCGCCCAGGCAGGAACCAGGAGGCAGTGTAAGGGTAAAAGAAATTGAAGTTAAAGTGTAAAAGTTACAGGGTAAAAGACCGGACATTGTAAAGTTTCTAGGCTGCAAGGCCTGAGTTAAAATGTAAAGGATTAGGTATCGTTAGGTTTCTGTGCTACCTGCAAAACCTGAAATACCTGTAGCTGTTGAGACAATGCTTGGAACCGCCCGGTAAATATTCCCCCTGACCGCTTGGTTGTCTAATAACTCAGGGCTCTGTATGATCTTGCACGTAGGCATTGCAGGGCCTGGACCAATCAGTTTGAATGTGTACCCTCCTTAGAACTGACCTATCACCCCCGCCCGACCTGTTCCCGCCAATGAATGAACTAATCACGATTAGGAATTGTTGCTTGATTTTCCCGCGGTGTATGATGATTTGTTAAAGGAGACTGTGATGTATGTAAAGTTCCCGCCCTCCCCCAAAAAAGTGTACTTAAGCAGTGCTCAGCTCCTGCTCGGGGCTCTGGGCTGCTTTCCCCTCCTGGGTGAGCCTGGAGCCTCAGCGCGCTGAATCGGATCCTCAATAAATCCCCTTCTGCCAATTGCATGAGTGGTCACTTGGTGGTCTCTTTCTCCGACGCTTCGCTGGACCCTTACAGCAGGAGGTGGGGGCTCGGGGTGAGGGGCAGACCTGGGGCCACAGCAGGCTCCGAGGTCACCGCCCTTGGGAGGAACTCAGGGCTGTGGGGGCCGTGGGACTCGCGTCCCGAATGGAGGCCGTCAGGAGGGTTCCTGTGACTGCTGTCCTTCCACAGGGGCAGAGGCACAGTTACTGCTGTGTCCCCTGACTCATGAGCCAGGCACACGGGGGACCAGGACAGGCAGCGCCTTTCTGGGTCCTTACCCTAGCCTGCAGAACTGCATGGGGCTCTGGCCCAGGGTGTTGGTGAGGTGGGGGCTCTGGGTGAGGGGCCACAGCAGTGAGAGAAGGTTGGTGGGACTCTGGGGCCACTCTGCCTGGTCTGAGTGAGGTGCATGTAGGGTGGGGTGCTCACCATGGGCATCGGAGCTCACAGAGGTGCACTGTGCCCAGTTTCAACCCTAGCTGCACCATCTCTGTACCCATGCCTTCATGGGGAGCCGGATGCCAGGCAGAGTGTGCCAGGCTCCTGGAGGGAGACCAGCTTCCACATATCCAGAGACTCTCTGCTTCATTCAGGGTCTGCAGACAAAGGAGGTGTGACCTTGAGCTGTGACCTTGGGGGAGTCCCAGGCCCTGCATCCCCGTTGGCCACCCTTCTGATGGCTGTAGAGGGCTCAGAACCGCTCGCTCTGGGAGGCAGGTGGGCGGGGCCCTGACACCCACCTGCACTGGGCAGAGGTGCAGACAGACGCTGAGGAAGGCCACAGGTCACGGTCGGCCACAGTGAGGCGGCAGCACCGTGAAGCAGCAGGTGAGTGCTCTGGAGGAGCTTGGGTCCTCCCCACCCAGTGCTGCCCCAGGGTCCTACTCCAAGGGCACTACGAGATGCTGGGGGTAGGGCATGGTCCTGAAAGGGCTTTGAGGCAGTCACTGTACTCGGCCAGTTCAGGGAACCAAGCAGGGATGGGCAAGGCAGCTGCGGCCATGATGCCAAACACAGGAAATGGACACCCTGCAAGTAACAGGGCAGGGCCAGAGCCTCAGTGCACCTGTGGGCAGCCAGACCTCCTCCTTTGCTGCAGGCAGGGCCAACTGCCCGCTCAGCCCGCACTGCCCCTTCCCGTGTGCCCTAGGCTGACATTGAGGGAGCAGGAGGGGACCTGGGTGGGGTTGGAGTAACCCAGCCTGGCTGGACACACAGTGGACTGGGGAAGGACACAGGCTGGACTCAAGTCCTGTGTCTGACTCCTTAGCCATATGACCTGGGCGACCTCAGCCTTCCTGACCCTCCTTAGCCATGTGACCTGGGCATCCTCAGCCCTCCTGACCCTCCTTAGC
>NW_025999949.1:36081037-36103142 GCF_001458135.2 Marmota marmota marmota | reverse complement strand
AAACAGTGATTGAGCACATTCATTGGCGGGAACAGGTTGGGCGAGAGTGATAGGTCAGTCCTAAGGAGGGGGATACATTCAAACTGATTGGTTTGGGCCCTGAGGTGCCTACGTGCCGAGCTGCACAGGGTCCAGGTTGTTAAGCAACTAAGTGGTCGGGGGTGGGGGGCGGGGGGGGATTTTGACACATATCTAATGGGCAGTTCCGGGAATTGTCTTAACTGCCACAGGAATTTCAGGTTCTGAGTGCAGTTCAGAAACTTTACAATACCTGGTCCTTTACATTTTAACTTCAGTTTCTTTTATCCTTTCAGTATCACTAAAAGGAAAGACCCCTACTAACACTGTAAGGTGCTACGGGAGGCAAGCCTGCCCGTCTCAGAGCTGCCCCTGTGGGGATGGACGTCTGTCGACAGGAAGCACAAGCTCACATGCATGTTTCCAAAGCACACCAGGAGGGGCTGGCAGGAAGATGAGTGGATCTGCCCTGGGTGGTCCCCTGAGTCAAGAGGAGGCTTGTGGGGTGACACCCAGTGGGCGGAGCAGCTCGGAGAAAGATGTCTAGCAAGAGTCAGCTCCCAGTGCAATGGCTGCTTCCAAGTGAGCATGCTCCCCTGCCCCTGAGAGTGCCCAGTCCCCCTCAGTGCCTCCGTGGAGCAGAGCTGGCAGGGTCTGCCCTGGGTGCCTCCAGCACCCTCCTCCAGCCAGACCCTGTTCTGGGAAAGAGGCCTGTGCGCAGGGAGGTGGGTAGACCAGATGGCCTCTCAGAGCGCCGCTCAGCTGCCAGTCCCCCAGCCGGGAGCTGCACTTTGGTGTCCTTGTCTGTCTCACTGCTGGCTGGTATTTTGACTTGGTGAATGGGTAGCTAATGAAGAAGAGGCGTGGGAACTTCCTGGGAGGCGTCCGGACGGCTGCTGCCCAAGGAAGGCAACACTAATCACCATAGCCAGCTGGCAGCCCTGGGGACCATGCTGAAGGCGGAGGGGTGGAGGGGGAGGCCCAGTGAGATGTTTCTGGAAGGAGCTTGCCTGGGGCTTGCTGCACCCCAGGCCTGGTTCTTTGGGACCTTGAGGGAAGAATGGGGGTGTCCCCCCTGTGCCTCTGACCATGGACAGGGCTGGGGCCCATCTGAATACCAGCTGAATCCTGCCCTTCTGCTGACCTTGGCCAGCTCTGTGGTGTCTGGCTGGGTGATGCACCGCTGCCTTCCCAGGGGACCCAGGACCTCCAGGCAGCCACCTGGTGTCCTGCCTTGCTCCAAGCCTGCTCCCTCTTCCCAGTCCAGAGTGCTGAGAGCCAGTGCCTGTCCTGGGTCTGAGGCTTGGCCCTCCTGAGTCCCCTGCCCTGCCTTCCCCAGGGCTGCTGCCCCTTCAGGGCTCTATCTGCCTCGTTGCCGGGGGGACTCTTGGTGCTGGGCTTTGGGGACTGTGTGCCCCTGCTAGGAAGGTCTTCCTCTAGCAGACACGTCCCCATCCACACTCCACTGCTCCGAGGGGCCCAGCCTCCCTGAGCTGGGCCCTCTGCACAGTCCCCCCGAACTCCACTGCCCTGTGCTGCCTCGGTGCAGACCAGCTCTTAGGGGAACCCTGGGCCCAGCCCACTCCTTCGCCTCAAAGATGCTGAAATTTCACCTGACATTGGAGACAAAGAGGAAGGCAGCCCCACACCCTGGTGCCTCAGAGTTTCCTCCAAGGCTGCTCAGCAAGTGGGCAGACAGGGCTCTGGGTGGGTTTAGCCTCACAGTCTGGAAGCCAGAAGTCCACACCAAGGTGTGGCAGGGTGGTTCCCCCAGGAGGCCGAGGGAGATCTCTTCCTGCCCCTCCCTGGAGAGGGTGGCCACCTTCGGCCACTCCAGTCTTGGCCCCTGTCTCTTTCCCCTTTCCTTAGGATACCAGTCAGGGCCACCCTGATCCAGTCTGACCTCACCACCATCAATCACACCTGCAAAGACCCTATTCCCAACAAGGCTGCGTCTGAGATTCCAGGACTCTCTGGGGGATGTCCCAGAGGCCCTTCTGGGAAACTCTCCTGCTGCCGTCCAGAGTCCTCTCACCGTGCTCAGGAACCCCACTCCTTAGACCCCTCCGCCAGCGATCGTGGCCAGCCTGCCTGCCTCTCTCAGTGTGGTCACTGGGGGTGTCAGGGCTCAGGGCCGCAGGATGACATTCAAGGAGTTCCCAGAAAAGAGAACTCGGGCCAGTGGGTGTCCCTTCTGGGGGCCAGCCTCAGGCTGTGTGGACCACGGGGGGCGGGGGGGTTCCCTGCACCAGGCTGACAGTTCCACAACCCCTGAGCCCCCCAATCATTGTAGGAGCTCAGGCTGACTGCTGTCAGCTTGCTGGTGTCTCCAGGCTGCCAGGGGCCTTGAGTGTCCCACCAGAAGCACCCAATAACCTCTAGGAGATTTCATGGTGTCAAAACCAGGACAGCCCTGGCACCTAGCCCCGACCCCTGAGGCTTGGCTGTGCCGTGTGACCAGGCAGGACTCACTACCTGGAGTTCTGTGGCCTTCAAGTTCTTGAGAGGTGCCCTCTTATGGGCCGTCCCCTGTGGCCCTCCTAGGGGCCATGCAGGAGTGTGCCCTCGCTGTTGGAAGACACTCCTTCCGCACTCTTCCCTCTCCCCAGCTCCCCAGTGTCCGCCTGAGCTGCCATCCCCAGCCCGCTCTGCTCCTGGGATGGCACTGCCCAGGGATGCTGTGGGGAACCGGAGCCTGAGTCACGATGCTGGCCCTGGGAGCTGGTGCAGCCCCGGCTCTTACCACTTAGTCTAGAGTTGTCCAAGCCCCGTCTCTGTCCCTCCTGGTTCCTGTTTTGTACAGGGACGTGTAACCCGAAGTCACTTTCGGGATCTTGTGCAGAAACAGAGCTTTGCACCTCAGGGCAGAAGGAGGACCTTCAGAGAGGGGCTGCCTCATCCCCAACGGACACGCATACCTTCCTCCGCAGGCAGCGGGCAGCCACAGAGGGCAAGGAGTCCTGTGGGCACTTGAGCAGACATTGTGGGCGAGAGAAACCAAGTCCCCTCTCGCTCCACAGAGAAACTGTCCTCATGCATAGGGCTGCCACATGCCTCGGTGACTCTGTCCCTCTGCACAGTAGGCTACCTATGGAGGCCCCTTTCTCAGGGTGCCCTGCGAGTCCTCGTGCGTGGTGTGTGTGTCCTTGTGCACGTGTCCCCACCTCCTGCATGGCTTCTTGGCCTAGCTCAAGTGCCAAGCGCCCACTCAAGACCTCCCAGCTCTCCTCACCTTGTGAGCCCCAGAGATGTCCACAGCTGTGTGCTCTTCGGGCACTGATGTCCCGCCCAGCCCACTCCTGGCAGCTGGCGCAGTCAGCAGGGCTCTCAGGTGGCATTCCCCAGGGATCCTTGAAGGCCGGCCCCGCACCCATCAGCAAGGCAGCCGTGCCCCAGGAAGGCCGACCGGCTTCTTCGTCATCACCACGTGCCCCTAAGGCTTAGGAAAGGAACCTCACTCCTCCTGAGGAGATCGCGAGAGGACCCGACGTCCCTGCGCAGCAGGTAGGAGGAGGGGGGCCATGCTGTGGGGTCCTGGGGTCTGGCCAGCGTGGGCCAACTCTCACCTTGAACACCTTGGGCCATGGCAAGTGCCCTGGGCACCCTGAGCCTCCCTCTCTCCCGGTCTTCCCCCTCCTGTCTTCCTTCATTCAAGGGTAGTATTGAAAACCACTGTGTGTTGAGCCCGAGCGCTGGCCCCGGGGACTTAGGACAGGTGTCAGGATGTGAGTGAGTGTGGAGCAGCTACCTCCAGCCCTGGGGTGAGTGGGTAAGTTGTGGCCGTCATCCTCAGCAGCAGAGCTGGAGACCAGCCTGCATGGAGGAGCCTGGCGGGATGTCCCAGCAGTAGGAACACTGTGGGCCCGCAGGCTCGCACAGGCTGCAACCCCAACCACCAGACATGGCCACTGCTCTGGGGAGCTGGCTTGATTCACCTCCTGACAACTCTAGGCGGGGGGCGCCCTCCGGAACATTCTTGTAGAAGAGAAAACAGTCCCAGGGAAGAGCGGGACTCCTTCCCCTCCCACTGCGAGGAGGCACCAGCTGGCTCAGGGCCACCTGCCCTCCTCCTGCAGCTCTGGGCCTTGCTCTGGGGGAGGAGCACCACGCATCCCCCACCCCTCACCTGGCTGAGGAGCGGAACATGAAGGGAAGGGGGCGGCCCTGCAGCCCAGCCCTGCTTCTGGGGCCAGGCCTGTCCTTTGGCTGTGTTCCCTGTTAGCATGAGCAAGGGCCCCAAATGCCAGTGTGAGGCCACCCCCCACAGGTGCACCCATGTGTTTGCACACACACACACACACGCACAGAGGCTCACGTGCTCAGGGGACCATGTGTCTTTTTCTTTTGCCTTAAAGGAAGCTGAAGACTCAGGAGAGGAAATTGGATGGCTGGGAGGAGCGGGACTTTTCTGGGTAATTACCCGCACCTCATATCGTCTAATGAGCCGTGGAGAGGCCCGGATGGAGCATTAGGGGAGTTATTGAATGTTTCCTCACAGTTTACCCAGTTGTAGGAATTAATTGATTTATGGGGTGGAAGCGAGTGTGTGTGTGTCTTTTTAAACGTGGCTTTCCTTTGTGTGCAAGCAGGCTGCTGACTGGGCTCAGTGCCTTGCCATCCTGAAAGCAGGTGCCCAGAGCAGTGCCAGGGCCCCCAGGAAGGTCCCAGTGCCCTGAGTCAGAGGCTGGAAGCCATCCTGAGGGCGCAGGCACAGAGCACGTGCCCACAAAATGCCCACATCTCCACGTCGGCATTTTCCCCACGGAACTCTGCATTTCTCAAATTTTGAGACTCATCACCTCAATTTTGCTTTATCACCCTATTTTAATTTAAATTTATTCATAAAATTTCTTTAAGTGAATATGTACATAGGATATTATTATTAACTAGTATCTGCGAAGCTGTCGGTCTGATGCACATTGACGTGGTCATGTGATCAGGCGTTGACCAGCTGTGCTTGCAACCGGTCCTGCCTCTGCCCAGGAGGTCACACCACAGAACCTGGGGCAGGAGCAGTCGGACCTGCGCAGCCCTGGAGCCCTTCCTGGCCGCCGGCCGTGGCTCTGTCCTGTCGTCTCCACCGTCCTTAAGACCTCTCAACTGCCACCCACTCCGGGCAGCTTCCAAGACAACCACAGGAGCCAGTGGCCTCCTTGGGCCAGCCCCAGTACTCCTGCCACCCTGAGGTGTCTGGGGGCCTGGT
Organism: Marmota marmota marmota; assembly: GCF_001458135.2. Classification (NCBI taxonomy): domain Eukaryota; kingdom Metazoa; phylum Chordata; class Mammalia; order Rodentia; family Sciuridae; genus Marmota; species Marmota marmota. The sequence continues at coordinate 36,097,921 of NW_025999949.1, read as the reverse complement.
GTGGCCAGCCTCACTGTGCTCCTGCATGAAGTGATGCGGGTGAAGTGTCACCCCTCCCTGCAGCACTGAGTGGGGAGAAGCCCTCTGGGAATGCTCCAGGTGACGTGGGCAGATGGGACCTGCCTCCTAGGGTGGAGACACTGCACACAGCACTAACCTGACAGTCCACTGCATACCAGGTGCTAGCCCGCCCATCAGGCCTGGACACCACCTGAGCTGCACAGACTGGGTCCCTGCCTGATGGGGTTGCTGTGGCCCCCCAACACTCAGGCATGCTGGGCTGGTGAGGGATGGGGGATGGGGCGGCGGCCCTTCCTCCTCCTTCCCATTCTGCATCCTGAGCAAAGCTGGACAGAAGCCCCAGCAGCTCTCTGACCAACAGGACACCAGATCCTTTCTTCCTCCTGGAGTCCCCCCTCATGGGCAAGAATGCCCATGCTAGAGGGACAAGGCAGCAGGGGTCTGGACAGTTCTCCATGGCTCTGGCTGCACACCTGGGCCCACAGCCCCAGTGGCCGTGGCTGGCTGTGCCGGTTGTGTCCCTCTGCGCTCTCTCAGCCTGTTTCATCTCCTGGATGCCCACACACCTGAACGCGGAAGCCTGTGGCCTGTGCAGCAGCCCGCATCCTTTCTGGCCATCTCCACTCTCTGGGTACTTTGTCCTTCCTTTTGGCTCGAATATTAAAGGAAGAGAGATTTGCATAGCAATAAAAAGGTAATTAAAATCACCAACACATGAAAAGCCAGCCCATTATGAGATTCCCTAGGAAAGACGCCTCCACTGGTCAGGAAAGCTACAGTAAGAGGGTGGGGGTGGCGACCAATTAACCAAGACTGTTAGCGGTCCATTATCAGCACCGGGCTGCAAATATAAATATTAATTGCTGCAGGGCCAGGTTGTTAACAGCCAACTGAACTCATAAATATCCGAGCCCAGGCAATGGTGAGGAGCGTCTCCTGGCAGGGCTTCCCAGGCAGGGCTGAGCAGGAAGCTGGGAGCTGCCCCAGGATCCAGCCCCCAGGTGTCCATTTCAGATGCAACTGCACTTCCTGATAAGCATCTGATTGCATTTTGAGGTTTGAATTATGATGTGTCAGTTTATTCATTATTTACAACCACTTACACACACACACTCTCTCTCTCTCTCTCTCTCTCTCTCTCTCTCTCTCTGACGGAACTAATACATCCATCGAGTTATTGTTCAATTGGTAATTAAATTAGAGCTCTCGGGCACTAATGACCAGAGGGAATCCCAGTGTCCTTTCTGGGTAAGGCAGACGCTTGTACAATCTCTTCCATCAAAGGCACCCACAGGCCCCGCACGAGCACACGGGGCTCAAACAGGGGCCCAGCATGCCAGCTCACAGCGTGGAACCTCCAGGAATCGCCAGAGAGGGCTGTCACCCATCCTCCACGGTGACTTGCTGGGGACAAGTGGAGAGCTCCCGCGTGGGTCTCGCCTGGCCCACTGAGTTCCCCAGAGTCCACTGGAGCTCCATGTGACAGGCGGGAGCGGGCTCCTGGTGTAAGGGTAAAAGAAATTGAAGTTAAAGTGTAAAAGACCGGGCATTGTAAAGTTCCTAAGCTGCAAGGCCTGAGTTAAAAAGTGAAGGACCAGGTATTGTTAAGTTCCTAGGCTACATGTAAAACCTGAAATTCCTGTAGCTGTTAGGACAATACCGGAATTGCCCAGTAAATATTCCCCCTGACCATCTGGTTGTTTAATAACCCAGGACCCTGTGCGATCTTGCACGTAGGCATCGCAGGGCCTGGACCAATCAGTTTGAATGTAACCCCCTCCTTAGGAATGACCTCTCCCCCCCGCCTGACCTGTTCCCGCCAATGAATGTACTAATCATGTCTCAGAGTTGTTGTTTGATTTTCCCGTGGTGTATGATGATTTGTTAAAGGAGACTGTGATGTATGTAAAGTCCCCGCCCTCCCCAAAAAGTGTACTTAAGCAGTGCTCAGCCCCTGCTCTGGGCTCTGGGCTGCTCTCCTTTCTTGAGTGAGCACGGAGCCCCAGCATGCTGGAATCTCAATAAACCCCACTTGCTGTTGCATGAGCCGGTGTCTTGGTGGTCTCTTCCTCCGACGCTTCGCCGGACCCTTACACTGGGCCCGGTCATCAGTGGTGGACCTCGACTCAGGCCACCCAGAATCGAAGCCCGTGGCTCAGGGTCTATGGAGCACAAGATGCTCTTTCTCTGGAAGCTGAGTCCACAGTGTGTGGGGTCATCTGGGCTGAGGTCCCTGCACGCCCAGGATGCTCAGTCTTGGCGGGGCCTCAGCCAGACCCCCACCTGGCTCCTTTCTCCCTCTGCTCAGAGTTGGGGGAGCCGACAGCTGGTCTGTGCGCAAGTACCTAAGGGCGCGAGATGAACCTGGGCCAGTGCCTGACTTCGGGGCCCATTACCAAACGTCAGGGTGGCCGTGCCGTCCTCCTCTGCCCCTGCTGCCCTCTTTCTCTCTGTCTCTCAGGAGCCATGGAGCAGGGACCGAGGTGGGCTCCTCGTCTCACAGAGCTGTGTCCAGGTGAACAGCCGACAGTAGCTGATCTGTCAAGGCCGACAGGGCTGGAAGACTGGGGAGCTGTGGAAGGTCCTGTTTTCTGGATGGCAGCCAGGTGAGGGTCCGGCCAAGGGGCCCCCTGAGTTGGGTGCCAGATGGCCAGGGGCACCAGGGTGTCAGGGCAGAAATGTCTCTTCTCCAGGGAGCCAGGGAAGGCCCAGGGGCTGCCACTGGGGGAGGCCCGTGTGAGCGGCTGGAGCTAGGGGGGTGGGACTTGCCAGGGGCTGCAGGCGTGGGCACGGTGTCAGGGAGAGGAGCCGCTGCCAGGTTTGAGCAGGGGGAGGGCCAGAAGCATGTGAGCTTTGCCTGGATGGTCCTGATGCTGACCGTTGGCTGGGAGGGGGACACAGAGTCAGATGGAGAAACTGAAGCAGCAAGAACCTGCGGTGAAGAGGGTCGTGTGGCCCCACAGCTGCTGCAGCTTAAGGGACAGGCACGGCCTGGGCACGGGGAGGGAACACACTGACCGGGGGGAGCCTTGGGAAGCAGGAGGGATGACCTGTTGAAGGAGACGCCAGGCTGGGAGGGTGGCAAAGGGCGGCAAAGGGCGGCAGAGCAGTATGAGCTCGATGCACATATGTGTACACGCAGGCACACGCAGCTGCGGGCACACACAGCTACATGCACACACACGCAGGCACACACCTACACGCACACACATGCGGGCACACACCTACATGCACACACACACGGGCACACACCTACACGCACACACACACAGGCACACAGAGGAACAGATGGACAAGGTGCAGGGAGCTGTCCTCCAGCCCAGGAGCCTGGACCGCGCAGGGCCCTGTGTGCTGTCTGTGGTGCTGAACGAGGCTTTCTCCAGCCACAACACCCTCGGTGACGGGGGTTCAACACAGTTTAAGGCCTGCGCTTGGCCAGCTGGCCTGTGGGTCTGCTGTTTTATCATCCGCCGAAGCAGGAGCACCAGGTAGATGTTGCATTCCGTCTGCACAGGAAGGGAGGACTCTGGAGGCAGGAGGTCCTGCCCTCCCTGAGGAAGCCCTGAGGGCCAGGGTGCGTCCCATGCCTCTGAGCTTCCCGGGGGTCCAGGGGCTGCACACCGGTGGGTGGCTCAGCAGGCCTCACCGTGGCTGCCGTGGCTTCTGCTCTAGGTGCCCTGACCTGCCCGTGGTGCAGCTGCGCCAGGGCTGCTGGATGGGCCCTGAGCTCTGAGGGGGCAGGGCCGTGGCAGCCCGGCTCTGTCCAAGCCTAGAGCTTCGCAGGCAAGAGCGGGCGCCGTGAGCGCTCACCGATCCTCACCCGAGGCTTGATTCACCTCGCTGCACCGCGTTTCTCAGAGGCAGGTCCCCATCACCCCAGCCTGTGGGATCTGCTGACGGCCTTCTAATTAGCTCCGCATGTCAGACTGCAAATTGGTAAAACTGTCAGACAGGCAACAACGGGAAAAAAAGGGTTTTAATTAGTTCTTCAAAAAAATCAGGAAATGTGGTAAAAAAAATTTCTTGAATCTGCGCATGGTTCTTTGAACTACACGTGGCATTGGAAAGCTGTGGAGGCCCAGTAGCACCCGAGCCGGCTGCCGCAGCGAGGAGCAGGCGAGGCTAGGAGGGGAGGCTGGGCAGCGGCTGTGATCAAGTTCTCAGCCCGGGGCGCCCTCTCTGGCTTCAAGGCCTTGGGATAGCTCCTCTCATCTCTGTGTTAAACGTGACGTACCCGAGGGGTATCCTGCTGCCACGGACCTGGTACCAAGGACACAGCAACCGCCTGCCACACTCACTGCTCGTCAGGTGGTGGGAGGCTTGGGGCAACTTCCCGCGGGCCCGGAGTGTGAGTGTAACCCAACCCACGTCCACCTCGGGACCACGTGGGACCCGGAGGCTGTAGGGCCTGGTGGCAGTTTCCTCCTGGGGAAATGGGGACAGGGCTGATTAGGGCTGGACTCCTCGGGCCTTTGCATTTCTCTCTTCTACTCAGGCACCAGGGAGTGGGGGAGGGAGGAGCCCCAAGAGAAAGCCCTAACTCAACTGAATCAGGGTGCCCCAAACCTCCCTCATCCTCACGAGGCCTCCTGAGGTCCCACCCACTTGTCAGTGCTCCCCCAGCTTCCCACCTACAGGATTCCTTCTGTGATATCAGTATCAAATGATAATTATAACAATTACAAACACAAAGATGGCATGTTCTATGTGCCTTCTAAGTCTTAATGAATTCTCATAGGCGTGTTTTACAGGTGAAGACACAGAGTACACTGCTCAGTGACTTCTCAAGGTCAGGCTGCTCCGACCTTGATCCCGACCCAGGCAGGCTGAACCCGGGGGCCCACGCTCTTCACTGACACCAGACACCAAGGCTTTCTTTTTAGCCTTTTTGCTCTGTACCAGATATTGAATCAGGTGCATTACTTCGGTTATCTGCTAAACCTCAAGCCACCTGTCATGGGGCTGGAAGACGGGGCTATTGCAATGAGGAGGTGTAGGTGACTTTCCGGGTTTGGGGTTGGGAAACTGAGGTCTGGGATTTGAGCTCAGACTCCCTTTCAGGATGTGGCCCACCGTGTAGCCTCAGGGCTATGGATTTGAATCCCATGGTTGGCCTTTTTGTATTGCAATTTAACATTTTATTCGAGTAGGATACAAAAACCAAAGAAATGCATGAGTCCTAAGTGAAGGGGTTGGTAAGCTGCTTCAGGAAACTCACACCGCTAAGCACAGCCAGATCAGAAAAGGGGCCTGCGGGCACCTCCCTCGACCACCCTGGGGCTCAGCTTCACCTGCCCTGGGCCTCCTGACTGTAGACCGGGTGCGGGTGTGGGTGTGGGAGCGGGCGCTCCTGTGTCTGGCTTCCCTCCCCACATCACGGTGTGCATCACAAGCGGCGAAGGGCAGATTTCTTTCACTTCACAGCTAGACGGTCCCCACCGTGACCACACTGGGCTCCGTCTCTCGCTCCACAGTCGATGGCACAGAATCGGGTCTCTCTTCTTGGCTCTTATGATAAGAAGCGCTGTGAACGCTCACGCATGTGTCCTTTGGAGAACACAGGTGACGTTTCTGTTGGGTTTGGGGGTGTCAGTGAGGGGCAGCAACAGGTCCTAAGATCCTGTGTGCTTGGCTCCAGAAGGACCGGCAGCAGTTCTTGAGAGGTCACCAGCCCGAGCTCCAGGCCGGAGGCTTGGCCACACCACAACTTTGACGACATTTAGGGAGTGTGTCAGGTGTGGGCTGAGCCCCTCGGCATCACACTCTTTGGGACCTGAGCAGTGCTTTCCTGGTAATTGATGTGGCTGGACACACTTGTCCTGTCCAGCTTGGTACTTCTCCTATGAAATGCACAGTCGAGCCACTGTTTAAAACACGGCGGCTTGTGTGTCCCCTGTTGACCTACAGAAGTCTTGTTTGAAATACACGCTGGATGTGAGTCTCCTGATCTAACAGGGTCCACCTGTGGCCTCCTCTTCCTGGCAGGGGCCACCTGGAGGCCATGAAGAAAGGCAAGGCAAAGCCTGCTGCTTTCTAGAAGCTTCCTGCTCTGCTCTTGGGCTAGGTCTGGAGCCTCTCTGGACCTTGGGCGTGATGTGGCTCTGGACTGCGTTCTGAACCTTCCCATAAAGTTACCCCAGCAAGCCAACCCCATTTACTGACAGGTCCATCTTTCTCCTTCTCAAAGGAAATTCAGAGGCTTTCCTTCCTGGGAAGGTTCTTAACACAAGTTCATTTTCTTCACGTAGGTTGGGGGCCACCTACTTCCCTTGAGAAAATTGTGGTTATCCGTGTTTTAAGTAATCTATGGATTTTGCCTTAAGTTGTCAAATTTATTGGAATGAAGTTCATAGTTCTGCCTCGCGCCCCTTCAAATGTGTGCATGGCCAGGGCGGGGTGGGGGACAGGGCCCTGCTCACTTCTGGTGTCGACAGTGTGTGTATGGCCCGGGGACAGGGCCCTGCTCACTTCTGGTATCACAGTGTATGTAAGGCCCGGGGACAGGGCCCTGATCACTTCTGGTATCACAGTGTGTGTATGGCCCTGGGACAGGGCCCTGCTCACTTCTGGTATCACAGTGTGTGTATGGCCTAGGGACAGGGCCCTACTCACTTCTGGTGTCACAGTGTGTGTATGGCCCTGGGACAGGGCCCTGCTCACTTCTGGTATCACAGTGTGTATATGGCCCTGGGACAGGGCCCTGCTCACTTCTGGTATCACTGTGTGTGTATGGCTGGGGGGAAAGGGCCCTGCTCACTTCTGGTATCACAGTGTGTGTATGGCCCTGGGGACAGGGCCCTACTCACTTCTGGTGTCACAGTGTGTGTATGGCCGGGGGGACAGGGCCCTGCTCACTTCTGGTATCACAGTGTGTGTATGGCCCTGGGGACAGGGCCCTGCTCACTTCTGGTGTCACAGTGTGTGTATGGCCGGGGTACAGGGCCCTGTTCACTTCTGGTGTCACAGTGTGTGTATGGCCGGGCGACAGGGCCCTGCTCACTTCTGGTATCACAGTGTGTGTATGGCCCTGGGGACAGGGCCCTGCTCACTTCTGGTGTCACAGTGTGTGTATGGCCGGGGTACAGGGCCCTGCTCACTTCTGGTGTCACAGTGTGTGTATGGCCGGGCGACAGGGCCCTGCTCACTTCTGGTGTCACAGTGTGGGTATGGCTGGGCGACAGGGCCCTGCTCACTTCTGGTGTCACAGTGTGGGTATGGCCCGGGGACAGGGCCCTGCTCACTTCTGGTCTCACAGATGAGTTCTCCTGATGGGTCTGGTTGCAGGCCTAAGGGCCTCCCAGCGCCTGGACTTCAGGCCCATTGATCTTCCCTAATGTTTTCTGCTCTGGGTCCCATTGACCTGTCTCTTATCTTCCTTCCTCACTTCTGCTTAATTCCTGCCTAATTTCCCCGTTTACTGGCTCGTTAAGGTGAAAGCAGGGAGGCCTGACTCAGACCTTCTTCTTTCTAATCACCATCTTGGGCACTCCACCTCCCCATCTTCCATTTGGTGACATCTTACAGGTCCTGATGTGTTCTGCTTCATTCTCATGCAGTGCAAGATGCTTTCTGATTTCTCCTTGGCTTTCTTCGACTCACGGGCTACTTACCGGGATATTATTTTGTTTTCAGATATTTAGGACTTGCCAGGAGTCTTGCTGATACTGGTTTCTAACTTGAGTCCATTGTGGTCGCTGGATGTCCTCTGTGTGACGTCCTAGTGGATCTGTGATGCTGTAACAAAATTCCGAAGACTGGATGCTTCATAGTGAATTTGACTTACTTCCTCACAGTGCTGGAGGCCCACATGGCAGAAATGGCCTTTTTTGTTCAAAAAGCCTGATTCCTCATGAACTTCATCCCATCTCCAGGCAAGGTGTCCTCAGACCTCATTGTCCCCCACTCCTGCCTCTTCACGCCATCCTTTGTCACCACCTGACTTTCGGAGGGGACACATTCAAATCCCAGTGTGTGGCTGGACCCCTTTGAACTGCCACCATCTTGTTTGAGGGCCAGGAGACACCCATCTTGGAAAATGCTCCCTCCATATGCTCTTGCAGAGACCTGCGGTGGGAAGGACGGCTCTCGGCCGGTCAGATTCACCACCACTGCCGTCCTGTCTTCTGAGCCCTGAGGGACGACGCATCCTGCTCGCCTGTCCCCGACGGACGCGCCCTGCTTCCTGTCAGCTATTGAAAGACTGAAGTCTAGCCTCAGTACTTTGTGGATTTTCATTTTGCTCCTGCTGTTTGCTTCACACTTAGTGAGTCTGTGTGAGGTGCATAGACCCTGGATTGCCACGTCCTCCTCCGCGGCGACCCCAGATCAATTTTGAAATCACCTTTCGAAGTTCCTGGTGACACTCTTGGCTCTGCAGCGTGTCATGTCTAACAGGAATGGTGCGGTGGCAGCTTCCTGAGAGGAGAGCCCGCGTGCAGCGGAATGTGGTGGCGGGAACTCTGGTGACCTTGCTGCTGCCACCTGTGTCCACCTCTCTCAAGGCTGATTCCTGTGAACTCAGGACACTTCCTCCCGCTTCTTGGACACACGAGGAGTTCTGGCTGGACAACAGAACCTTCATCCTGGTGGGTGCAGACATTTTTCTATCAACATTTTGAACTTTGGGATCCACTCAAGTGCTGGGAGCAGCAGGCCCTTCCTGGATGTGAGTAGGCTGGCCAGGGCCACAGTGAGTCCAGAGTGAGTCCTGTTGCTGAACCCCCAGACGGGAGATGTTCCCAGCACCTGCCCTGTGGAAGCCATGGGCTGTTCTCTGATCCTTGGGGTTCATTCTTCCCCCTGCCGTGGGAGCTTGGTAATTTCCTCGATGTGAATGTTATAAACCCACACTAGGTTGCTATTATTTCTGCTTTAAAGTATCGATTTACTTTTAAAAATATTTTTATTATAAAATAAAACACACAAAGAGTCACAAAACAAACGTGTGATTTACAGATTATTTTTCAGCAACCCCTGATCACTACCATCGACTCAAGGAACAGTTTGGTCTCCCCACCCCCAGGGAACTCTGTCCCAGGGCCACACCCCAGTCGACTTCCATGCTCTGTCGAGTCTGTACAAGCCTCACTTTTGTGGTAATGACACATCTGAAGAATCATTTTGCCGTTCACAAGTGAGTTTGTGCACACTGGATCTTAGTTGTGCCCAATTTTTTAACAATTTGACATGTCCTTTCATCCTGCAAAGCCCTCCCTTCCTCCCTTCCCTGCCGCTCTCTGGGGAAGCCTGGCTCCTCTGACTCGCAGACTCCCCTGCGGTCTGATGTGCTGATGGCATTCTCCGTATGGCCCTCTGTCCTCTGCGCTTTTCAGCCAGTTGGCAGCTGGCACAGGCTGGGTCAGCTGAGGCTCGATCCCTCTGTGAGGCTGACTTGCCACTTGGCCAGACAGGGCAGACCCACGATTGATGGCATCTATTTTGCTATGTGAACAGCCACAGGCTTCCAGTGCTCTACCCACTGGCTCATTCAGAGTTGCAAGCAGGGACATGCTGATGACCTCGTCTCTTGCTTTCTATGTGTCAACTGGCTTTCCAAGAATTTAAGGCAAATGTCATTTACGTGCCCACATCTCTCCCGTATGGAGAGTGAGTTGTCTGTTTTCATGTTGGTGAAAGTCTGTTTTCTGACCTTTGTTGAGGCACCTGGGGTGCAGGATTCTAGGTTGAATTTAAAGGCAGTGGCCTTCCACCGTCCTCCAGCCCCATTGCTCCTGGGCAGAAGTCAGCGATATTTCTCATGTTTGCCTTCTGCCTGTGACGTCCCTTCTTTTCCCTGTGCCTTTAAGATTTTCTCTTTGACTATGATGTTTAGCAGTTTGATTATGATGTGCTTAATTGTGAGGTATTTTTGGCGTTTATTTTCCTTGATTTTATTTAATTTCTTGGACTGAGAGATTGATGTTTTGATTACACTTGGAAAATTTCAGCAAATATGTATTTAAATACATCTCTCTTTCCCGTCTCTCTTCTCATCCTGGATTCCAGCTACCTACATGTTTGGATTGCTTGGTATTTCCCCGGGGTCCACAGCTCTATTTATCTCCTGTTTCCAAACCTCCCCCCTCTCTTTCACTTCACCCAGACTCAGATGCTCTGCTTTCAGGTGGAATGATCTTTCCACTACGTGAATTTTTCCATTCACTTTCAGAGCTTCCACTGTTCTCCTGAAATTTCCTACACATTTGACCTCTAGATGCTTTAACATAGCTGCCCTGATATTTTGAAGTTCTTTTCTTGCATTCCAATATCTATACCAGGTCTGGCTCTTTTCTATTAACCATTTTCTCCTTTGATCTTGGATGAAGAATCCCTGCTTTGTTCGTGTCTAGTAATTTTTGTTTTGATGATGGACAATATGGGTACTGAGTTGTAGACTCTCTGGATTCTGTTGTCTTTCCCCTGGGTGCTAAGTTTTTTCTGGAAGACACTTACATGACTGGCACATTGTCTTGGTCCTGCAGTTCTGTAGGCTATTTTGGGGAATCTGTATGATTTTTTCCTTAGTTTGAGTCTTAGGGTGTGGTTGTTAGCCCTAAGTCCCTCTGGGATTTCACTGAGTGTCCAAGGTGTTATCAGAGCCCTCCAACATGGTGACATCTGCGCTCTGGTTCTCCTGCCCTACGTAGCTGCTGAGCCCTCTGCTTAGCCCTTCAGCCTTTTGGTAAAGCCCTTGGAGGACCTGCGTGACTTCCTTCTTCCAGGGTTTCTCTTCTTTTGCTGCCTCCCTGAGTATTGACCTCTGACTCCCAGCCTCGTAAGCAGGCTGCTGTCTTGGGTTTGCCCCTGCAGTGGCCTGTGGTCTGGGGATTCCCTCAGGAGAGAGGCAGATGAAGGCAGAACTGGCCCAGATTAAACCTGCATCTCCAGGCGGGGCCCCTGCAGCTTCTTCCCACTTGAGTCACTCTCCAGTGCCTTCCAACTGTGCTAACATGTTCCCCCGAGTTTTCTGCTTTGGCAGGAAGGCTAGTCTAATATAAGCCACTTCCCATTCTGGGAGGCTGCGGAGTTCTCGTGTATTTTTATTTTACGTACTTGTGAAGCTGCCAGCTCTCAGTATCATGACCCACGTGCTCACCCTCCCCGTGCCTCTCAGTTTCCCTCTCTGCTTCCTCGGATCGTTACCTTCTGAATTCAGAACTTTCAGCGGGAAGTTCCCAGAGTCTCCGACTGCAGACACTCTCTGCCTCCCTGGCACGATGCTGCAGGAAGCTCCTCCCCAGTGGAGGCTGCGTGTCTCCTCCAAGGAGCCCGCACCTCCTGCTCCCACTGTCTCCCCCGATGGGCACTAGGCCTCTCCCCCCGGCCAGGGACCAGGGACGGCTTCCCCCTGCGGCTCTGTCCTGTGTTCTTCCTGCTCTCTTTGTACCTTGGCTTCGGACCCCCGCTGCCCGTGGCACTCTCTTCCTGCTGAAGTCCCTCTGTTCACGCCTGCGGTCCAGCCTCTGCCTGGCCCCATTGTGCTCACACAGTGTTCTTCAGTCCTTCTAATTTTCAGTTGTCATTCTTTCCATTTCTCGGGTAAAATTCTCAATTTGGCTATGCATTTTTTTGAAAGTACTAATTAAAGTTATTTTAAAGTCTGTGTCTAAAACCCCCGAATCTAGATTCCTTGCAGACCTGCTCTATTGACTTATTTTTTTTTCCAAATAATTTCTTACCTGGCGTGCTTTGATCCACAGCTTGACGCTGTGAATGACTGGCCCGGGCCTCCTCGTGTCCTCCTGCCCAGCGATGGGAGAACATGGCCCTGCGGAGGGCTGCCCTGAGGCTCACTGGGCTCTTCCTCTTGGTGGTGTCCTCACCCTTGGTCCTCAGCACGCGGAGCCTGCACGGAGAGCAGGAGGCCACCTGGGCCCTTTCCTTCCTGAGGCTTTGGTCTCCCAGGTTCTGGGCCACCAAGCTCTTGGTGGACTGTGAACCCCAAGTGGCTGCTCTGGGCTGGTTTCTAGGCCTCCCGTGACCCCAGGAGATGCCTGCGCAGCACAGTGGTGCTGCTCCCCCGAAGTCCCCTCTTCTCATGGATTGTGGCCCCCAAGCCCCCCAATTTCTCTAAGATGCAGTTCTCTCTTGGGCTCTCCACCCACGCAGTGAGCCACAGATGCCCCGAGGGGGAAGGTTGAAAGGCCCAGGGGACCTCTGGCCCCTGCATGTTCTCTGGCCTTCCGAGGGGTCGTGGGTGCCAGGCCGACAGCCAGGCCTCCAGCCCCAGCTTCCCCTGCATGCCCAGCAGTGGTGGCTGTCCGCTGTGGGAGGGCTGCCTGGTCCAGGCCGTCCATCAGCAGAGGACATCTGTTTCGTGTAATTGGCTCCCCCTTAGCCAGGCTGCGTGCGTCTGTACTCTGGTTTTCTCTGAATTTTCAATTTTCACAACCTAATTTGGTCCTGAGCACACTCTGGGGGTCTGACAAACACAATATTATGTAAAAAACAACAACTGAAGCAATTACATGGATTATTTCAGTAAAAATCGTCTTTGGTCCTATTTGTGCAGGCAGCTTAAACAAAGTCCAGACAAAATGCGGAATGATTTGGTAGTGCTCGGAGTGTAGACAACACAAATGTTTGCATCTCTTAAATAAATATTATTCGAGTTCTGTCATTGCTGATGCCATCAGTGGCATGACTTTCCGTTCACCTGTTTTATTTCCCCTGGAAGGATAAGGAAGCCCTAGTGGACTCACCAGGGTTCCTCTAAACCTTGCGTTTCCTATGCAGAGTCCCAGGAGACCGTTTGGGGACCAGTAAGGCCTCCCATCATGACACCCTTCAAAGGTGAGTGGGTATGCTTGTGGGCTTCAAGTGCCCCAGTGCCACACGATGGCTCTGTCCTTCTAGAGCCATCTGTCATCAGGTGCCGTCTGAGCCCCCAGGTGTGGAAGAGAGACGGGCCTGGGTTTGAACCCCGGCTCTGTGCTAAGCAAACTTCTCCAAGTCCCAGCCTTTTCCACCCTCAAAGGACAACAGAGTCCCCAGCTCCAGAATTTGTCATGAGGATTAAGATGGAGACGAGGTCGTGAGGAAAGCCCAGGGCCATGCCAGTGCAGAGAGGGCTCGGGCTCTGCCATTCCCGTCCCTTCCCTCTCCTGAGCCAGGCTCTCACCCGCCCTGTGGAAAGCCCAGCTCTCCCTGCCTTCAAACTCCCCCGCTGTGCCACGTGGCTGGGGGCTGAGGCCAGGAGCTGAGCCTCTGGGTCCTCGCAGAGGGCCCCACGTGGAGTGCTGCGCAGGGCAGCTCTGGTGACACCGCAGGGCTCCCTCCTGCTCCTCAGGCAGCATCACCCCTTGGCAGCCGCTCTGTGCTGGTCTGTGGGCAGCCGGCAAGAGGACCCCGGTTCTGCAGGCTGAGTGTGGCTGCTACGGACACGTGAGACGCAGGTGCTCTGAGAGTGGGCTCTGCTGGACTGGGCACCCCAGGCAGTGACCGTGCATCCAGGTGGTGAGGGGCCGTGGGAGCTGCCCAGGCAGAGAAGGTCAGGAAGGGCTTTCTGGGAAGAAGAGGGGAAGCCAGAGGTGGGGAGCACGAGGTCTTGTGGGGCCACACACTCCCGGGGGCTTGGCGTCTCCCCGTCTGTCCAGATGGGTTGGGTTCTGAGGATCGGGAGGAGACCTCAGGGAGCCAGGGAGCCCACGGAGACACCAGCTCCATCTGCAGCCCTGTGTGCACCCAAGCCACCCGAGGGGACAGCCCGCATCCTGGCCGTCTCTGTACAGTGTGGGCCTGGTGACACGTACTGGTGAGTCATCTTCAGCTTCGGGGCTCACCCTTGCCCTGCAGTCCCTCCATGGGGGGGAGGGGATGGCAGCCACCTGCGCTTTGTGGAGCGCTGGGAGAGGACACAGGGAGGCAGCACTCCTGGGGCAGCCGCGGCCGGCGCGCTCTGAAGGATAATGCTATCACGACGATTTTTTGTCATTAGCAGCTCAGTGACAGCCCTGGCCCTGTGCTCTCCTCTTGCTCCCCGGATTTGTGCTTTCCTCAGTCACAGGGGTCCCATCACCCACCCTGGGCCGCGGGGCTCTTGCCAGCCCTGTGGAGACGGAGCTCTGAACCTGGCGGGAGGGGGGCGAGGGCTCTGCAGGGCACGAGGGACGTGGACTCCCCTCTGTCCTGCTCTTCTGTCCTCCCAGGACCCAAACCACCAGGCTCGGGGCACTGGGCCCAGGACTGCACGCTGCAGAGGCCCTCCTGCAGGGGGCGCCTGGAGCCTCGGCCAGGCCGTCTGCCTCCAGGCCCTGTGGTCCTCTGCCCAAGGGAACCCCTGGGCCGTGGGCTCCCAGGGCTCTTCTGCCTGAGCCAGGCTGGTGGGCTCTTTGTCCCCGCGTCTGCTGCTCCTGCTCTTCTGCTACGGGGTGACAAGAGGCAGGAGCAGACTCACCACTGTCCGCCGGGCAGAGGGGCCACTCGGTGCTTGGGAAGCAGGAGGACACGGGAGCCTGGGCCTGACTTGGGTCTCTCCAGTCGCAGACCCTGTGGGGACCACAGAGGTGCAGGTGGCTGATTGGGAACGCTTCTCTGGAAGGGACGTGAGGGGAGGATGTAGCCCACCATAATTCACCCCACACCAGTTACCATGGTGGGCAGGAGACCCCCGGGGGCCCAGGCCGCAGTGCAGCGCAGACACATGGCCATGTCCCACTTGAGGGGCGAGAGGGTTGCACTGGTGGCTGCTCCCAGGGATGCCGGTCCCTCCCACCCCTGACCCTGGGGCCTGTGGGCAGAGGCAGAGGGTGCAGGTGGGGCCAGGCCGACTGGGGAAGGGGTGCCAGGTGGGGCTGTGGAGGGACCGTCTCCTCCCTGGACCCCGCCTGCCCGACGTCTCCAGGAGCCCCTCTCCCTCCCTTGCCCTCCAGCAGCCCTGGGCAGGGGAGGGAGGGAGAAGGCGGCCTGAGGAGGTGGCCCTGGGAGTCTTCCCCTCCCAGTCCTCACTGTGGCTCCAGCCAAGGTCCTGGCCCAGATGGGCCGCTCCCAGCCACCTGCTCCCCGGGGTCAAAGGTAAGATCAGATCCATGCAGCTGACCCAGGGCTCCTGGTGGGGGCCACCAGGCATGCCACCTGCTGGGCCTGGTCAGGTGGGGACTCAGGGGCACTGCCTGTGGGCCTTGGGTAGCGGGTCCCTTCCCTACCTCTCTCATCTCCCTCCCTGCAGTGGCGCCCACCCTCTGGGGCCTGAAAACCGCACCTGGTTCCTCCTGGTGCAGCGGCACCGAGCTCTCTGCCCCCCTCCCACCAGGAAGGAAAGGTCCAGCGCACAGCAGCACCTGACCCTTAGAAGGTTCCGCCTCCCTCCCACCGCCCCGCTGCCCTCCCCAGCTGCCCCCCCCACTTCCCCTGGGTGCAGGAGCCCCTGCAGCAAACTGGGCTGAGCTTGGTGCTCAGTGTCTGGAGCCCAGGCCTCGGCAGGAGGCCTCTGTGCAGAGGCGGGCTGAGGGGACGTGCTGAGGGGACGGAGGGTGAGCTGAGGGGGCCTCCTGGCACCACTGGACATGGAGAGGAAGCCAGGAGCACCGGCGCAGGCCTGGCTTGCCAGGAAGGAGCTGGTCTGTTGCCCTGTCTTCCCGGCCTGGGCTCTGGACAGGTCCAGCCCCATGGAAGCTCCCGCCCCATGGCTCTGGCAGACTCGGGGACACAGTGAGCTTCCGTCCTCTGCGCCTCCCCAAACACTCACACACACTCACACACACACACACACACTCACACACACACACAAAGCACACGAAGCACATAGGAAGCACACTCTCAAACACATATTCACACACTCACACACAGTGCACTCACACACTCACACACTCACACACACGCACTCATGCACACATTCACACACCCGAAGCACATTTGAAGCACACTCTCATACACACGTTCCCACACTCACACTCATGCACTCATACACAAAGTCACACACACAGTGCACACACACACTCACACACACACACGTGCACACACACTCTCTGTGAACTTACAGCAAACACGCAGACCTCCCCAGCCTCCCCGTGCGCACAGCAGACTTCTTGCCCCTTGTCCCCAGAACTCCTCTGAGTGACAGATCCTAGGCTCAGCACAGGCAGGGAAGGCCTTCAGAGGTCATCAAGCCAGGCCTCTTGCACATGGGAGGGCCAGAGGCCCAGAGGTCCTGTGGCCATGCCGGGGACAAGCAGAAGTTCCTGGCAGAGCCTGTCCCGGCACCAAAGCTGCCTGAGGCCAGAACAGGCACTTCCCGGGGCCCAGACTCCCTCTGATCCCTCTGAGTCGTGTTCCTAGAAACAGCCCGAGTGAAGAGCTCTGCCAGGCCTGGGAGCCCTCAGAGCAGGCCCTTCCCTGCAGGGGCCTGCCGCGGGCGGGTCACCCATGAGTCGCCTGTCCAGGGCGCCTGTGCCTCCCAGGGAAGCATCCGGAGCTGGTGAGCCACAGGGAGAAGAGCAGAATGAATATGACCAGCCCGTCCTCCAGCCTCTGCCCCCACGGGGACTGGGGGTCCAGCCTCTGCCCTCACGGGGACTGGGGGTCCAGCCTCTGCCCTCATGGGGACTGGGGGTCCAGCCTCTGCCCTCACGGGGACTGGGGGTCCAGCCTGTGCCCTCATGGGGACTGGGGGTCCAGCTCTGCCAAGGGCCTTGGGGACCCGGGTTGCAGTCCAGTTACTCCTTCTCCAACTGGCACCGGGTGTCACATCACACGGCTAAACACCCAGGGTCACTCCAGGGGAACTGGGCTGTGTGAAATAACCACACAAGAGACAGAGATACCTTTTCCTTTGGGTCCTGTGATGGCTCCTCTGACCTTAGGGGTCCATGGAGAGAGAGAGAGAGAGAGAGAGAGAGAGAGAGAGAGAGAGAGAGAGAGTGCACA
>NW_025999949.1:36056070-36080219 GCF_001458135.2 Marmota marmota marmota | reverse complement strand
CCATGGAGAGAGAGAGAGAGAGAGAGAGAGAGAGAGAGAGAGAGAGAGAGAGAGGAGCACATGCTGAACGCTTTTATTGGGGAGAAGCCATTCAAATGAGGCCAGGGGTAGGATTACAAGGGAACTGGTGAGGGTGGCTCGACCCCTCTGGGTCCCACCTGCTCCTGGGGCCACGCCTCGTCACACTCCCAGTCCTGGCACTACGGCACCACACTACAGTGATCTCTCAGATCCCCTGGTGATCGGGACGTAAAGGTGCCTGCATTTGGAGGGGCTCCCCACAACTGAAGCAATGGGACCCCAGGCAACACACTTCTCTCGCTTTCTCCTTCCTGTCCCACTGGCTGCTGCTGCGACCTGCCCCAGCCTAGTTCACAGGCCCAAAAGAACAAGAGGTCACTCAAAACAGCCCAGAACCACCTACCACCACAGCCGGGCCAAGCCCAGGGACCCTACAGGGCCACAGGCAACCATATTAGAAAGACCTTAAATGCTCACTGGGGTAAACTACTGGGCTTTGGGGCTGCTTGTTATGCACAATTATTGTAGCAATTACTGACAGGTACGATCACATTCAAGAAGAGAAAAACCAACATTGCAAAGGGGTCAATCTCTCCTAAATTAACTTATGAAGTCAATGCCTTATCTGATCAAACTCTCAATAGGCATTTTTAGAACTTGAAAAACAGATTCTAATTTATGTATAGAAAAATAATCTCTATGAATAGCTCAGAACATTTTGAAAAAGATGAGCAGAATTTGGGTGTTTGGGAAAACTCATTTACTAGATTTTAAAGCAGAATACAAAGACACAGCATTGGGAGCGTGGGACTGGAAGTAAGCAGACGGCGTGACGGGCAAGGAGGGGGTCGGGGACCCCGGGGCCTGTGAGCGCTGGGCACGCGGCAGGGCTGTGGGGGGGCTTGGGCAGCATGTGGAGAAGAAGGAAGTGTCTCCCCTTCACACTGCTGATGGATTCAGCAGGGGCATGAGGAAGGCCAAGCAGGAAGGGGTCATTGTGACCTTGGGGCGGGGGAAGGGCTCCGGGTCCCGAGGCCAGAAGCAGTGGGCCACACCAGCCAGGGTGAGTGCCTCTGCTCCAGTGGAGGACACCAGAGAGCTCAGGGCACTCTGGGGGACCTGCCCTGCGTGGAGCTCAGGAAGACTCTGTAGCCAGGACAGCAGAGAGGGGTCACCCAGCAGGCAATGGGCACCATAAAGAAAGGCCACTCCAAGCCAAGGCCCCTGGTGGTCAATCAGGGCACAAACATGTTTACTGTCACCAATGTCTGGAAACACCTGCGTTGTGGCCCTGGAGTGACAAAGATCAGGCCGTGGGTACCAGCCGTGCTGCCTCAGAGCTGCTGTGGGTCCTGGGAGGCCTCCGAGTTAGGGCCTTGGGGGTGGCGTGGACATCCTCAGTTCCAGGGCACATCGGCCCTGCCAAGGGCCAGCAGGCCCAGTCCTGAGTCACGGGAAGGCCCGCAGGCGGTGGGGTCACGAGCTCTCCGCAGCGTTTCACGGGGCAGGTGAGAACAGGGACAGGCCAGCTACATCCCAGGAGGGACCGCTTAGGACACAGGGGCTGGGAAGTGCCCAGAGGGTCAGCTAGCTTCACACGTGGGGACCCAAGCCAGGTCTCAGTGACGCATGCCAACGAGGTCCGGAGGGATTTTCAAAGGAGCTGTGTCCTCAGGAAGGGGCTTTCTCAGTGGGTTTTGGGGTGGCTCCTGGGCTACCCAAAGCCCCACCGAGGTCTCTCAGTGCATGGTCAGGGCCAGCAGGGCTGTCCAGGGCCTCCTCCCTGGACCAGCCTGACTCCTAGAGGTGAGTGGAGAAGGGCTGGGGCGTCAGGGTGTGGAGAGCCTTCTCTGGGCACCTTGTCTGGGTGTTCCTGAGCCCCGGATCCTGCCACGCTGGTCTCTCAAGGGACCCTCTGCCTGTTCCCTCACGGTGCCCTCCCAGCCCCGACTGCTCCTCTGGGGACTATTTATTGCCAGCCCACCATGCCCTGGACCGCTGTGAAGGGG
Organism: Marmota marmota marmota; assembly: GCF_001458135.2. Lineage (NCBI taxonomy): Eukaryota > Metazoa > Chordata > Mammalia > Rodentia > Sciuridae > Marmota > Marmota marmota. The sequence goes on along the minus strand of NW_025999949.1, from coordinate 36,078,189 downwards.
CCAGTCTGGGTTTCCAGGGTCACCACTGGCTGCCTCCTCACTGTGTCTGGTCCAGCGGTGGGGTCTGCGTAGGCCCTGGGGACACACAGCCCTGCACATAGCAAAGACCCCTGTGGTTGGTGACTCCTCAGAGTCCGGTCACTCACCCACCCGTCCTGGCCTCACTTTGCCTGGTGCCACCCACACGAGTCCTGGGTGTCAGAGCGGTGGCATTGCCTGGCGTGGGCAGCGGAGGCCTCCTGTGCGCGGCCGGCAGCTCAGCGCGTTCCTGAGTGCTCCCGGTTTGAGCAGCGCGACACCCAGCCGGGTCAGAGACTTTGGGCGCAGTGTGGGACAGAGCCCCGTGCGTGGATCATGCCTGCTCCCCCACCAGCCACGTGGCTGCAGAGCCCCCCAGGGCTGGGATCTGCCCTTTCGCTCTGCTCACACCAACCCTGGAGCATCGTGGGTGGCCACTGGCCTGGGCTGGCCACTGCCTGATTTCAGTCCGATCTCTGCCGCCTCAAGATGACACAGATCCTGTGGACCAGCGGCAGATCTTCACTCCCAGAGGTGTGTGCCTAGTGCTGCTTCCTGTGGATCCTAGCGCCACACACAGAGCCTATAAGTGGAGCTACATGGAGGAGAACAAGTCAGAGAGGAAACAGCCCGTCTGAGCTCCTGGATCCAACTATGCCTGAAGCAGAGATGCCCTTGATTTCCCAGCCAAAGCATTCCTTCTCTTTCCCTTCTCTCCTCCATTTCTTCTCTCTCTCTCTCTCTCTCTCTCTCTCTCTCTCTCTCTGTGATGCCTGTTTTAATTTGGATGCTGTCACCACCGACGAGCCCTGAGCAGTGCAGCAGGGACACACACACTCGTGTCCATGGCTTTGGCAGGTCCCCGTGGGACTCCCCTGGGAAGCTCTGGCCGGGCTCCCTTGTCGGCTCAAGCATTCCTCGCCAGGCCCATGTCTCAGGGCTCCCTTGGGCACCTGGTGGTGTGGCAGAGGGGAAGCAGGGTGCCGTCAGCGGGGACGCTGGCTCCAGGGGAGAAGGACTGTTGGAAGCTGAGGTGCCCGAGGGTGGCCTGCTGCTTAGAGCGGTGGTCCAGCTGAGACTGGACGCGGAGAGGTGGAGGCTGGGCTGGGAGGGAGGGTGGAGATGCCGGGACGCGTCCCAGCGCGTGTGGCCCAGAGCTGCACCCTGCTGTGCTGTGTGTCCTGCCTATGATGAAGCTCCAGTGTGCTCTACTGACGAGAATTTGTCAAAGCCACCGCGGCCCACAGGGTCCCCACGCAGAGCTGGTGTGCTGTGGAGTGCTGATGGGGCTGGACGCAGGCCTGTGGCTGGAGGCAGCGTGCTGGCACCAGGACATATGGCCTCGGGCCAGGGTGGCTCCCAGGCTGCTGGGGCTCCCTCCTGCCATCTGTGCGACCATCTCCCAGGGTGGCTGAAGCCAGGGTCGGGGCCAGGCGGAGCAGGGCTGTGACGAGGTGGGCCGGGCAGCCTCGCCTGGGCAGTGGGCGGGCACCAGGCAGCTCACGCAGGCCCTGCTTCTCCTGTGAAGACGTCTAGGTGCTGACCCAGGGTCCTGACCCTGGGCCACCCGCCCCACTCCTTGAGGATCCCCAAGCACCTGCCTCCTGTGACGGAGCAGCACCGCCCCCAGGTTCGCTTCTGCCCTCGAGGGGCCCCGGTGGGGCTCAGCACGGGTGCTGCTGACATGCTCAGGCCCAGTGCCCATGTCCACAGAACCCTGGGCAGCGGAAGACCCTGGGCCCCAGGAGGGGCCAACGGCAGAAGGAGTATGCACACGTGTGTATGCAGAAATGTGCAGGGGTGGGCAGGCTCGTGGGCACACTTGTGGGCACACTCATGGGCACACCCGTGTGCACTGTGTGGGGTGCGTGTGGATGTGCAGGGGTGCAGGGCACCTGCCTCAGCCTCCAGGATCCTCTTCCGAACGGCCCAAGATGCCTCCTGAGGCCATGGCCCAGAGCGAGGGAGGGACACACCCTCTGTGTGCCCAAGTCCCCTCCCGGCCAGCACCCCAGTGGAGCCTCCAAGGAGAAGAGGCTGCCTGCGGAAGGGGGGACAGCTGGCTGCTGGTCACCTGGGCCCAACCTCAGTGGGCTCCTGGACCATCCTTGGCCCTCGGAGGAGGGGACACGATGGCTGCAGTACGTGGTGGATGAAGACCTCAGACCACGTCCTCTCGCCTCCTGTGCCTGCCAGCACCTCACAGAGGGGCAGCTGAGACTCCAGTGGACCACTGTGCAGACCACGTCCCCAGGAGGGGTTGGGGTGGAGAGGACTTTTCTCTCTTGCCTGGAACTGTGGGCTGCCCTGATGGTGACACACAGACCTAGCCTGGCCACACCTCCAGGTGTGGCTAGGCCACTTAGGGCTCTCTATCCCCTCAAGACTGGCTCAGAGAGGGACCAGGCACCAGCTCAGCCAATCAGAGGTCTCCTTGAGGTGGGAGCAGATAAGAGGGTGCTGAGGGGACCAGCCAGCAGCCAGGCGCGGAACCTGCCCCGTCCAGCCTGCTCAGTGCTGGGCTCTGGTCCTGCCCAGGAGCCCAGCCAGCCTGCCGGCTCAGCAGATTGAGGGAGGAGCCTGTGGCTCATCACTTGAAGAACCACACTTCCTAGGGCCTCCGGATCAGACCGCAGTGAGGACCACCCTGCCGAGGGGCAGCCCAGAGGGAGAGGAGGCTGGAACTCGCTGCACCTACTCAGGGCCACTGCCTCCTCCGGATGCCCAGAGCCCATGTCATGGGCCAGTGGCTCCTTAGGTCAGCAGGGTCCACTGGCTGCTCCTTCCAGTTTTGTCCTGGACGCTGTCCACGGGGCTCCTGGCTCTCTGCAGCATACAGCTCTGAGCCCCCACCCTGAGCCTCTCAGGCTCCCCACACGAGGCCAGCGGTGGCTCCTCCTTTCTGGCACACGCCACCTGGCAAGGGCACCATCCTCCAGGAGAACCGTTTGCCTGGGAGGCCCGGGAGGCAGGTGAGGGACCCTGCCATGGCCAGTTTCCTGCTGTGTGACCCTAGGCTCGTTGCCTGACTCTCAGGTGAATGTCTCTTGGTTGCCAGGGCTGGTGAAGGTAGGAGGACATGAGGCCCTGGCCTTGGGGACCTGGCAGGTGCTTGGACAGCCTGTGGCCTCTGTCCAGAGTGCAGTGTCTGGGAGGTCCCATGGAGGGGTGGTGGCCTCCACTGCAGGTTGGGGGGTTGCAGGTGGGCAGCCACAGCAGGTAGGGGTCCTGGGCTTCCTGAGGGAGGGGAGCAGCCCTGCCCTCCTGGTGCCTCAGTCTCCCCACTGGGCAACAAGTGAGCTGGGGGTAGTGGCCTCTGCTTCCTCCCAGCTCCAGTGGGCCCCACTGTGCTCCCCGGCACTGCCCCGAAGCTGCCTGAGGACCTGAGCTGGCTGCGAAGGCCAGAGCCTGTGGCGTCATTTGGAAAATGAACGCGGCATGATTGTGGGCCATGCCCGAAGCAGTGCAGCCCCTGGACTGGAGTGCAGGTGGCCCCTGTTGCTGCAGGGCCTCTGAGGTTCGCTCCCCGTGACAGCCCAGTGGTGAGTGGCAGGATCTGAGGAGGGCGCCCGTCAGCTGTCAGGGTGGAGGGAACAGGAGAGGGCTGCCTGGCCGTGTGTGGGTGAAGCCTGGGCGGCTGTGGGAGGTGGTGCTGTGGGCCTGGGGCCTGGGTCTCACCCGGGGAGCTGCCTGGCCTGGGGATGCAGGAAGGCACTTCTGGGACCATTCTGGGAACTCTGGGTCACCTTGCCCCCTCCTGGGCTCGTTGATGGCTTTGCCTGAGGAGAGCCACATCAGCACTGACTGGCTCAGGGCTCCCTCCAGTTTCCCTCAGCAGGGAGTTTTGGAAAGAGGAGGGGGAGGAGGAAGCCACCTCCCAAAGTCTATTGCTGAGCAAAGCCCTTCCAGGGCTCCTGGCTCCGGGGCCCTTTGCAGGGAAGGATGCCTGGGAAGTCCTGCTCCTGTTCCTGGTGGGCCTTGTCCACCATGGAGAAGTTCTGGGGCTCCTGGCCCAGCCTTCGCACGACAGGGCCAGTCTATCCATCCATGCAGGGACACTGTCCTGAGCTGACTGTGCCCGCTTCATACAGCAAAACCCCAGTCCCAGGACCTGAGAATGTGGCTGTGGGGACAGGGCTTGACCAACACAATTAAGATTAAATGAGGTCACCAGGGTGGTCCTAACCCAGGAGAGATGGGGCGGAGGGATGGCCGGCCATCTATATGCTGAGGAGAGAGGCCTCGGGCGGAGCCAGCCTGCCTGCCTGCTCTGCAAACCTCAGCCCCACCGTGGAGCACAAACCTCTGCTGTCTGACCACCAGCTCCACGTGGTTGGCCACAGTGGTTCTGCGGGGGCCGAGGCTCACAGGGGACAATTGCCCCGTGCCATGTTCCAGTGTCGGGTACAGCTGGACAGCCTGGCCAGGGAGCCCTGGGATTGGGTCCCATCCTCCACGCTGGGTCCAGGTTCCTGGGGGTGTGCCGAGGGGTCCTACAAGCAGGAGGGCTCAGCACCCCAGAGGCCACTGTCCTCTCACCTGGCCCCGAACGTGCAGCCTGTGTGTGTGTGTGTACACTGCTGCGTGTGAGGGTGTGTGCACACTCCTGTGCTCTGGGTGTGCTTGCTGTGCCTGTGAGCACACACACATATGTGGTTAGCAGGCTGTGCCAAGGGAGGCTGACCTCCCTGCACGAGCTCACCCCGGACGTGATAAAGATGTGCTGGGGCGGCTGCTCGGCTATTATGCAGCCATTAAGATGGATGAGGCGCAGCGGGGCGCACTGACCCTAGCCAGGCTTGGCGGGTTATTATGTGAGCAGAGCGTCTCAGGGGACAGAGGCTGTGGAACTCCATTTTCGTTAAAAAAGGAAAACTGCAAAATTATACACCTAACTATATATATATTTCCCTATATTTGCAAGAGAGTAAAGAAACAAAGGTGTCAGGTTAGGGCCACTTTACCCCTGTGGGTGGCCTTGGTGGCCGAAGCAGGAAGAGAGTCACCTGTTCTGCACAGTCCTGTGTTCTTGGAATCCTGAAGCACGCAGTCCCTTTTGTCATAACAACAACAGTGAAGGCAGCTGCAGTCACAGCTGAGAACCAAGGGGCTTTGGCAGGGAGGTGGCCTGCAGGGGGACTGGGGGGCTCCTAGGGGCTCCGTGGGCTGGGCTCTGGGGTGAGGAGAGGCCCCAGCAAACACCCTAGACTGAGAGGATGGAGGGTGGGGGAGCTGGGGAGGAGGCTGCCTGGAACAGAAGTCCAGGAACCCTCATGGGGGGACACTGGGAGGACTTCCGCAGGGAACAGTGGGCTGTGGGCCTGCAGCTCCCAGGGTGCTGACCCTGGGCCCATGCTATCGGCTGCTGAAGGCCCTCCAGGGACAGACAGGGTGGCTCCAAGCACGGGGCCTTCCAGCCTAGCCCATGCCTTGCCCTCCCCGAGCCTGTCCCTGCCCACCCTGACCTCTCTGGCCTCTGAGGAAACTGGAGGGAGCCCTGAGCCAGTCAGTGCTCCCCAAAACATCTTCTCTGCCCCCAGTTGCAGGCCTCCTGATGACGGCCCAGTCCCCACCTCCTCTTCTGTCTGTCCCTTCTCTGCTGCCCACAGCCCTCCAGGATGCCCCTTCCCTGGTGGAGCCTTCTGGCTGCCTGAGGTGACCAGCCCTCCCTGTTTCAGGTGGCCCTGGTGTGCCCCAGTCGAGCCCTGTGCTCCAGTGGGAAGGGAACCCTGGGCTCCTGCTCCCACCACCCAGGAAGCAGGGCCCCACTGAAGGAGGCGGGCATTGGGTGGCCAGCCAGCAACCTAGGCTCGTGGCCACAGCATGGGTCACATGGGCTTCATGTCATCTGCCCAGAAGGGTCCAGGTAGGCCCAGCTAGGCATGGGGCGGGGCCGGCCTCTGTGTCACCCAGCTCCCGTCAGTCCTGACTGCCACCTAGGGCATAGGGAAGACCCTCCCCTGACTTGGACCTCAGTTGTCCCATCTAAAGGCAGGTTGGTTAGAAGGCTACTCTGAGGGGTCCGCTCTGGGCAGCTCAACCTGCAGCAGGGGACTCCGTCTCAGCTGTCACTTGGGTTGTGTCCCTGCTCATGGGCAGGTCTTCGTGTGCATGTCGGGAAGCTGGGCAGCACCACAGACCTCTGTCACGAGATCTTGATAAGCACACAACCTCCAGACCCTGCCACGTGTCCCTGGGAGCAGAGGCACCCTGGAAGAGCACACTGCCCCTTGAGCCTCTCCTGATCTTGACTTGGGGCCCAAGCCTGGACTTCAGGGGTCCCCGAGCCCCAGACTCATATTCACACAGTATGCGAATGTCACCTTGGTGGAGAGAAGGTCTCAGGGGCACGAATTCCTCAAAGGTGTGTACACCCCTAGTTAAGCCTGGTCGTGGCGGTGTGTCCACTCCAGTGTCTTCACAGGGTGGTGGCAGTGGACAGCGCTGGCCTCCTCATGGGGAGCTGAGCCTCCACCCCGGGCTCCATCAAGTTTCTTGACCCTGGAAGTTCTCCTGACTCTCCCTCCCTCCCTCCACCATCCCTCATTCTATTTAGAAAAATCTCTTCCCCAAATTGCCCCTTTATCTGAAGTATTCCTACAGGGTTTCTAAACCCCGTTGATGGAAGAGCGCTATTACATATGCAATCGCCTGCATTTATTTACATATCAGCGGCAAAAGGGGGGCCCGATTTTTCATCTGGGCAACACAGCTGCGCTTGTAAAAAGGGTGTCTATTAAGAAGGCCGTCGCCTGGTACAAGCTGCAGCGTCTAATTGGCTTCTCAGGGACATTTTTTTATTATTATTATTTGCTCGGGGAACTGTTCATTTGAGCAAACGATATTAAATGACTATTGTCTCAGTCTTTAAGGAATTACCAGCTGAAAAACAATGCAGAGACGTCAGTGTCCCATGACAAAGGCTCAGGCGCAGCGCCTGGCTGTGGACGCGCCCGTCGCGTTGCCGATCGATAATAAGCTGGTTTCAATAGTGATGCGCTGTGACTCCGGCTCTGCAGAACCTACAATTAGCGGGAATGGATTTTCCTTCCCCTTTACAACTGCCACAGGAAACGGTTGAATCCCGTGCAAATACAGCGCTCTTGGGGACGTCTCCTGAAATGCGCGATCCAGCCTCTGCTGGGTGACGGGGGCCGGCAGGTGGCCAGGGCTCCTCGTGGAGGCATTGTAGGTAGCTCTGGGGCCAGCTCTGGACACTGCCCTCCATGCAAGGTCTGGGGCCCCTCCCAGGTCCAACGAAGCAGGACGTCTGAGGGTGAGGCCCACAGAGACGAAGGGTTAAATCCTGCCCATGCCAGCAGTGCCCTCTGCGTCACCCTGTGAAGCAGCAATGGCACTTTCCACCCTGAGCTCCAGGAGCTGATGGATGTGGTGGGTTGAGACAGGATTGGGGACGCATCGAGGGCCCTGTGTTTGCTATGGCTGCTGTCAGGGCACCCGCCTAGGGGCTTGGAGAATATTTGCTAACACAGTGAATACTAGGGTAAGCCAGGGTTCTCAGTGGGACAGTTTGCTCTTAGGGGACCCCGTGCAGTTCTGGAGACACTCGGCTGTCACAGCTAGGTGTGGGAGGTATAGGCTTCTGCTGGATGGAGGTCAGGGATGCTGCCCAGCACCCTGCAGGGCACCGGATGGCCGCAGCAGAGAGGACAGCAGTGCCCAGGCTGAGCAACCCAGGGTGGGGGGTGGTGGGAAGGAGGGGTGGAAAGGAAGGGGTGTTTCAGAATTGGGGAGCAGAGGGAATGTGAGGATCCCAGAGCCAGATGAGGCCCTGTCCCTGGGGACCCAGGACCGCAGCTGGGAGCTGGGCATGTCGGGACTTGGAGATGCAGAAGGCTTAGGGGCCACCTGAGTGTCTTCCACGCCTTCTCCCTGCGGAGCCCCAGCTGAGAGCCCACGGTGGACATGTGGGCATGTGGGCTTGTCCCTGGGTGGGGAGGATAGGAGGGAGCACTGGCAGAGCAGATGGCCGAGGCAGGGGCGTAGACAGAGATGGCCATGCCTGACCTTTGCGACTGTCCTGTCTCCATGAGGAGATGCACGCCTGGCCACTGTGTGCAGAGCTCCGTCCACCCTTGTGCCTCTGACACATGGTGCAGCTGATCCTCAGACTGCCCCTACTTCATCTTGCTCACAGGGACCCTGCTCCCAGGAGCCCCGAGCCCAGTCACCTCTCCCGGTGATGAATAGGCAGAGCAGGCACAGGTGGGCCAACCAGGCTTGGGGGCTTCTACCTGTCCCCACCACAGTGGCGGGAACCGACCACAGAGCCCAGAGAGACCCGCTGCTCAATCCTGGGTGAGGGGACGTTGTGGGATTGGGCCCGGCAGGTTCCGGAGGAGGTTGGAGGTTGGACGGCTAGGCGAAATGCAGCAGCTGGTTATCCTCAGAGAAATCTAGATATGTTGTTAGGAAAGGGACCTTATGAGGATCAGCAGCAACAAATTGCATATGATCCTGGCGTATACGCACAAATTGCTGCAGATGCAATTAAGGCATGGAAGACTTTACAAGGACATGGAGGTTTACAAGTTCAATTATCTAAGGTAATACAAGGAGCTAATGAACCTTATGCTGAATTTGTAGATAGGCTTATTCAAACAGCTACCAGAGTTTTTGGGAATACAGAACAAGCAATGCCATTACTAAAACACCTGGCTTATGAGCAAGCGAATCGTTGGTGCAGAGATATCATTAGACCATGGAAACATGAAGATTTAAACACATATATTAAATTATGTAGAGACATTAATGAACAAGAGCAAGTCGTGGCAGCTGCAGNCAAGGTTTTAGGAGGAAGGGGCGGGGGCGGAGGGGCTCCACTGCGGATCTGAGCGAGCGAGGCCTGCGTCATACGCTGGGGGCCCAGCTGTAGACAGAAGAGTGCTCCTGCTGTCACCCAGGCCTGCCCCCACCCGGCCCCCAGCTGGGGTCAGAGGCCCTAGAGAAGCCTTCAGAACTGTGGGCGGGTAGAGGCGCTCTGCAGAGGGCGTTATAAAGTTCAAGGAGAAGGGAGCTGGAATGCGTTTCCCAGAATGAAAACGTAACATTTCAGAGGTAATTTCATAAAAGGCACCATCAGACCCATGTATCATCGTGTCGAGTTAAACTGCAGAATTTAAAATAACCTTTGCTCTGATGTTTATTGGATCTGGAAACTTGAGGCTTCCAAAGAAAGAATCTAAATGCTACAAATATGTCTGCCTCAGACAGCCTGCAGCACGCCAGGATGGATGGCTCCTGGGCCCCTGGACACAGGCTCTGCGAGAGCCACATCCAGGCACCTCGGTGGACCAAGGCCCCACCCAGATGACAGGCCCCAGCTTTCTCAACCCCCGAGTCGTGGCCCCCTGAATCCTGCTGAGAGGGACCGTCTGCTGGGCCGTGCCCCTGGGACTGGGCAGGAGGGTGGCCCAGCTGCTGCAGACCCACACTCTGGTGGCCTTCTCTCTCTTTCTGCCTGGGGATAGCTAATAAAGGGGCACAGTTCCCATGTGATAATCAGTCAGCAAAGGAGTAGACAGGACCAAGAGAGAGGCCACTGCAGGACCTCCCACCCACCTGACCAACAAGTCAGTCTCCCATAACCACCTGACCAGGCTTCCCCACTCCCAGCTGTTAACAAAACATTGTTTAAGTCCACTTTCGAGAGCAGGACATTGTGTTGAGGACACACCAAGCCCGTGGGCTCCCTCCTGCCCTCCCAATGCCAACAGGCAAGGAGAGTAAGCAACCAAGATTGATGGCGCTTTGGGCACAGGGTGGTCCTTGGGCTGCACAGGTGCCCCCTGCCCTGACTGCAGGGCCAGACCAAGAGCTGTGTTCAGATGGGGGCAGCCGATATTAGACATTTTGCCCACAGCCACTGGGAGGCTGGTGCACAGCCCCACGTACCACTGTGTTCCAGACAATGGCTGAGAGACGCCTGCGCCCTGCATGTGGTCCAGGCTTCCAGGAACAATGTTCCCCCGCCAGCAGCCCTTGCCTTCTGCAGCACGGGCACAAGACCTGTTCCTTCCAGGAGAGTCCTCAGCCACGGAGCGAGGTGAGCAGGTGGAGGCAGCAGAGCCCTCTCTGCACACCGGCGCAGCATAAATCATCATTTAGAGCAGCAAGACGCATCCCGTCCGGGGTTAAGAGGGGAGCGGGTGTTGGGGGAGCTGCATAAAGAGAGGCGAATAGAAAACAGACCCAACGCAGCACGTGCTCACATTTATGCAAAAACATGCAGAGGTGTGTGTTTGTACAAAGAAATTAAATAAGAATTTTAAATAAATAAATTAATCATCTTGAAGGTTTTAGAGGAGGACGAAATTTGAGCGAGTCTTGAGCCCCAGGTCTGTATGCTGAAATAAGCAAAAATGTAAAAATGCTCTTTAACATTATTCAGCCCTCGCCTTCAGGCAATAGGTCCTGGTATAAATAAGGTCTGTGAGCAATGCCGCAGCTTTGTGTTCCAGGGCGTTATGATGCTGGGCCTGTTATTTCATAGTGTTTTATCACATTATGTCAAACCAAGAGCCAGACTTTATGACTCTGAACACCCGGTTTTCTGAACCACCCCACAACTTGCCCCAGGCCTGAGGACATCTGGAGACATTGCACTTACTAGAGAGCCCAGGCAGCAGGGGCAGTGGGGGAGAGAGTGGAGGTGGGGGACAGGGGCATCTCCTTATGAGCCCCTGCTCCTTCCAGGACAGGACAGAGCTTGCTTATTGCCTGGAGAACTGACCCAGCGGTCCTCTGCCTCCCAATGACAGAATGCCTCCTGAGTGGCCAGAGGCCACCTCTGTCACCTCCAGGGCCTGCTGCCTGGATCAGCAGAGAACTGGGGCTCTGCCCAGGCTCAGCCTGCATCTGACCTTTGAGATATGCAAATGCTCCTAGGTGTCCCCAGAGCAGAAGTAAACAGTGCCTCACAGATGGAGGGAGATGGGCTCCTGCCCTCAGCTGGCCAGAGCTGCTGTCCACAGTCTGAATCTGGAGTCCTTTGGGGCACCAACCGGCATGGCCTCCCTGTGGCTGGTGTGTGGCTGGGGCCTTCTCCACCCTCTGCTGATCCAACTCGCAAGAATTTGGCTGCCTCAGACCATTACCCTCCCTGAATCTGGCTGGGAACCAAAGAGCCTTAATTATTCCTCCAGGGGAAATGGCGCTCCCCTCCCCACCTGAACCCCCGCAGAGAGGGCAGGCAGAAAAACTAAAATGAAATGCAATAAAACATCACCGATCCATCAGCTCCTGGGCAGACAGAGGCTGACACGGAGAGGCGCTCTGGGCCCGGAAGTTATTACGCGTGGAATGGACTGGTTCAGACTAATTGGTTCAGCTGTGACCCCTGTCCCCTGGGAGAGGTTGGGAGTGTCGTGACATGGGGTGGAAAATCCCAGCCAGGAAACACAGTAATTGGTGGTGAGCTGAGCCCCTGGGTGGTCCGTGAGCAGAGTGCTTCCTGCCTGGCCCTGACCCCCTGAGATCTGTCTCTTCGGCCAAATGGAAGAGGGAGGTTGGGAAGTCAGCCCAGGGGGGTTGGGGTCACAGGAGGCTGCAGGGAGCTGTGGGAAGCAGTGGGGTTTCTTGCCCCCTCGGGGGAGCCCTGTCCAGGAGAAGGGCGGGGTCCTGGGTCTCCCCAGTGACAGAGGGCAAGGGGCTCTGTGGGCATCGTACCTGCGTTCCCATCAGCTGCACAGTGTCTCCCCCAGCTCCCCACTCCCCACCCACCTGGAGACTTCAGCTACAGCCCGAGTCCCCTCTGCGCCCCCAGTCCTGACCTCTGGCCAGTGTTCTCGGGTGCCTCCCTGCTGTCCTCTCACCTGTCAGCGGACCCTGTGGACTCTGATGCCCTGGAAAGGAGCCCACCCTCAGCTCCACCGCCAGGCTGGGCCTGCTCCTGACCTGCTGGAGCGAGCCTTTTCATCATGTCACCACATCACTTGACTATGTCCTCTTGCCCTCCAGAGCGTCCCAGCTCCTACAAACCCAACCGCAAACACTTGCTGGGGTCTGTGAGGTCCTGTGTGGTCTGTGTGGCTTCCCACCCTCACCTCCTCCACTCCTCACGGCCAGGGTTCCTGGCTGGGGGCTGCATTGAGAGGCTCAGGGTCTCAGCGCACAGTCCCCAGCCCTGCTCTTCCCCACGTACTGGCAAGGCTTGCTCCCTCTCTCCACCTGAAGTGCACCCGGTGCCCTGTCTGCGGCCACTGGGCCCCTCTATTCCCATGCCTGCTTTCTTGCTCTGCAGGGCACCTGCCACCACCAGGGAGCTCCAAGTTCGGCACTTGCCTTGCTCAGCCTCTTCCTTAGAGGGGAGGTTCTGCGAGCACAGAGACCCTCCCCTTCCCCTACTGCCCACTGAGCCTTGCCACAGGCAGGAGGACTGGGCTTCCGTGGCCCTGATCCTCTGCCGCTCCCTGCTGACCCAGCCTCTCTCTGGCCCTGCTCTCCTGGCTGGGGACCCCCTGAGGCTCAACTGCCTACTCACCAGCTGTTGGGCTGCTTTGAGCTGACCCGGGGAGTCCACTGCAGGCCTGGGGCCTCTGTGCGAGTTGTCAGAATGAAAATGGCGCCACCTACATCAAACCTTAATTAACCAAGTAGGGAGGCCTGAAGGAACGCACCAGTCTGCAGGCCACACCTGCACAAAGGCCACCTCTCCTGGGACAGCTGCCTCTCCCTTTGGCCACAGGCCACGTCATTAACCTGAGGTCCAGGTGGCAGAATGACGTGCTCCTCCTCTCTGCCGGGTGTGCTGTGGGCTCCGTGGCTTGCGTGGCCTGCAGACCTAGAACCCAGGAGCCTCCTCACTCCCAGGAACCCCTTCTCCTTTAGAGAGCCCCTGTCTCTGCTGCCAAGGTCGACAGCCGTGCGGCCCTCCTGTGGGGCAGCTCAGTGTCTGGCCCAGCTGGCGAAGGCCAGGGCTTTCACTAGGGGCTGCAGCCAGCCTCTTCAGGTAGCAGGAGTGTGAGTTCTCCAGCAGGGGCCCCTTTGCACACCATTCGCACAGCGGCACAAGGGTGACACTGCTGGGTCCCAGTGCCTGGGACCTGCGGAGGAAGCCACGCAGTTGGCCCAAGGGGTCATTCCATCTTGCCATCTGGTGTCTCCAGTTCCATGTGTGGCCGCCGTGCTGCCTCTTCCTGGCTGTCTTCCCAGCTGGACTCCTCCGCACATTCCTCGACCGCCTCCCCCAGGCGCAGATGCTTCTCCCTCCTGCTTTACTCCGATGGCCTCTCTATCCCCTGACATGCTGTGGCTCCCCTGAATGTCCTCCTGTCTCAGTACTGTCCCACCCTCCTGCGTTCCCGGGTGCTCACGAACTCACCCTTGCCTTCAGTCCCCACCCACACGCTTCCCACCTCTGGGCTGGCTCACGCTTTGGTCCAGTGCGTCCTCTCTGCCCCGAACTTCTCCTCTAGCTCATCTGTGGGCTATTTCCTTTCCTCTATCTCCCTTGGAAACCTTTCTTGAACCAAGAAATAGATTTCCCTCGGATAAGCTGCACCTTAGCTCTGTGTCTTCTTGCATATATTTCTGTGAATGAGAATTGGAGGCCAGTGTTACTTTTGTTCCCGCGTAGTAACTGTTTACCCTCACGTGAAGCTACATGACGACATCCTCGTTCTGGAGCCCACATGAGGAGGTGGCATCTGCAGGGCCACGGCAGCTCCTCCGCTGAGCTTGGGGAGGGACGGGTCCTTGGACCACCGCACTCTTCTTCTTCTGTCAACTGAGGCTTCCCTGGCCACGCTCTCGCCCAGCGCCCTCTTCCAAGTTGCTGGAGTCTTCCTTGGAGATGTTTCCGTACTTCAAACCTTGGATTCCTGTTCTCCGCCCACCCCGGCAAACTCTTTTCTCCCTAAGATTCAGGTGGTTATACTTCTGCCCTGAGTTGGGAGGGGTGCCTCCGGGTTGTGCTGATGGATTTCTGCCACACCCAGCCTCCCCTGCCCCCCCAGCCAGAGTGGGGATTGCGATCCCGGCTTCCCAGCCGCCTCCGCTTCCCCTGTAAACGTCGGTGTCTTTTCATCTCACCTCATTTTCCTCTCCTGGTTTTCTGACCCTGATTTTCAGAATATGGTGGCCTCTTGTGTGGGCTGAGGATGCCAACTTTCTAGAATGTTCTTTGGGTTTAAATGGAGATCCTTTTCCAAAAGACTTCTCTGGATGTTCACGACGATGCTCTCGGTTCATTAAGATAACAATTACAAATACGCACATGCCCAGAATGTGGGTGAACCAGCCTGACACGTCGACATGACCTGAAGGTCTGCAGGCCGGGGCAGACACTGCCTGCACTGGGGCCCGCGTCCTCCTCTCCCGGGGCAGTCTCTGCCTGGGCCTGTGACCTCCGGGTCGCGGCTGGGTGTAGTTCAGCTCCTCCGTGCAGATGGCATTCAGCAGGCTGCAGAGATGCTCCTGTTCTTGCTCCTCGGCTGCCTGTGGCCTTGCAGGACCTGCCTTTGCCACCTGAGTCTGTGAGGAGGGGCTCAGGGTGCGCGAGGCTGCACCCCCACGCTGTGCCGACACGGGTTTGGTTTCCGAGTTGGGGGCTTTCGTGAACAACGCTGCAGGGGACGCCCCGGAGCCAGTGCCCAGGATCATCTGCATGTCCACTTTTTCTTTCAGTTGCTCTGTCAAGGGGACAGCTCCTGCTGCTCCGTGGCGCTGCCTCGGGTCTGCACCAGCCTGGGCCCCTGCAGCTGTGGCATCTCCAGGGCCTCCTTGGCTCCATGTCCATATCGCGTCCCACGAGCAATCACACCCAAGATTTGCCGTTTTCATGAATGTTTTTCAAAAGACCCACTTTGGACCTTGCCGAAATTTTCTACTGTTTCTTTCCTAGTTCATTAATTTATTTTATCTCCATTATTAATTACTGTTTCTTTCCTTGTTCATTAATTTATTTTGTCTCCATTATTAATTTCATCATTACATTATTCTACAGTCTGATTTTTTTTGCTAGCTTTTTCATATTTATCTTTCTATTTGGGGTCCCAGGGCCCCTCAGAGTTCAGCCTGGCCTGGGACTCAGTGCAGGAGGTGGCTGTTTTCTGGGTCAGGTAGACAGTGGGGCTGGTCTGGGCAGGGTGACTCCGGCCGCACTCTGTCTGGGAGGAGAGGCAGCCTGACTGGGAGCCCCGGGGGAGCCGCAGAGGCAGAGCTCCTTGCTCTGAGGTGAAGACAAGAAGCTACCTGAGACTGGCCAAGGAAATGGCCTCCGTGTCATTGTAACGACACAGGCTGCTGAAAGCAGGTGTGGTCCAGGCCCCATGGTCGTCCTTACCCATCCAGGTGGTCCAGCTGCTCAGAGACTGGAGTCCTTCTTGGTGCCTGCCCACCCAGGCCCCGTTCCCCAAGAAGCCACACACCCGGTGGCTCCCTGCTCTCAGACCCTCGCAGTGGACAGCCAGGGAACACACTCGTGTACATACCATAGTTACACATACAGATGCACCCTGAACACCCCTATCGATTAAAAACATCAATCCATCCACTGCCTCTCAAATTCTAATCCAACCCTTGTAGTGGTTTCCTTCCTTCCTTCCTTCCTTCCTTCCTTCCCTCCTTTGCTAGAAATTGAATCCAGGAGCCACATCCCCAGCCCTTTTTATTTTCATTTGGAGACAAGATCTAGCTGAGTTGCTTAGGCCTTGCTGAGGCTGGCCTGGACCTTGTGATCCTCCTTCTTCAGCCTCCCAAGGCACTGGGATCCAGGCGCATACCACGGCCCCCAGCGCCCCACTGACTGTAATAATGAAAGCTTAAATCATCAGTTTTCCGCCTCTCTTTTATCCTCCTGTGGACATTAAGGCTTTGTTTCCCCTCGGGTATTCTGCTTGGATCCGTAAGCTTTCCCTAGCAGTATTTTTTATTCTCATTGAGTTTTAAATATCTTCCTATTCTCATTATTATTTTTTATTACTTGTCTCTTTGTGGAGTTGAGTTCCCCCAGAGACGGTTGAATTTGCCGTCAGGATCTTGGGGCCCTGCTAGTCCCTTCATTGAATAATTGCCTGGTTTCTTCGAGACCACCCAGTGGTGGGCGTTCAGGCTTTAGACTCCTGAAGGGCTGGCTCACGATCAAATGGTTCCCTGCTTGTACCCAGGTGCAAGTCACTTACTTCTCTGGTGACATGCCAACTTACCCTGACACTGTGCAGTGCCCCGTGGAGCCCTGTCCACTGGGTAGACCTGGCACGGTCCTGTTTCCAGAGACTAAGAACTGAGCACAAGGTGACCCACCTAGGAAACGTCCTCAGGGAAAGCCGCCTGCTGTCCTGCTCCCTGCGTCTGAGCTTTGTGCTGAGACTCCAGCTGCCCTGACCTGAGCTGCCCTGAGCATCGGCGCTCGCTCCTGCTCGGGCACACGAGGTTTGGCATTTTCCTGGAACAAGGTTCCTTGTTTCTTTCCCTTGAGCATCTTGTTGCCATTTTGTGCCTCCCTGACTCAGCTCTGCCCAGAGGATCCCTGTGGCCGCGCTCTCTCAACGCCTCACTTTCCTCCGTGTCTCCATATCTGCATGTAACTCACCCAGACGTCTCTGTCTCAGTGACAAAGCACAGCAGCTTCCCAGCTCAGCCCCCGCTGCACCACGTCTCTGCCCACCCCTGGGCCGCACGCACGCACGTCCTCACATGTCCTGTCCTCCCCGCTTCCCGTGCCCTCAGCGCTTCCTCGACTCTTGTCCCTCGGATTCTGTCACTGTCACCTGTTGACTTGGCACCTGAACATCCACCCCTGTGTGCTCGGCCTGCATCCAACACCCTCCCCAGGCACCTGCCCACCTCACCGGGTGCTGGGGGATGCTGGACTCCCTGAGGGCCCTGTGCTGCCCCCAGTGAACAGCTGCTGGCCCACGGCTCCCTCTGCCTTGTGTCCCTTTGCTCTCCACCTCACGGCCTTGGGCGTCTCCAGACTGTCCTCCCCAGGGATGGCTCCTGACTCCGTCGCCCATTATCCACGTTTCTGCCTCGTCCCGAGTGGGCCAGGGTCCTTCCCTCCACCAGGCAGCAGAATCTTGGTGTATCATAGGAGCTTAATAAACAGCTTCCACTTGGAGGGCGCCTTGGGGGCTCTAACCTCTGCCTCTCTCCGCCAGCTCCTGGCAGCTCATGTCCCACTCGGCACTTGTTGAAATGACAGCAGCAGCAGCATTTATTAAGCCCCAATTACGTATGGGACTCAACACCGAGGCCTTGGTAGGCAGCAGTTCAATCTCCATAATAGCCCCCAGTCTGTGGCCAAGGGTCGGTGGCTTGCTCCCCAGCTGACATCACCAGCTGACCTGGCATGCCCCAGGAGGGAGGGGCTGTTCGGGCTGGGCAGAGGCAGGGCACCCTGGACAGCACTTCCCAGGTTGGGTCACCTGTTCCTGGTTGCTGAGACCAGCGACTTCCGCCAGTCTCTGCTCCTCCTAGTGTTGAGACCACCATGCAGGGGCCCCAAGGGGTCTCAGAGACCACAGGGACACCAACACAGGCTGGCTTCCCAGCTGAGGTAGAGGGAGTAGGTGGGCCCATTGCAGAAGATCAGAGACCCCACTTCTAAGACCTTCAGCAGCCGCAGTTATCATGTGACATCAGTCCCCAGAGACTGCAAAAAAGGATCAGATATTCTTTTTATCTCAATCAGCCAAACCGCAGAGGTCCAGAGACCCGGGAGGAAGGAGAGAAGGCAGCCCTCAGAACCTGCATGGGGCTAGGTGTCGCCTGGGCACCTCACTGGCAGGGTCCAGGAAGTGTCCTCAAGGTCCACTGTCTGCCATCATTAGAAGATGGCCCATGAGCACCCAGTAGGACCACACTCCCAGGGTCCATGGCTGCCCTGCACCCTGCTGTCTTCAGGGAGCTGGAGAGCAGAGCCAGGGCAGAGGGGAACCTCCAGGTCCCCTGAGGCTTCACCCTCTGGGGTTTCATTGGCCAGTCGGACAAGCAGGACTCGTCCTTGGGAACCCCGTCAGTGGAACATTAGTCCTTGGGTTTGGTGGGGGAAGACGGGTTCTGAGAAGGTCAAGGGTGCCCCAGTCTGCAAGAGCATTGACAGCTTGTGCCTTTCCAGGAGAAGAGAAGTGGAGAACAAAGCACCGAGTGGCCGAGGGGCTGGCCTGTGGGAGTTCTCCGAGGGGCACCTGACCTAGCAGCTTCTGGGCTGCACGTTGCATCCTGCCCCAGGGCTGCCTCTGGTGCAGGCCACAGACAGGACACTTGCATGACAGGGAGCCCAAGAGACACCCAAAGGCTTCCCACCGAGGCTTGCCCCTGGTCAGCCCTGTCCCTGGAGCTGTGGCCCAGCCACCCCTGGACTTGGATCTCCTGGCTGCCCCCTTGCTCACCCTGGAGCGTCCTTGCTGACCTGTGTGGCCGAGCCCCTCTCTAGGGCACACAGCGTGAGCCAGTTTCCATGTCTTCTTCCCAGAGGCCTGCCCCAGTTCCTGCCCTGACCCCGCCCTCATCGCCCACTGTTCCGAATTCAGAATCTCTCATTTCAGAATCAAAGATTCAGAGTCTCCCCCTCAGCACGAGACCCCCAGCCGCCCCACCCTGGCCTT
Organism: Marmota marmota marmota; assembly: GCF_001458135.2. Classification (NCBI taxonomy): domain Eukaryota; kingdom Metazoa; phylum Chordata; class Mammalia; order Rodentia; family Sciuridae; genus Marmota; species Marmota marmota. The sequence goes on along the minus strand of NW_025999949.1, from coordinate 36,059,602 downwards.
TCCCATCCTCAACAGGGCACTTCTCCAACCCCTCTGCTTCCTCCCCCTCCCCAAGCCCGCCCCCAGTGCTCCACACCATTCCAGATCTTCCCCTAGGAAGGTGCTGGGCGGGGAGCCACCCGGGTCCTCTTCCTCCCACCAGCGGTCTGCCGAGCCCTCCTGAGCACACCCGGCAGCAGCTGGAGACAAGCGGCCCCCAGCCCCAGGCTCCCCCCATCACAGAGCAGCGGCACAGGGCAGGGCAGGCGCTGAGGGCAGAGGAAGCCCCAGACACGCCTTCCTTCCACCCCTCTCCCCCACTTCTCCCACCTCCCTTCTGCAGGGACAGTTCTCAAGAGGACCCTGCCTGCCCCCTGTCTTGTCCCAGCCCATGCTGACCAGCTGCTGCCCCCAGTTCTGGGAAGCAGCTCGGCTGGCTTTGCTGGGCCGCAGTGTGGACAGGGTGTGGAGCGTCCCTTAGCCCAGCAGGTGGCTCAGTGGTGACCAGGCTGTGCACTCACCCTTCACTAGCGCACTCTTGTCCTTGGTCCTGCACAGCCGTCCAGCTCCCTCCCAGGGCTCCCCTCCATCCTTCTCCCAGGGCTCCTTGGCCTGCCCTGTGCTGTGGCCTCATCAGCTCGCAGGACGCCCCCCGGCCCCCGCAGTCCTGGCTCCCCCATACCTGAGGCATGAACAACCGTGTTCATGCTGATGACTTTCAGATTTTTGTCTCCTGACTGCCGCAGGCGGGGTCCCAGGTCCCACCTGGAAGCAGATGGCGCACAGGGGATTCACGCAGGGTCTGTTCACACGTGTGGGCTCCACACGGGAAGCCGACAGAAACAGCACCAGCGGGAGCCGTTCTCAGGGGGACCGGAGCACCAGGGAGGGAAGGCACCAGCACATGCCAGGGCCACACAGCTGGGAGAGGGCCTGGCCACCAAGGCCAGCAGCTCAGGCCTCGTCAGCCCCCAGTCTCCCAGTGGCGACGCCGGGGATGGGGCTCCAGCAGATAGAGTTCATGGGCTCACCCTGGGGGCTCCAGCAGGGGGAGCAGGGCAGAGGCTAGGGGCAGAGGCCACCCTCTTGGAGGACTAGAGTCCACCGCCTGCCATCTCCAGAGCTGTGTGTCTTCCTGCTGCACTCTGGGCCTTAGTTCACTCCTGAACTCGGGCTTCGTCACTGTAGGGCTGCTGGGGGGTAGATGAGGAGGTGTGTCCCTCACTTTAAAGCCTGTCTGGAGCCGGGAGAGGACTTGTAAACACTGGGGTCACAGCTTGCTCCCTCCATCTGTGCGCGCTGGCCATCCCCCTCACCTGTCCAAGCCCACCGTGTTGGTGCCCATGGGTCTTGGGCCACGTCAGTGTCTGCCACGCCCCCGCTGTTCCCCAGGCTGACTGCCCTCTCCCATGGCCAGCCGAACACCAGCTCCCAGACTTTCTGCTGCCCACATAGACATCAGGGACCCACAGGGTCCAACTCACTGCCACCATGACAGTGCTGGCTGCTTCAGCACTGGTGGACCTTTTTTAGGTGGGAAGGGCCTTCCTCGGGTTCTTTGGTCTAAATGGGGTCATGTGTCCACGTCTGGACCAAGCTGGGGGCCCAGGAACAGCCTTGCTCTGATGGCCTGACACCTGACTCTGATGGCCTGAGTCCTGGGACCAGGTAACACCTGCTCCTGGCCTAGTCAGGCCCGGCCAAAGGTGCAGGTAGGCTGGGGGCCAGGCAGGCAGCCTCAGTGTCCATGTGGACTCCGCTGAGGACACTGTGTGCTTTGCTGTCCAGTCTGGGGCTTTCGAGAGGAAAAGGGAACAACTGATAAAGACGCCAGGAAGACAGGCGGACAGAGAGCCCCGAACAGGAGGTCAGATGCCACCCTGACGGACGGAAGCAGCCAGCGGCCTGCTGGAGCAGGTCTCCATGTGGACCTGCCCCCTGCAGGGGTGGACGGCCAGCCGCGCCATGGTCAGTGCACAGACAGACATCACGCGCTCATGGGTGGAGTGGGTCACAGTGGAACAGGCAGCTCATGATTCGAGTAGCTGCTCTCTCCTCTCCTGGCCCCTTCCTCACCTTGAGTGGACCCCTGACGGCTGAGCCTTCTCGAGTTTTCGTTATCTTTCACATAAACTCCCTGTGTCACTATTTGTAATTTCCATTCGCAGAGTCCTGTGCGGCCAGCGGCTCCGACAGTGACGGGTGAGATTCGCCTCACCCCATCTCTGCCCTGGCCACCGGGTTGGCGTCACCTCCCGCAGGCTTCCCTAGCCTGCTGACTCTTCCCGTGTCCCCCAAGGACGGGATGGAGGGGTGCCCTGCAGATATCAACACACCGCCGGCCCTCCAGCTAACTTTCCTGTTGCTATAACTAGGCCATGCTTGTCCCCACTCACTCCCAGATGGCAAGTGGGGGCTAACGTCTCATGGCGGCCACTCCTATCCACGGCACCAGGGGGACCCGCCTGCGGCAGGTGCTTCACGAAGAGTGCCATCATGCTCCCTGGAGTTCTGTGGTCCCCTTCGTCACCATGGCCCTTCTCACATCTTCCTGATTTTTGTTGGTGGGAGGCTCTTCAGGTGCCCTCCCACGTCACTCCCCAGAGACTGGCCTTCTGGAGCAGTGGCCCTCAGCCCTGCTGGCCCCGCTTGGCCTGTCCCGAGACCCACCTCCCAGCACAAGGGGTTCTTCCAACTCCACACCTCTGTCTGCCTGCACCTTCGCCGTGCTGGGGGATCAGCCCGAAGCCCCAGAGAGAGGGAGAATGGTCCACGGAGGTGAGGTTTCCGTTGTCCCATGAACGCAGGGAAGTGTGACTTAGAGGCTGTCTGCTCACCACTTCTGTTTTCCACTGAGTAACGTGTGAGGGCCATTTTTGTCCACAGCAGGGAGCACCTGGGTCAGCGGGGCCTAGGCAGGCCAGCCTGGTGCGGTGCCCCAGGTTTCCCTGAGGCTCAGCTGCACCCAGCTGTCTCTCTCCTGAGACCCCTGCCCATGCCCTCCACTGGAGGAACTGGTCTCCGTGGTGGTCTGTGTGGCCAGCAAAGCCTGGGACATTCTCCACTTGCTGCCGGCTGGCATGCGCCCGGTTGCTGTGGATGGTGGTGAAGTCGGAATCTGTGTGTCCAGTCACGTAGCCCTGACTCTTCCTCTTTGGTCAGTTCCCTGGTGGCTGAGTTGGGCACCATGGGCCATGGTGGGGCGGAGGAAACAGCAGGGCTGTACTCAGACACCACCTAGGAAGCCTCCCCCAGGGGCTTCTTGCCACTCTGGGCTGGCAAAACCATGTCACCTGTCCTTGGACTCTGTGTCCTCCTCTGTAGTGTGTTGAGAGCTTGGTCTTCTCCTCTATGACTTCTGGAGACAGAGGGAACCCAGGGCCTCCTCCCAGGCTTCTCTGCTTCCACAGATGGGGGAAGCCATTTTCTGTCCTGCTGTCCCAGAGCTGAGGAAGAGCTGCCTGCCACCTCTTAGCAGAGAGGCCTTGTCCCAGTCCCTTCCTGGACCTGCAGTGCCCATCGCAGCAAGATGGAAACGCCCCCCCCCCCCCCC
>NW_025999949.1:36026460-36054869 GCF_001458135.2 Marmota marmota marmota | reverse complement strand
GCCCCCCCCCCCCCCAGGGATCCGAGGGCTGGGAGGGATGCAGGAGCTGCAGAGCCTGGCACGCAGTAGGTCCACAGTGCACCTGAGCTCCTGGGCTGGGCTCCCTGGGGCTCAGCCTGGTGGTCTAACAAGATGACGATGGAGGGCTGCGCTGGAGAGATGGGGGTGAGGAGAGGAAAGCAGGCTTCTCGCCCGCAGGCGACTGACGGTCAGGCCACCTGAGGGGCGCTGGGCCTCTTGTGGAGGCAGGTGCCTTCCCAGCTGCCCGCTGGCCAGAGCTGTGCTGGCCCCTCGCACTCATGCCCACCTTCCCTCTCACACTCGCCTCCCTCACAGTGACTGAACCTGTCCCTCCTGAGGCCCTCCTGACCCTCTCTACAGTACCCTCAGTGTGGACGAAAGTCCTGTCCCCTCAAAGCTCACAGGTTGATGTCCCCATCCTGAGGTGACGGTCCAAGGGGCAAGGCTTTGGGGAGGGGACCGGGTCCCGAGGGCAGAACCCCATGGCAATCTTGTGCCCTGATAAGAGTCCTGGGCAGGCCCCTCTCTCTCCGCCTGAGGACCCAGCTAGAGGTGCTGCCCAAGGACGGGGCAGTGGCCCTCACCAGGTGGGGAGCCTGCCTGCCCTGGCCTCCCAGCCCCCGCACTGACCGAGAGGCACCTGCTGCTTCTGAGACCCCCTCCTCCCACGTTTGGGATGGCAGTCACGCTCTGCCCCGTGATGGCACCGGGACATTTCCAAGGTCCCCGGGTCACCAGGCTGCCCGGCTGGGCTGTGTTCCTTTGTCCTTCTCCGTCTCGGGATGAGCGCAGAGTGACAGCGCTTTGCTTCTCATCTTCCAGAAGTGTGAGAAGTCAGCCGACCAGCTGGGCGCTGACAGGGCACCTGTCCCTGGTAGGTTCCTCTGTAATTAAAAACCACCCAATTTGAATTTTGCCCAGTGCAGCCGCCTCCTCCCTGAAACTTTTTACAAAGCGCCTGCCTGCTAATGAGGATGCTGGCTAATTACTTGAGGAGTGATTAAGAAGTCATGCTGGGCAATTGATGGGCCTCTGCAGGGGCCGTCAGCTCAGGCCTCTCATCCTGCCTTTCCTGGAAGAGCAGGAAGGTCGGGTGGACGGCCCTCAACAGGGAGGGCAGCGGAGGCCTCCATGGCTTAGCCTGGAAGTCACCTCTGCTCACCTTGCTTCCTGCCATTTCCCGAGCTGGAACGTGGTGCTGGAGGTCCGCTTTGCCTCTCTGGCCTGGTCACTGCTGGCCGGATGGCGCTCTGCTGTGGCTGGAGCCAGCAAGGACCAGGTTCAGGTCAAGGGGTGGTGTGCAGTGGGCCCTGGCACAGGACAGGGGCCCAGGCCTAGGCCAGTCCAGAGGGTCAGAGTGAGCACGGCACCATGCAGCCTGCCTGTTCAAGTCTGGCAGGGCCTGCAGCAAGGGACCATGTCCTGGCCTCCAAGGCAGGAGGCAAGGGCAAGGGTGGCCGCCGGGGAGAAGCCAGGGTGCAGGCCAAGGACCTGACTCCGTGACTCACTCTCAACCCCGAGCTGCATCTGCCTGGGTCACAGCGGAGGAGACCAAGGCTCTTCCTGCCACCTGCTGGGGCTCTGGGACTCCGCCCAGTCTGATTCCTGTGGCTGGCCCAGGCCCAGCAATGAGCTTGTGGCCAGGCTGGAGAGGGGGATCCTGATACTCCCCGCCTTCTGGAAGGAGCTCCTGCCTTCTCTGAGCAACGGGAACCCTGGACCCAGCTCTGGGTGGGGGCATGGAGGTCAGTGAACTATCTGTTGGTGCAGCGACTTGTGGTAGTGTTGGGGTATTTTTGCTGCTGATGTCATCGGTGGTACAATTTTTCCAAAAGGAGCCGTCAATTGGCTTGGTGTATCTTCCTCCCTTCTGCTTGTCACGATAGTTCAGCTAAAATTTGGGGGCCAACAGAGGTGAGGCAAAGAACCTCACCCCCCCCCCCCGCTGGTACAAAGACCTCTCCACAGGTGTGGCTGTATNCCCCCCCCCGTGCCCCATATCATCATCATGAGCCCATCTGACGAGTCCCGGCATCAGATGATTTAAAAATAGGCCTGTTGGAAGCCATCACTGGACTGGGCTTTCTTTGATTTTGTTTCTAATTATGACACCTCTCGGGGGGAGGCCTCCAGCTGTCCCTCCTGCTCACCCTTCCAGCTCTCCAGAAGGCTTTGGCTGTCACCATGCTCCCACTCATGTCTCTGCCATTCCCAGGGCCCTGGAACAGAGGCAAGGAGCGCCACCTCCCCGCTATAGGGCTCCTGCAGCCCCCAGAGGAGAAGCGACGCCCCCTTGCCCCTCCTGACTCAGATCCCAGGCTCCTGCTCTCAAATTTCCCGCAGTGCCGGGGCCGCTCGAGAATGGGGGATGGCTGGGCTTTCCAATGCGCCAAGCTGCCGACACCTGCTGCCCCTCTCCATCCTCATGGTCTCCCCCACTCCCCAGACAGGAACCAGGAGGCAGGTTGGAAAGTGGCGTGTGGTGAGTGGACCCTGAGCTCTGGGTTCTGGGCACAGTGTCCTTCCCCAGCTCTTCCCAGGCTACAAAAAAATACCTCACAAGACCCCAAATTCAGGCTGCAGAGGCTTCCTCGCTGGGGAGGAGAAAGGACGGTCACACCAGTGGGTGGGATATAAGGTCGTTCTTACAGAGTATTTAAATTTTTCTACAGTTAACATTTTAAAACTCTTCATTTTGGAATAAGAGAATTTTGTTGGTTCACAGGAAGTTGCAAAGACAGTGCGGAGGCCCCTGTGTCCTGCACGCAGCTCCTGTGCTCCCCTCTTACACAATTCCCTCACACTGCAACCGCCGTGTGTAGCTCACTGTCAGGCAGGGGTTTGTCACTGGAAGGAAACATGTTGGGGACACGTGCAGGTGCAGGAGCCAGCACTGCAGTAGAGACACAGGATGGTCACCCCCTTGCCCTGCCACCACCAGCCTGTCTCCCATTGCTACGATCCTGTCCTGTCAAGAAGGTTCCACACTGTGCGCTCCCCATTGAGATGCCGCTGGGATCCTCGAGTCTCCGTGCACACCCATCTTCCTGCTTGGGGTTCTGAGGATGGACGGATGGGCGATCCAGCCTGTCGAGGCCCTCGCTGCTTTTTCTAGTTTTTTTGGCTGTTAGAAACTAAGCTGCTATAAACATGTACGTCTGGGGGCAAAAGTTTTCATTTTGGGGGATAGAAGCCCTAGAGTGCAATGGCTGGGTCGTGTGGTGAATATTTGACTAGTTTTCTAAAGGCACCACCCAGCCATATTTTAAAGTATCTGAAGTTTCCTTTGTTGCCAGAAATCTATGAAGGTTCTGGTTCCACTGCACCTTTGCTGTGTGTGTCAGGTAGTGTGTGTGTGTGTGTGTGTGTGTGTGTGTGTGTAATACGGTTCCTGCTCTTCTGTTGGATGGGTAGTGGTTTCTCACTGTGGCTTGTTCTCCTGGGCCTGGTGATGCTGAGAATTCCCCATGGGCTTGTCTGCCATCTGTGTACTTTTGTTTGTGAATGTCTCCTTAGTCTTTTGCCTATTTTCTAATTGATCTATATATATTTAATATTGAATGATGAGAGCTTTTTAGATGTTATGAGATCCGTGGTTTGAGGACAGTATCCATTCTGTAGCTTGCCTTGTTAATCTCTTGGCAGATCTTTTACATAACAAAGACTTATAATATTGCACGGGCTTGTCTATTTGGTCCCCTGCGTCAGGCCTGCACCTCTCACATGCTGTCCCCCCTTCCCTGGCCCATCCTTCTGTCCTACTCCTTTGCAGGGGCCTGGCCTCAGCTCCAGAGACGCAGGAACCCTCCTTTGAGTTGTTCCTGGGTCTTCCTGTTGGAGGAGGCAGAAAGGCCCTCTGCCCTCAAGTGGCCAAGGAGCGCTTTTCTGTGCACTCCGGTGGGTTCTTCCATGTGCTGCAGGCTGTCTTCACAATGGGTCTTGTGTTCCCAGAGGGAAAGAGCTGTCATTTGCTCTTTGTGCCCCAATGGCTCTGTTACATGGCTTTGCTCAAATAGGTGCATTTTTGCTGAACCGCATTTTGTAGACACTGAAGTGCGTGGCTCTGTGGGGCAGCAGGCCAGGGGATGAGCTGGAGGGGTAGGTGGGGAGGGTGCTGAGCCTGCCAGAGCCAGGAAGGCAGATCAGGCCAAGCTGTGGGAAGCACCGGTCAGAGCCACCAGAAGATGCCAGGACAGGCCTGGAGGTCAGAGGGAAGGTGACGTGGGCTGGGTTGCAGGGGCGTGGGGAGGCCGAGGCGCAAGGAGGTGATCAGACCACAGTTGTCACGGACACACCTTTCTGCCCGAGAGCAGCTGATGTCTGTGGCACCTGGGAACTCAGAGGAGCACACTGCGGGGCTGGCATTGGGTGCCAGGGAGACTGCCTGCATGAGAGGGTGTGGGGGCTCAGACTCTACCTCTGCTGGCCCCTCTCCCAGGCAATGGGACTGGAGGCTGACCAACCACCAGGAAGTGCTGGAGTGGCCTTGACGGGACCTGGCCCGGGGCACTGAGGTCCCCTCCCCTGCCCCCCTATCTGCCCTGGCAGAGGTGAAGAGCAGTGGGGGATAGGGAGGCTGGGAAGGTGGTCTGCTGAGTCCCAGCCCCACAGCCAGAGGTGGGAGGCAGATCAGACCCCAGAGACGGGAAGGAAAGCGTCCTCCCCAGGAAGGAAATTGAGGGCAATAGTATCATATCTTAATCTTTTTGCAGTGAATTAACAACAAACACCCACATCTACCCATCTGAATTGACGTTTTGTTCTTTTTGTTCCAGATTTTTTGAACATAAAAGAAATAAACAATTCTGATAAAGCTGAAGTCCTCAGTTTTTCTGGGGCCCAGAGAAAAATTACCCTCTTACCTGTGGAGGGTGAACATCCAGAGTGAGTCTTTCTGCTTACACCGTGACGTGTGTCGGTAAGGTGCCCCAAGTGCTGGTCTTGGAGAGTCTTCAAACGCCACCTACAAGTCCCTGTGAACCAAGGCTCACCTTGAAGCCTTCCTGCTGTGTGTCCCACAGTCCACTCTCGCTCACAGATGCTGTCACCATGACCCTGCATGCACACACACAGAGCTCGCCAGCATGGACAGCGGTATCAGATGGATTGAAGGGGACCCTGATCCTGGGATCTGCTCTCAGCTTTGGCCGTTGTGAACAGCACGGCAGGGAGCAGCCTCATGCGATTGATTCTTCTGTTTCCTCTCTTTCAGATTTCCTTAAGACTCTATCTTCCTCTAAGAAGAGTTGACAAGCCCAGTTAGTTTGACCATCTAACTGTGTTATTTTTTATTTTACATACAATAATATTCACACTTTATGGCATAGAGTTGAATTGGGTTTTGACAAATACCCAGAACCGTGTATCCACACCACAGGTAGAATATGGAGGCTTCCTTACCCCCCGGTTCCCTGCCTCTTCCTCTTTGTGACCCACTCCTGCCCCATCTTCACCTGCAGGCAGCTGTTGGCTTCTGCTCTACCCCTCATTTTCCTTTCCCAGAATGTCGTATATTCTTGAGGACGCAGCGTCTTGGTTCTGCTTTTTTATTCTGCACGTGCCTTGGGGGGCCCATCCTTGCCTTGGTGCATGGTGAGAGTTTTTCCCTTTGCATTCCTGAATGTCCCATGTCATGGTTGGCTCACAAAATGTTCATTTCTTCCCCTCACGAAGAATAGTGATTTCCAGAGTGTGGTAACTGCAGTAAACATTAACATACAAGTTTACCATGAATATATGTTTTTATTTCTCTTGGCAAAATTCCTAATGGTGTTTTTGCTGAGCCATGCAGTGAATGCAGGTTTGACATCTTAAGAAGATACCAAACTATTTTTCCAAAGTCTCTGCTGTACCATCTGCATTCCCACAACACTGTCTGAGGCTTCCAGTTGCCCTCCTTGCCCACACTAGGTATTGTCACATTTATACATTGATCTATCCATCTAGTCTTTATTTTAATCTGCTTGTCACCTTATATTTTCTTAGGTGTTATGGTTTAGATAGGAAGTGTCCCCCCGTAAAAGCTCATGTGTGAGAGAAGGTGAGAATTTTCAGAAAAGATTAAACGATGAAGGGTATAACCTCGACAGTGGATTAATGCACTTATATGGATTAACTTGGCAGTACCTCTAGGCAGGCAGATGTGACTGGAGAATTGGTCATTGAGGCATGATTCATGGGTTCACACTTGTCCCTGGTGAGTGGACGCCGATTCTGCTCCCTGGGTGCCATGTTGTGAGCCGCTTTCCTTCACAACATCCTTCTACCATGATGTTCTGCCTCACTTTAGACTTGGCTACCCATGGACTGAGACTTCTGAAACCATCAGTCAAAACACTTTTTTGCTTCTTTACATCATCCTTGCCAGGCCACAACATAGCAAATCACCTAAAACAGAAATTGGGACCAGAAGTGGGGTTATTACGGTGAGTAACCTGACCACGTGGTTCAGAAGCCTTTGAAGCTGGTTTGTGTGTATGTCAGGGGAATTTTGAAGTTTCGAGATGCAAGCAGAAACACTTTAGAATGTATAAATGAAGGTTGGTGGGTGATTCTGGTGGGAGCGCAAAAGATCAGAATGCCCATAAGAGTGTGGACAGTCAAGACTGAGCTCGTGAGTTTTTAGAGGAGCGAGACTCTATTAGAAATGTTACAAATGTTACATTTGTTACATTCTGGCAGAGAAGCTTACATTTTGGTCATGTCCTGAGATTTCCTTGGAGGCTGAATTTAAAGGTGATAGACTAATTAATCTGGCAGAGGAAATTTCAATGCAGCACAGAATTCAGGCAGTGGCATGGATATTGTTAGTGTCTTTAAGCCAAGTTTACTGTGATAAGTAGGAACAGAAAGCAAACCAGAAAGATTTGAAAAACTTAAAGTTTGGACAGAAAAATGTGAATAAAACAGGGACTTAGGAAGTTGGTAAAGAGATTATAGCCACTAAAGGGGTGCTAAGTACTTTATTCGGTGATAATAGGAAAGACGGCTCAAAAGCATCTCAGAAACTGGCAGAATCACACTCATCTCAGGCTCAAGGATGTAGAAGTACAATTTCTTTTGAGAAGAGCCCATGGGAGCACCCTGCTTACACAGAGGATCCTGAGAAGTTGTTCTCCATGCTCGCCAGCTGGGCACTCAGAAGCCGTGTAGCTGTGTTCCAGGAGGCTTGGCTACTCCTTGAGGTGGTGTCCCAGGTCTATGGAGTCAGCCAATAATGGACTGAACCTCTGAAACTGTAACCAAAATAAACTCCCTTCTCTAAGCTTTTTTTTTTTTACTAGGTATTTTGATCATAAAGATGAAAAGCTGAATAAAACAGTTAGGTAAAGTATCTGTTCAACTTCTTGCCCAATTTTTATTGGTTTATTGTTTTTTATCATTACGTGATAGTAATTCCTTGTTTCCCAGTTACATGTTCTCTGCTAGGCATGGGATGATTTGCAAATATTTTCCCCCAGATGCAACGAGAAGGTTATTGAATTCCCTCAGGGGTGTCCCCCATTCCTCAAGAGCATTGATTGTGATACATTCAGCTTACAAAGGTTTTCTTTTTGTGTAGTGTACTTGTAGTGTCAGATGAAACGAAACTGCCAGAAAAAGGTGAGTAGCAAGCTATTTCTGGAAGGGACTACATGTGACCTCTGTCTTAGTCACAGACTTTTGGGTTTTGGTCTGTTTTGTTTCATGAGTGGTGTGTGTGTGTGTGTGTGTGTGTGTGTGTCCATTAAAAATGCGAAGCCATCCTTAGTGCAGAGGCCATATGAGAACAAGCCTTGGGTGGACTGGTTCTGGTCCCTGGTTTGTTCACTTGGGACCTAATTCAAGGTTATGAAGGTTTTCTCTTGTGTCTTCTTCCCAAGGTTTCAGACATTTGCATTTCACTTTCAGGTCTGTGATCCTCTCTGAGTCCCTTTCTGCACAAAGTAAGGGATGAGGTGAGTCTGACTTCTGGATGTTCAGTTGTCTCAGCACCTGCTGGAAAGACTTTCCTTCCCTATTGCAAAAGCAGCTGCTAATGCCTCTCAATAAGAGCCACTTGCTGGACTTGTGTGGGCCAGTTTTTGACTCTCTTCTGCTCCATTGTTCAATGCTTTTAAGAGGTCATTTTGCTATTTCATGCAGGTTTAGCAGAAAAATTGATCATAGTCACTGAGCCCACCATTACCAGAGGCAAAAGTGCCACGAGTTTGCTTCTTCTAACCACTGTTTGATGATCCAACACACGTGGTTATTTTATAAGCGTTCACTATCACAAAAGTCACAGCTGCCCCTCCACATGCCCGAGGGATCCCTCTGGGGCACTGATGCATGGTGGGTGCCTACTTGTGGGAACTGTTTATGCTGTTGGTATTTGGGATCACAGGTCAGGTGCGAGGCACCCTGTGAGGTGTGGGTCAGTGTGCACAGGAAGAATCAGCCTGAAATTCATCACTTTCTGAAGTCCCAACTGAGTACTCACATGGGTGTCTTTTTACCCAAGTCAGTGATTGCTGTGGTTGGACGTGGTTTGTCCCCCAGAGGCTCCTGTGCTACAGCCCTGGTCCCCAGTGGGGTGGTGTTTGGGTGCTGTGGCCTTCAAGAGGCTGGGCTACCAGAAGGCGGTTGGGTGCTGGGCTCACCCATGCGTGGATGCGTGCTGTCCTGGGATGGTCAGGTCTGCTGGGGCTGGGTCAGCAGACCCGGTGGAGGTGACAAAGTGAAGGCAGCCACACACCTGTCCTTTCTGCACACAGCCAGTTCCCTTTCCACTTCTCTACCAGGTTGTGATGCTGCCAGGGCCCTCTCCAAATGCAGCGCTGTGCCATTTGGACCCTCCAGCCACCAGAATCCTGAACCAAATGAGCCTCTTCTTTATGACGTATTCAGCATCAAATGTTCTGTTACAGCCACACAAAAAGGGTACTACGGGGAAGTAGGATGCCTTCTTTCATGGCTTTGTGAAAAACCAAGCACGTGCACTGACTTCCCAGAGATGTGCCACCTTGTAAGAGGTGGGCTTGAGCTGCATTTGTTCAGAGCTTTACCCAGAGCACCTGCTGTTCCAGGCACCATGTCACCAGCGGGGCTGCCCCTGGACCTGAGCCACGCGGCACGGCAGCCCAGGGCTCTGCTGGCCTGTGAACACCACCCCTACCACTTGACTCCTCCCCCGATGCCATCTTCTAGACACCACTGCAGGGTCTCCTGCCACCCACAACGTGATCACACACACATGCACACACTCACACGCATGTGTACACACACATACTCACACACTCACACACATGTGTACACACACATACTCACACACTCACACACATGTGCACACACTCACATGCACACTCACACACTCACACACTCACACACTCACGCACACCCTAACACACATGTGCACATACTCACATGCACACTCACACACTCATGCACACTCACATGAATTCACACGCTCACTCATGCACACCCTCACACACATGTGCACACACTCACATACACACACTCACACGCACTCACACGCACACACATTCACTCACACAGATGCACACACTCACACACATACACACACACTTGCACACACACACACTCACACTGGTATGTCTATGGAGTCTTATTTCAAAGCATCATATACAAAGCGAAGTGCAGGCGATACGTAGCTGAATACATCACACAATTTTGCTCATAAAGGAGAAGCAGGTGAGGCCTGTGCCCTCCGTGCGGCTGAGCTGGTCATCTCCTTTTATTCCTACTTTATGTTCTAGAAGGCACCATGTGGCTTTTGAGAGGGCGAGTTTGGTTCAGCATATGCTGCCCATGGTTTCTGGTTCAAGGAGTGGGTTCCATGGCCCGGGTGATGGGGCTTGGCTGGGTGGGAACTTCTGGGCCCCGGGTGCCCTGGGTCTCCCTGCTGGGCCCGCCAGGTCACCGTCCACAGTGCTGAAGCAGCAGCACCCTTCCCACAGTGCCTGGGCTGCCTCTTGCCCCGCGTCCTCGCCCTGTCCACCATGGTGAGTTGGACACGCTGGCAGGGCATGCAGGGGCATCTCTTGTTTGACTCTCACTGGTGGCTGGTGAATTGTGCATCTCCCCCGGGACGGCCACTTGGAAATCCTCCTGGGGGATCGAAGTCCCGTCCTTTCTCCACTTTCCTGTTGTGTCACCTAGGTTTTCTAGTACTGGTTGGTGAAGTCATTCATACATTCTGGACACTAGGACTTTGGGGGCTGAAGTTGTTCCTCGCCGGTGGCCGGATTTTGTGTTTGTGGAAGTGTTTTTGCAGAGGATGCTGGAGTTTCTCATTTGTTGTGGCTCAATGCTTTTGCTTTAGTTGTTATTCTCTTTGTGCTTTGTCTAAGAAGTTATTTCTTATTCTTAGGTTATTGCAAAAATATCCTATAACTCTTCTGAGAAGTTTTAAAGCTTCTTTAAAATCATCATTTTTTTTCTTTAATCATGTGGAATTCATTATATTGAACAGGGTGAGGGAGAAAAATCTAATTAAAATTTTTCTGATGGAAAGTCCTCATATTAAGCCATCCATCCAGTCTCTACCGATCTGAAATGCCACCTCTGCAGTCCGTCAGCTCTCACATGGCGTCCCTCCAGTTACGGGCCATTCTGTTTTGCTGTAGTTCCACTGACCCGTTCGTGACTCGGTGCCAAGGAGGCGTGGTGTGTTTACTGTGTCTTCATGATACTTCTTGACTTCTGGTACCCACGTTGCCTCCTTAGACTTATTTTCCTCAAAACTATTCTGTTTGTACTCCCCCACGTCAACTTTGGCATTGGTTTGTCGATTTTCACTAGCAGTACTTCAGGGATTTTGACTGAGATGCCAATGGGTCTATTAATTAGTTGGGGGAGAACCTCATCTCTATGATATCACTTCTACTCCTCTGTGAAAGCCTCCCTCTGCGTTTATTCAGATCTTTTATTATATCCAGCAACAAAGTTTGTAATTTTGTAATTTTCTTTATAAAAGTTCTCGGTGCTTCTTTTGTTACATTTATTTCTAGGTAACATAATGTGTAGTGAGGATTTTTCTCTCCTACATTTCTTAGTTACTATTGAATCAATGAATATCATTTTTTTTAGAGGATGCATTCTTTTTTTTTAAGACCTTTATTTTTTATTTATTTATATGCAGTGCTGAGACTCAAACCCAGTGTCTCACACATGCTAGGCAAGGCCACACATGCTAGGCTAGCCACTACCCTAGCCCAATACCATCGATTTTTACACTTCCACTTTGGACCACTCTGTTTTCATATGTTGGACACTGTACCCAGGAGTTCTGCCACATTCTCTTCTCAGCTCTAATAATTTGTCCATTTTTTCCTGGATTTTCTAGGTAGGTAATCCTGTTATATGCAGATAACCACAACTTTACCTCTTCCCATCGTCTGTATTTTCACCTTTGTGGCACAGGCTACAGTCCCCAGCAAAGTGCTGCAGTGAGCATGGTTGCAGCTCTAAGTCTCCCAATTCCAGTGGAGGATCCTCTCCGGGTCAGCCACCAAGTATTCCTAAGTTCAATTCTACAGACATCAATCCTGCTAGAATAGTAGTATTGTGATTGACAAGCTGTGCTATCATTTTAACCTTCCCATATACATACGTATAAATCCCATTTACAGCCCCTCTCTAAAATCTGTTTAACACATGCACTTACGATAATTCATGGCTGTTACGCTGAACTTGTTTCTATTGCCTTGTTTTGATCTTACCATCCTTTGTCTTCTTTATTTCTTTCATCCTGTCTAAATCGGCTCAGGCTGCCGTCACAAATGCCACAGACTGGGAGGACCTCTACCTCACATTCTGGGCCTGGGGAGCCCAGGTTCGGGCAGGTGCGGTTCTTGGCGAGGGCTCTCTGCCTGGGGTGCAGACCCTTCCTGAGCCCCTTCCTGCAGGCAGCGGAGGGGAAAGGGAGCTTGACCGTCTTGTGTTGTACTAGTCGCATCCTGAGGCTCCACCTGTGATCCAGGCTCCTTTGGCGCTCCTCCTAACACCACCACGTTGGGATCTGGTTTCCACCCTGTGGGTTCAGGGGACCATTCAGTCTCTTTCTTGGCTTCTGCTGGCTTGATGCCACCCTTCAGCAGGTTTCAAGATGGATTGCTTCAAATATCTCAGTGGTTCTTTAAAACTATGACGTACGTAGCCAACTAGAAACATGTCAGAAAAAATGAGATTATTCAGAATCTTCGTGCTCTGCCCACCCTGTCCAGCACTACCCTTGCCTTGCTGGAAGCGCGTTGCCCCTTTGAGGCCTGGGCAGTCGAGGGCTGTAGTCGGTAGTGAACCGTGTTTACTACAGATTCTCTCGATCCACACAGTTCTGCCCCTGGGTCTGTGCTCCTGCTCCAGTTTCCCCACCTGCCGAATCACATCATTCATGGGTCCCTCCAGACGGGCATGGGGCCGGCCACCTCGCCCCGTACTCATGCAGCAGGAAAACCTTCATTTTGTCCCCTGAGTGATGGCCTGGCTGGGTGGAGAATTCTGAGTTACTCTTCATTTCCTTGGCTGCTGAGTGTTTCGGCTTTATCGTCGGCAGCGTCCCTGTGGCCGATCAGAAATAGGCCTTGGCCGTCCCCTCGCTCTGGGCCAGCTCTGGGACACCCCGCCGTCCCATCCAGACGTGTGTGCTGGAGGCGCGTTGATGTTCACCCTGCGTGGCTGCAGACTTGCCTCTGCGGTGGCTCGGTGGCTCCAGGCTGTTCCCAGCCACCTCTCCACGCCCGTCTCCTCTGCAACCCACCCTGTCTCCTCCTGAAGGCACGTCAGACGCAGGGGCCTGCCCGACCCGCATCAGGCCGCCACCTCTCCTGTGTTTCAGGCTTCCTGTGGGTTTCAATCACCGGGTCCCTGTGTCTGAAGTGGGAGGCGGGTTTTCCGCAGGAGCTCAGCCCTGTTGCACGGAGCTCGCTCCGTGTTCCAGAGTTGACCCCGACCCCAGCTGTCCTCCACCTCCCCCCTCTTTCCTTCCACCATGACTCAGAACCAGAGCTCATGGTGTCCATCCACACCACCCTGCTCCTGCAGAACCAGCGTGGTTACCCGTGGCACCACCGTGAGCACCACCACGACTCAGTACCCGCACTGCCGGGGTGACCGCGCCCCAGGAGCAGTGCTACCCCCATACGCTCCTCCTCCAGTAGCAGTACCCACAGGAGTAGTGTCAGCACTGACAGCAGCCGTGGTCGGGACAGCCGTAGTTGGGACAGCTGTGGTCGGGGCAGCAGTGGTGGGCAGCCGTGGTCAGGGCAGCCGTGGTCGGGGCAGCAGTGGTGGGCAGCCGTGGTCAGGGCAGCCGTGGTTGGGGCAGCAGTGGTAGGCAGCCGTGGTCAGGGCAGCCGTGGTCGGGGCAGCAGTGGTGGGGCAGCCGCAGTGACGTGGTCACGGCAGCACTGGAGGCACCGGCAGCAGTGGGACCGATGGCAATGGGCAGTCATGGTGGTGGCAGCAGTGGTGACATTGGCCACAGCACCCCAGCAGGGCAGAGGCTGCAGGTCCTCATGCACGTGGGATCAGCCAGCCCTCCCTGTCACTGTAGAAAACACTCCCTCTGTGTGGCCTTGCTCAGGTCTCACAATGGCCTGGGGACCGCCTGGTAATCCGTCCCCTTCTAAGGCTGAGCACAGAGTGAGTGAGCGACCAACGGCCTGCAGACAGCAAGCACGGTTTCAGGCGGGACCCCAGCCGTAGGACGGGGGGTTATGACC
This sequence comes from Marmota marmota marmota, assembly GCF_001458135.2. Lineage (NCBI taxonomy): Eukaryota > Metazoa > Chordata > Mammalia > Rodentia > Sciuridae > Marmota > Marmota marmota. Next base: position 36,041,145 of record NW_025999949.1, on the reverse strand, counting down.
GTGACCTCCAGAGAGGACCAGAAAGCTGGAGGTCCTGTGGGCTCCTGGGGGCCTCACGGAGGCCAGGGGAGGCCATACAAACAGACGGCGCTGTTTGAGGGAGTCAGGGGCCATGTCCAGGACCTGAACAAGGTGGGAAGCAGGCAGGGCCCCTTCCCACCCACAGCAGGGAGGACCACCTGGCTTGACGCAGCCGGTGGGCAGGCAGATCCACGTGCGCAAGACCTTCCTGTCAGCTACCAGCTCGGGGAGTCTATGTCGGATCGTTGACAGCTCCAAAAACAAGGGTCCAGCTTTGGGAGGGCCCTTCACACCCCACACGCACCTCATGCAGCCTGAGTCTCTCTTCTCTGTTCTGCAACTCATGCCCTGGGGACCCTGGGCCCTTCTGAGGGACACGCTCTGTGTGCTCCCACCGCTCCCTGAGGACCCCTCTTGTCTTTCAGCACACCCCAATCATGCACAGGGAATGAAGGCCCGGTGACGGCAGCGGCCCTGCAGTGTGACAGGAGCAGTATGAATGAGGGACTTAATTTGAAAAGCGATGTGGCTGGGATTTAATTTCAGCGGCTGGGTTAATGTGTTTCCTCCTAATTTCAGACTTGGGTGCACCGCATTCACCTGCGCCAGTGCCTGGTCCACCACGCTCTGCCTCCTTCTCCCGCCTAGAGCCGTGTGTCCCTCGGCTGCAGAGGTGGGGCTGTCCTGTTCTCTTCAGGACAGCAGCTGCCAAGGGGCCCCTCCCTCCATTCACGAGGTGGCTCTGGAGCTCCCTTCCCCGAGCACCTGCCTGTGCTTGGCACAGACTGAGCTGTGGGTTGGCCCTGAAGCTACCGTGGTCCTCACCTCGAGGGGTCTTTGCCAAGCCAGGGGACTGTAAAGAGGTCACGATTCCAGAGAGATGTGGGGAGTGGGGAGCTCTGGGTGCTGAGGGAGGCGCTTGCTGTGCATTAGAGAGGGCTCCAGGCCAGGCGTGAGGCCCGGGGTGCTCCCAGGGCAGGACAGAGTCAGAAGGCGAGGGGCTGTGGGGCTGGCTGGGCTGCTGTCCCCGTGAAGGGGCCTGAGGCCTTCATCCTGGGGCACTGGTGGACTCACAGGCAGATTTGGGGTCTGGGGATGGTCCTCTCACAATGTAGCCTGCATGCCAATGCCCTCAGACTTCCTCCCTGCAGTGGCAGGTGCACCCCCAGAATACTCTCCCAGGTGATGCTGACCACTGGCCTGTGGGCCACTCAGGGGAGGAGCAGAGCAAGCCTTCCAGAGGCCTCAGGGAGGAGCCAGGACCAGAAGCCCTCCACAGGTCCCGGGACAGGGCGGTTCCCCCACTCCTGTTCTCCTGGTGCCCCCCGAGCAGGGAGGTGTGTGGTGGGGCTCTGATTTCTTCCCCCCAGCCACCCATCCCTTTGCTCATCCATTACTTATTCCTTCCTTTGTTTAAAGGAAACACCAGGAAGAAAATGATGCCTCCTCTGATTCGATGACTGAGACGGCAGGTCTTCCTCCTCCAGGGAGCCCTCTCAACTGTTCCGGCCCCTTGAGCACAGCCTCTCCCAGCCCGGCCACACCAGTGTGCGAGGTCAACTCTGCTCTGCACCAGGTTTTTCCCTCCAAGACCCTAATGTCTCTGGGAACAGAAAGCCCATTTCCTTGTGTCTCCCCGAGGCTTGGCTCAGCGTTGGGTTCCACTGGAAGCTTGACTCTCCAACTTGGGGTGCAGGGTCTGGGAGCTGGCAGGCCTGTCCAGGTCACTGGCACCCCTGTTAGATAAGAGGGGAGACCCTGACCAGAGCAGGCAAGTGATGTGATATCAGACAAGGGGTTTGTTTCCCTGCTTGGGGGCAAAGCCCTTGGCCCCCACCTCCCAGCCCAGGTTCCTGCAGGAGGCGATGGGGTGCCCGAGGAGGAAGCACAATGTCAAGTGACCCTGGTTGGTCCAGCAGGTGCTGCGTGGTCTGGAGGAGGCAGTTTCACATCTCTGTGCCTTTAAACCACAGCCTGAGCCTCAATCCCCAGGGAGGGGTCCCTGCAAGGGTTAATGAGGACGGCACACTCTGCAGGAGACCGTTCCAACTGCTCAACGATTCACGACTCAATAATGAAGGGAGAGTCTACCAGACCCAATACAATCTGAAATTAAAGAAAAATGGAATGTATTAAAAATGTATTGCAGCGTTAATGGAAGATGTCAGCTTGACAGACCTGCGCTCCTCACATCGCCCCAGATGGGGAAGAACGCGCTCCGGGGCTGTGCGCTTGCTCCTGGGCTGCTTTCTGCCCGGCCGGGAGGCTCTGAGTGGCAGGAGGACAAGGGCCAGGTGGAAGCCACCTAGAAATCGCTGGCTAGGCTGACAGCACCCCCTCACAGCTTGGGCTTGGACGGCTCCCTTCCCGCCCCTCCCCCGGAGCTGTCGGTAATTACTCTGGGACGCACGTCCACCTGTGAGCACCTCCAGGCTCTCCCGGTGCTTGGCCACCTGCTCTGCTCTTCTGCACCCATCAGTGCCCATGCTGTCCTTGTCTCCAGAGCCAGGCTCTCTCCCTGCCACTTCCAGACTCGTCCTGCTACAGTCCAGCCAACTCTGACTGCTTTCTTAAAGGGCCTCTGCTGACCTCCACTTGAGTTTCCTGGGGGGAAGTCAGGGTTTGCAGGGTAAACCTTATCCTGGATAAGTCTCTGAGGCTGAGTCCAGGCCCTGGAGCTGCACATGGGCAGCACCCCTCCAGGTGCAGGGCCCACCCCATGTGGTCCTGCGTCTGCCTGTATGGGCCACAGGCCAACAGGAAAGGGGGCATCTTCAAGTGGACTCCAGAGGGTTGCTGAAGAGGTTCTCTCTGCCATTCCCTTGTCCTCCTGACCCTGCCTCAGCCAGGCTTGTTGGAACCCCATGCTGCCCACACAGACGGGTGGCCCAAGACTCAGAGGGAGGCATGTGGCCCAGGCTGAGCCCACCCAGCTGCCTCTGCCAGGGTTGGTTCAGGGATGAGCGTGTGACCCCAGCTCGTCCCACAGGTTGGACGTTAGCTCTGGAGCACTTTGGAGGAGACTGCTCTTTCTCCTCGGGCTGCACCTGGACGGTGGGGAGGAGGGTGCTGCAGCCCTGCTGGCTCCCTGGAGGACATCAGGGGTCCCTGGAGGGTTTGAGCCATGTGAGGAAGCTGGGGACAAAGCCAGCAGAGCAGAGGCCACGCTGGGAGACAGGGAGGAGCTGGCCTTGCACCCACTCCCGCTGCGGGTCCAGCAGGTCTGAAGTGATGCCCTCTGGGACTTTCCGTTACACACTCAGTGGGTCACGCACACGCACAGACCTGGCGTTGCTTTTCTCTGATGCCAATTTGAATGATGTGCCGAGACCACCCACTCTCCAGCAGTGAGCCTCCTGCTGAAGCACGCCAAGGGTGCTCGGGCCCAGGGGCTGAACCCGCCTCAGAGCAGAATGAAGAGGAGTGGCCAAGGAAGGCCCAGCTGGGACATCCTGGTGCCCAGGTGCAGTGGGAAGGACTGAGGGATGCAGTGGAGGGCAGCAGGGCCCAGCGAGGCACTTGGAGGCCACCGTGGAGGGAGCCGGGGCAGCAGGGTGGTGCAGGATGGCACCTGAGGCAGGGAGCTCTGTGGAGAGGACAGCGTCTGCACAGGAGCCGGGCCACACCCTGCCCTGACGCGGCGCTGGGCCGGCGGGGTTGGACTCCCCTTGAGTTGGGCGGCACCGAAGCCCTGATTCCTAGAACCTAGAGTGAAGCAGAAGTGGAGTCCTCACCTGCTCCCGCCCTCCCCCTCCTCCTGCTCCCTCCGTCTCTCTCCCCAGCCACCTGTGAACACACCTGAGCACTCTGGAGAGCCTCTCGTGGTGCAGAAGGGCCTCCGTGTGAGCCTTGGAAGAGTGTCCTCCAGGTCCCAGCCTCAGGTGTGGCTGCCAGGTGGTACCCTAACTGCACCCTCAGGAGGGCCCTGGTCACACCCACCCAGAGGAGCCTTTGCTGAGTTCCTGATCTCAGAAGCCAGGTGAGGGCAGAGGCGCTGGCTGTCGAAGCCCTGAAGGTTGGGAGAAAATGGCTCACGACCCTGAGTGGCTGTGCCGCCATCAGCCAGCTGCCTGACTTCTCTGGGTATACAGAGTCTGCCTGCAAAATGGGAAGAAGCTGATTTTGCAGCACTGTCGAAGGACCCAGGGAAGAGAAAGCCTGGGGAGCCCCCGGCATGGCTTAGCTGGCCGCGGGGTGAGTGCTCAGTGCTGCTCGGCCCACAGCGTGGGCAGTCGCTTGGCTGAGCCTGCACTCTGACCCCTGAGATCCCAGAGGCAGAGCTGACTTGGCCAGCAGCTTGGGCTGGACACCAGCCTCGGGCTCCCTCACCTGCAGCCCTGGACAAGAGGCTCCACCCTGCTGGGCCCATCCCCTCACCTGTGCAAAGAACTGGGTCCTTGACTGCAGGTCCTTGAGAGCATCCACCAGGAAGGCTCATCGTCAGCAGGCACCTGGGAAGAAGTGGGGAACGGCTAGCTCGGGGGACACCGGGGCATCGTGGAAACCAGCGGAGGAGGGCAGACTCTGATGGACGGGGCATGGGGCGCGGCAGGTGGGGTTTCCTGTGGACATGCGGGAGGGGCGGGGAGGGCTGGGGCTCGGGCTCCAGGATGCAGCCCTCCAGGAGATGAGCTGCTCTGCTGCCCCAAACGCGACCATTCTCCATGCAGGGCTGGCAGGGGCCCACGGGCAGGTGTTCCTTTCCTTTGCCAAACAGAGATGTCCTTTCCCTGATTTCACCTCTGGTCAGTTAGTGTCTCAGGCTGGTAAAAGCAAGAAGCAATCCCCAGACAGCTGAGAGGCCAGCGGGCTGCAGGCTTCGGCCCGAGGCTCACAAGCTGCTCCCTGCTCTCTGCCTTGCAGCTGTGGTCCAGGGACCTGGAGGAAGCCCCAGCGGTGCCCGAGGGAGGTGCAGGGCTGCCGGATGTCACGTCCTCACAGTTCAGTACCACTGTGTACAGGTGCCTCATTCTGAGCCCCAGGAGGGCCCAGCCACTGTGCCAGGCTCAGAGACCCAGGTGGGATCCAGACCAGAGCCGGGATGGAAGGAGCCTCATCCAAGCCACGTGGTGGGGACAGGAGGAACCTCTGGCCTGGCTCTCCTCCCTCCTGTGACAGGAGCAGCCTAGCTCTAAGACCATCCCCTGAGACGAGGGGCTGAGGAGGGAGGAGGCAGGGCACTGATGGCCGAGGCTTGTGAGCCCTGTGCCGGTGACACTTTCCTCCCTGGCCTCAGTCCCCACAACTATCAACAGAGTCATCAAGAGACTAAGAAACGGTGTCCCCAACACTCAGGAAATGCACTGGTTGAAGGGCGCATTTGATGCTCCTCAGCATCCATGTCCTTTCCTTCTGGGGGCCCTGGTGTGGAGAGGGAGGCCTGTGTAGAGAGAGTACGGTCCTGTTGGGGAGTGACAGGGGGCTGGCCTTGAGCAGCCGCTGGCATTTAAGGGAGCAGAGGGTTCTATCCGGGCCCAGGAGGGCTCCGAGGCCAAAGCTGAGCTTGTGTGGAGCACTGAGTAGCCCACCCCGCCACCGGTGCACAGGCACACTGCAGGCCACCGGTCCGGCCCTCCTTCATGTGCCACCAGGTCTAGCTCTGGGCAGCCCTTCCTGTGCCCATGCCTTCTCCACCCCGCAGCTGCCCACCCAAGGGTACTGGACCAAGCTGATGGTCAACAGGGTGTGCCCAAGCAAGGGTGCAGCCTGCTCCAGTCTGCACTCGGCTCCTCCAGTGGCCAGTGCACCTCGCAGCCTCTCCAGGGTGGCACTCCCCACGTGCGGACAGGTCCAGGGCAGTGATCTCTGAGTGTCAGCCTCACACCATGAGCCTGCAGAGACCACTGCCCTATAGATGGGCACCGTGGCCATCATCTGGCAAAGTCCGGCATCCCAAGGGCTTGGGCCCTGGGGACAGCCCCTTGCCTGCCCTGGCCTCACCGCCTCCAGAGCTCCTCTGTTCTCCAGGCCCCCAGCAGACAGCGCACCTGCCCCTGCCCAGCTGTGGAGGGGGCTCCACCTCCACCCCGCAGGGGCCATGTCAGTGCCGCAGCACGTCCTCACGCTCTGCTGGCCTCCTCGTGACAGTCTCATCTCCCAGGCCCTGGTTGCGGCTGCCACGCGTCCTGCTCAGCCGTAGCCCTGAGTATTTCCTTCCCTGGGCCAGAGTCAAAGGAGTGGCGCCCGAGGCTCCTTCCTGTGAGGTGCGTTTGAAGATGGGCTCTGTCCAGAAGGAACTGCCTCTCCTGCCAGAGCCCCGGGCGCAGGCGTGGCCCTCCAAGGCCCCTGGGTCTCTCTTTCTGAAACCAGAACATGCATCACTCTTATCACCCGGGGCTGGACGGCTGGACGAGACGGCCCCTGGGGTGGGATTTCCCTGCTCAGCCCCCAGCTGCTTGCTAAAGAAGGCAGGGGTCGCTGTGTGTGGAGAGCCGGCCTCTTCTCCACCCCTGGACCTTAAGCCTGGACTGCAGGATGTAGTCTGGCTGCTGAAGGTTGAGGCGGACATCACCCTGGCAGATATCTGGCTGCACCCTCCAAGGGACTTCCAGGGTGGCCTGGGAAGTGACTGCCTGGACCTGGGTGTGACCTATTCTCTTCTTCAGGGCTGTGCTCCCTGGGCAGATGTCCAGGCTCCTGTAGGTTAGCACTGGCTGCTCTCCCCAGGGTGACCGAGGGGATACGATGCCATTGTGTCTCTCTGGTCAATCTGAACAACCATCGGTCCCTCTGAGAGTCAGGCACCTGAGCAGGAAGTAGAAGGATAGAACCCATGTAATCCCCACCATCAATTTGGAGGGAAAGAGGTTGTGGGGGACCAAAAGTGGCCCCCCAATACATCTTTACACCCTGGAGCCTGGGGCTGCAACCTTGTTTGGGAAAGGGACTTTGCAGATGTGAGAAGATAAGGCTCCTGAGATGAAGAGGTCATCCTTGATCATCCAGTGGGTACTAACCAATGACAAGTGACCTTCTGAAAGGACACAGGGCACTTACTAATGGGAAAGGACGGGCATGGGACCTCAGGGACAGAGATGGGCACTGCAGCCAGAAGCTGGAGTCCCTGGAGGTGGAGGAGGGGGGGATGGTCCCTAGGGGGTCCTGCAAAGGCAATGCCCCTGCTGCCCCTTGGCTCTGACAGCTGGACTCTGGAACTGTGAAAGGATAGCATTTCTTACTGTTAAGGCCCCGGGTCTGCAGTGACCTGTTATGGTGACCCTAGGACAATCACACCGAGATGAGTGCCCAAGTGCCTCAGGCCCTGGAATTCTGCTCTGAGCTCAGGCCCCGCGCAGACCGCTCAGGCTGGGGTGGCATGACAAGCACCCCCTGGGTCCAGTCTGGCTCTCACACAGATGCTCCCTGGCTGTGGCCAAGGCTGCCCCTGGCTGGGTTCCCTCACCTGCCTTCCTGGGGAGACCAGCCAGAGCCAGGCCGGAGGGGAAGGAAAGGGGGCAGCTAGAGCCCGGGAGTCCCTGCGACTGCACCCCCAGGCCTGGACCTGCCCTCCCTTTCCCGTGGGATTTGCGTTCCCTGGGCTTTTTGCTCTCCAAGGAATTCACGTCCATGTTCTCATTGAAAACGGTTGGAACTGAGTGGGGGGGGGGGTGGCAGAGGGCAACGGGCTCTCCCAGGCCCCCTCTGCAGCGCCTCAGCTCCTGGAGAGGGCCCTTGTCTCCTGGCCACTCCTGCAGCCCTGGGCCTGCTGTATGCACACCTGTCCTCACAAATCCGCGCCCCTGCGTGGTGGAGGGTTTGTAAGGTGCCGCGGCCAGTCCTGGGCTGCGGCTGTCAGTGGAGGCTGCCCCCTCCTCCTTCCCCTGGCTCACCTGTTCCACTTCGCCCTGCGGCCGCGCCCCTCCCTGAGGTTATGGCAGCTGCCCTGCTGCACCGCTGGGCTCAGGCACAGGCACCTCTTCAGGATGGGCACAGCTGGAGATGTTGTTTGGATGGACTTTGTTAAATTGTCTCTCAAAGGCTCCACAAACCTGCCCCTCACTGCGGGGACATGGAGCCCTCCTGGGCATTTGCCCTCGCGGCATCGACTGAACCGTCCTTCATGTTTCCAACACGATTGGGCGGGGGCCGGGGGCAACCAGCTGATCCCCGTGGCTTTAATCTGCCCCTCTCTCTGCCAGTGACACGGAGCGTCTCTGATTCCATATGGAGAATCTGAGTCCCTCTGCCCTGCACCAGCCACATCTGTGAGTGTGGGTGTCCTTTACCTATCATGAGTGTTGATCCTTTCTATTTAAATTCCCCAAAGCATAGTTTATAGATTGTTCCTTTCTTTTTAATCTTGCTTTTAGTGTCCTATGATCAAACATAGAAAATTATCTTCTTTTAAGATCTGAAATATATCAATATTTTCTTTTATATCTGGTTTCATTCTTTTCTTAGAGGATTTCCTGGATTCCAAAATTTTAAGACTATCATCCTATAATTTATTTTAATATTTTAGTTTTTAATTTTCCTAGAATTTGTGAGTGTGATATAAGGCGGACATTTAGCTCAATGTTTTTCTCCAGTTGCTGGTCATAGGCACACAGCGTTTTTGACTAGCTCCTGCTGACCTTGATGATGTAAGAGAACATCTCTGATTCTAAAGCAAGCACCTGGTGTGGGGCTTGCGCCTGGTGTGGGGCTGTGCATCTGGTGTGGGGCTTGCATCTGCTCCCCTTGACCCCCATATGCTCCTGCCCTGGACCCCCTGCCCTGGGACCCCTGCCCTGGGCCCTGCTCTTCCTGGTGGGCACCCTTCCGCTCTCTTCCTCTTACCCAGGTTCTCCTGGACCTTTGGCTCTTCACAGCTCTGTCCAGATCAGCACCAGCCATGTGTCCCCAAGGAGGGCACATGCTGCAGAAGGTAGACTCAGCCCCTCCACTTCGTGGCATCTGCAGAACCCAGATAGGGATGCTTAAAGGATGGGCACTCAACTCCCAGAAAAATTCAAGCTTGAGAGAATGGCTGTGTGAGCCACTTTTACTCTCCCAATTTTATAATCAAGACCCAGAGTGTGGCCTGCTGCCCTGGGTCACAGGCGTGTGAGTCATGGTGTGGGGTCAGGACAAGTGGCCCCCCAGGGAGGAAGCCAGTGGGGTCCACTGCCGAGGCTCAACCCTGTGGCGTGTGGGCAGATACTCCAACCCAAAAACTTGTTTGTGGCCAGGTCTCTTTGATGGTCCCCATCTTAGAGAGGTGGAGACCAAGGCCTACGCAGTGAGTGGCCTGCTGATGGCACCAGCTAGAAACAACAGGTTCAGATTCAAACTTGCACTTTGAAGCTGGCTGTGAATTTGACACAGGCCACCAGCATGGCCTGGCACAGAGAGGCTGGCACTTCCGCATCAAGGGCCCCAGGAGGAGACCCAGGGCCTCGGGTCACCAGCTCAACTGCTCCCTTTGGTGCCTATGTGGCCCAGAGCAGGGGGCCAAGGGGGCTCTTGCCAAGGGCAGAGCTTGGCCCCAAGCCGGGCACTGTCCACTCCACTCAGACCCCACTAGCCTTGGACCACGGGCCAGTGGCACGGCAGTTCTTTGAATCTAGAGGGGGTCTGTCCAGTGCTGATCTGAAGGACATCCACAGGGCGCTGGGCAGGGGTGGGGCATACCTGTGAGTGGTGACCTGGTGGCCGATGGCCACAGTAGCCCTCCTCCAGTCTGACTCCACCTGGTGCGTCCACGTAGGGCTGCGGCGCAGTCCTGCCCAGGAGGGCTCCCTCGCACTCCTCCCCGCCAGCTGCGGGCTCCTCGATCCAGAGACCACAGCGTGGGGTGTCTTCAGGCCAAATTCCATACAAACCCCATTTGCTCCCTGCCAGAGAAGACACCTCGCTCCTGCCCTGAGCAAGGTGTCTGCTCCCGAGATCGATTTCTCCCTCCTCACAGCCCCAAGCAGAAGTGACAGGAGCGTGATTGACGCCTGCCGTCAGGCTGGGCGGACTGGTAAGTGGGGGCCGGCCTCCTTCCCCGCTCCCTGCTCCCTGCCCGCCTGCTCACTCGTGGACGCTCAGGTTCAGACACCAGGCAGGCTTGTCCCCAGAGGGCAGGAGCACGCTCCCAGGTCCCTGAGCATCTCAGCATAGCAGGTCCCTTCTGCTGACTATGGAGGTCACAACCAGCACCTCGATTCCCAGAGCAGCCCCCGGTGCCCTGACCCTGGGACCTGCATTAGGTGGAGAAGCAGTCACACCCTGGGCCGACTCCTCCAAGCTCAGGCCCATGCCAAACTCGGGCCCCTTGTCTGTCGTGCCTTTGAGATCTGACACAGATTCCTCCTATGTCCACTACAAGAACAGGTCAGCAGGTGTGTGTGACGGTCAGGCCTGTTCAACGTGAAGACAAACAGACTCCATATTTTCAGTGATAGTGAATCCTCCAAACACCTTCACAGAAGAGAGCGACACCAAGCTCTGAGCCACGGTGACTATATCTGATGACAGCTCGCTTCTGAGCCCCAGGGAGAGGAAGACACCAGTGGTCGAGGGAGAAATGTCAAGATGCCTGAAATACTCTGAACACACTCGTCAGATCTCATCCAGATGGACACTTACGATCTGGCACTTGACTTTAGTTGGCTCAGACCACAGTGACAATACAAGCAATGCACACAGACCCAAAGCGCTCACGGCTGGACGAAGCTACACACCTGACCACGGTGCAGCCTGTGGCGTGGGACTGTCCTTCCCACCATCAACCCACATCAGACGTGTCAAAATAAGGAAGCGACCCTCTCCGGCAGTGGGTGGTGGGGCCAGAGCGCCATCCAGGGAGGAGGGCGACCTTTAAGATGATGGCCACTGCCACCTAGTGAGCGTGCAGGGACACCCCCCTGCCAGGGCACAGAGCTGGTCTGAGCAGGGAGTGTCCCCTGTGAGCAGAATTGGCCTTTGGGGCACCTGGGCAGCTGGGATCTGTGGACAGGACATTGAGTTCAGGGAACCAAGCCAGGACGGGAGGCCACGGCCCTGCCCCTCGGGAGCAATGGCCAAGCCAGGGGCAAATCCACCCAGACTCCCCCATGAAGCCTGGACACCACCCTGATGCAGGCCGAGGGGCGCAGGGTGCAGGTCTCCCTCCAGCTCAGAGTGGGAGAAGGCTCCTGAGATCACACCAGCCGGCCTGCCCAGGGTTCCAGGTGAGCGGCCTGCAGTTGAACGGCCCGCCAGGCCAGAAGCCGCTTTCCTCCGCGGCTCACTGTGGCTAGAAGTCAACCACAGGTTCCTCACAAAACCAAGGGATGGGAAAGTGTGTCTCCCGGCCAAGAAAGATGGACTGGCCCGGGAACGCGGCCCCCCAAGAACGCGGCCCCCCAGGAACCCGGCTCCTCAGGAACCCGGCCCCGGGAACCCAGCCCAGGGTGCTGCAGATGCCGCACAGCAGACTTACAACATCAGCATGAATGGATCCAGGAAGGTATCTGTGATGAGTCACAGGAAACGTCACCTTAGGAGCAATCTGAAAGGTGATCTCAGTGAGAAATGGGGACCACCAAGGAACCACTGGGAATCCTTTTTAAATTCATAATTGACAATTAATAACTGCGTATCAGGGTGCAGTGGGTGGTTTCGATACGTGTAAACCATGTATAATGAGCAAGTCCAGGCGACTGGCTTTCCCACCCCCTCAGCCCTCACCATCCCTTAAGTCGGAGCCGCCGACTCTCTCTCTTCCACTGTCGAATTCCATGGCTCCTGGCTGCTGGCCCTAGCAGCTGCCAGCACCTGGGACTCTGCCTTCAACTCCTCTGCAGTGTGGCACTCATCCCCGCTCCTGTCCCTGGCACCTCCCCTTCTGCCTCTGCTGGCCCCTGCTCTCCCCCGCTCTGTGAGGTCCACACACTCAGCTTCCACTCACCAGTGAGAACATGTGGCCTGGTCCCTCTGGCCTGGTGCATTTCACTGAGCAGGATGTCCCCAGGTCTGTTTGTTGCCGATGGCGGGGCCCACTCCTTCCTACACACCGAGCAGCACCCCCTCATGTGTCCAGCCCACAGCTCCCCCACCCATTCACCCGCGTTCACCTGGTGGATTGCACACCTTGGCAAGGTGCATAGTGCAGCAATCAACCAGTGAAGCTCTTAAAATGAAAGTTACAACAGCCAGAATGAAAAATTCACCGAGTGGGCTTCACACAAGATTGGAGACGGCAGAAGAGTAAGTGAACTGAGGACAGATCAATAGAAATCATCCAATCTAGAGACAGAGGGGAGAAGACCAGAGAGATGAACAGGGCCAGGACGAGTGGGTCTCCTACAGGAGCAAATATCTCAAGAAACAACAGCTGTAAACCTCCAAAATTTGATGAAGCTATCATATGTTTTCAAAAAATCACAATCGAGTGTTTAAAGATGTTCAGGAGAGCTAAGAGCATATTAATACTTGGTGGCAAATCTTAAAATGCATTTAGCAAACAATAGAAAATAATAAAAATGGTTACATGTTTTGCTCAAGGTATAAAAAGAACAATGTCAAATGATAAAATGTATTAATAGAAGAAAGAGAATAATAAAAGTATAAGCAGATATTTAAAAGTAGAAAGCAAAGCAGCCAGATAGCAGCTTTGGTTTTGGTTTTGCTGATGACTTTTGTGTTTTAAGATGATAGGCTAGACTGAGCCCTGACCCGAAGAATAAAGGAAAGGGGGAGGCAGCCAGAAATAAGGATGCAAAGAGGGGATCATCATTAAATATGTTAGGCCATGAGCCCAGATGAGTGGACGATTTCACAGAAGCAAAAAGAGAAAGACCGTACAGGTGCAAAATAAATAGCCGTATTTGGAAGGAGGCAATTTCAAGGAGGGAGCTTGGTTCTAGTACCGCAAGACATAAAGCCCAGAGGGCTTTCAGGAAAAGACAAATACCCCAAAGAAAAATATGCAGAGATATCAATAAGGATGTCACGGAGCAGAAGACGCACACACAGCACAGTCCACGGGGTAACCAGAGGGACGCTCACGAGAGCAGGAAGGGCCGTTTCATTCCCGGCGGGCCAGTGGGAGCTCTGCACCAGCCGTTGCAACAGCAAGGACGCAGGGAAGTGGGTACATGACTTGGTGGAAATGCCGCAGGCTGAGCAGGCAGGCAGGCAGCCCAGGACCCCATGCCTAGGTCAATTCCACAGGGACCTGTGCACCCACCCAGCGAGGCTCGAAACAGAGCAACTCAGAGCTGCCTCAGCAACGGCCGATGCACCTCGCACACAGCTGCCCAGCCGGAAAGCAGACAGCACACAGGGCCAGGCTCTGGGGCCATTTCAAAGGTCACCCTCCTTCTTGTGGAGAAGGCCTGTAGGTAGGGGCATGTGCAAACAGGAAAAGCCCATGTTGAGAGCAGCAAGGGTCCCCTGCAGCTGCTGGAGGCCAGAGGAGAATGAGCCCGGACAGGCCACAAGGGTGAGGTCCAGGTGCTGAGAGATCAAGATGTGCTCATGCAGGTTGTGGGCACAAACACGCTCCTTGTGTTATGTCCACATGCTTGGAGCATTCCTCAGCGAAGTTCCTTCTGCTCTCTGCACCAGAATGGCCATATCTCAGGGGTGGACACAAGTAGAGAGGAAAAGCCAGACACAAGGGATGTGTGTGGCGTGGTCCTGGGCGCCAGGGTCAGAGGCTGTGGTTGGCCCACTCTTCCCTCTGGGGCTGCCTGGGAACCGACCAAGGCTCTCCTGGGACATGGGAGCTTCCCTCCTGTCCTCAGTACAGTGCCAAAGCAGAAGAGGGCCGCAGGCAAAGCTGAGGGGTCTGAGCAGGTGTGGGCTTTGGTGGTGGACCCCATGTCAGCACAGCCAAGCTGGCTCTGCGCCCCTCGTCCCTCGCCAGGTGAGATGCTGAGCAGGATGAGTTGGGGGGGGGGAGTCCCTATCAATAACTCCACAAATCCAAAACTTACTGAAACGGAGAGTCCACTGAGGGTGGAAGCACAGATCCTCCTCGTCCCCACCCCCTCCCGCACTCGCACACCCCAGGCCTGCCACGCGCTGTGTCCTGGGGCTCGGCTCAGGCCAGCACCTCTGGAGCTTCATACCTCACCCCAGCTTCCACTCTGTCCCCGTCTCTCTGCCGCCAGGCCTCCAGAGAGCTGGCCACTCTCCCAGCACCCTTCCCGCAAGGCGGACCGATGGGTGCGGTCCCTGGACACTCCCAGGCTGCAGGGATGCTCAGGCCAGCTCCGGCAGGGCTCAGTGCGGCCGTGTCAGTCTCCTGACCACCAGCTGTTCCGCCCTGCTATCCACAGTTGTCCACTGTGCCTCAGCCCTGGAGAGGCCGCCAGGGCACTCCTGATGAGCCAGGGCTCTCCTGGGACATGGGACCTCCCCTGGGGAGGCAGAACAGGACTCCCCTGAGGCCACCCTAGAAGAAGGGAGCCCAGAGAGCCAGCTTTGCAGGTGCTGGACAATGGAGAGCCAGCCCCTGCCACCCAGCCCCAAGCCACTGCCCAAGTCCCCCACTCTGCCTCCTGTCAGCACCCTCCTCCAGGGCCCCAAGGTCCTGTGTACCCCAGGGCTATGACAGGCCTCCCGGCTCCCCCCTGCCACAGCCCTGATGCCGGCCCTGGCCATCACCGTCCGGGGGAGTTGTGTGCCCGTCCTAATTAACACCAGACCAGACCCATTTGTATTCTCTACAAGAGCGGGAATTTTCTCCATGGAAATCCCCCCCCCCCC
>NW_025999949.1:35998738-36026440 GCF_001458135.2 Marmota marmota marmota | reverse complement strand
TGGAACCCCCCCCCCCCCCGGGAAAGACACTTTAACTGGCTAATATTTTCCTGATGACTGTTAAAAATAAGTCCTGTTCCCACGAACAAGTGTGACTGAAGGGGGACGGACGGCCAGCGTGACTCAGCAGGGGCCTGTGGGTCTGTGCTTGTGCGTGTGCGTGTGTGTGTGTGTGTGTGCTGCCACAGTCCTTGCCCACCTGTGCAGCCTCAAAGAAGTGCCTATGGCTGCAAGGTGACCTTGGGGCTGGCCTCGCGCGGAGCAGTTCTGGGGGTGCACAGGACTCAGGGCCCCAGGCCCCCTGTCTTTGAGATGGCAGGGAGCAGGGCAGACCCTGGGAGGCTGAAGGGTGTCCTGTAGGCCTGTGGCCGCACCTCAGCCCCCTCACCCACCTGGGAGGCAGGCAGGACCCCGCAGGTGGGCCCCCCAGGGGCAGCACTGCAGGTGCCATGGACCCTGCTTGCCCCACACGGCCCAGGTCAGGCTCCAGCAGCCCACCCTCCCCTGCTGGGTCCCTCACCCTGTGGTCACCCTCCCCAGGACCAACCACGGTGGGACTCAGCTGCGGCACGTGGCTCTGGGCACAGCTGCAGGGACAGTTCCAGGACACGTGGAGGGACAGAGCCTTCCCACCTCATGGAGTTGGGCCCCTCCCTGCTCCCCCAGGTCTCTCCAGCCTGCGGTCAGGCCTGCTGGGCTCTGGGTCCTCTGCTGTCAAGCACCTGGGTGGCAGAGCTGGAGGCCCGTGCCTCCTGCCCGCACCAGGGAGCAGGTGTTGGTGTCCGAGGAGATGAAGGACCGTGACCCTCTTCCCTGGCACCAGCCTGGTCCCGCTCACCCTGCTGATGGTGGAAGGCAGGCCAGCGCCTCTGCCTTGGGCACACGTGACCTTGCGCCCCACACCCCTCCCCCGCTCTCCGTGCAGACTGGGGGGGGGGAGCTGCGGTAGGAGGGGGCACTCCTCACCTTCATCCTTGGGGCTCCCTCACTGCCTGCCTTCCCGCCTGCAGTGGTCAAGGTCAGGAGAAGCAGGACGCTCCTCCCAAGGGCCACTGTCCTGCCTGCTGCGTGAGCTGAGCTCAGCGCCTCCTTCACCATCTGCCCGGCCGCACCTGGCAGCGTTAGCCTCGGGCAGCACCTTGACCGGTCCTTGATTTCCACAGAAGAGCATCAGGGGCCTGGTTCTCTCCTCTCCCTCGCACGCACCTGCCTGCGTACAGGGGAGCACTCGGGGGGCACAGCCACGAGGCCCCCCCTTCCACTGTGCCCACCCCTCTGCCCTGATGCTATGGGGTCCTGCTGGGTGGGCATCAGGCAGGGGCCAGTGGGTTGGAGAGCACATGCCCCCTGCACTGAGGGCCGTACTGTCTGCCTGAGGCCTGGGAGCATCAGGGCCAGGAGAGGAAGGTCTCCTTCTCTGCCCCACCACAGAGCTGCGGCCATCTGCACTGGACACTCTGCTTTGGACTTGTGCTCAGGCTAGAGCTGTGCCATGGGACCCCTGGTTCTCCAGGTGCCGGTGGCAGACAGTGGACTTCTCCGTTCATAATCTGAGGATCAGCATGGGGCACCTTTCTTGGCACTGGACGCACATCCTGAGCTGGTTCCGAGGTGCTGTCCGGGAGCCCCCCCACACTTCACGTCCCTTTCCCTTCTTAAGGACTTGGGAACCTTCAGACCCTGTTGGGCAGGACAGCGCGGCCTGTTCTGAACCAGCAGTCCTGAGGAAGGGAGGCTCTGATGCCTGGCGTCCCGGGTCACTCTGGCCTGGAGTGCTGGGAACCAGAGTCCCACCCCAACGCGTCCCTTCCCTCTGGTGGCCCGGGTTCCAGGCACCACTCCCTGGGCGCAAGGGGACCCAGGTTGCAGCTCTCACCACAGACTCGCGGCGAGGTGGGCCAGCCTGTGCGGGCAGGGCAGGGTGGGCTGGGGTCAGGCAGGAGTGGCCAAGGAGCAGCTGCAGACCAACTGGCAGTAGGTGGGGACTGGAGGGGCCATGTGCCTGTCACCACGAGGCCTCGACTTCAGCTGGGTCCCTGGGACCCTGTCCGCAGCTCTTCCTGTCCTCAGGGCTGTGCTTAGCAGCTGAACAGGCCCAGAGTCACCCCTGCTTGACTCAGGTCTAAGCTGGACTCAGAGGGTGGCACCTGTTTTGGATCCTGAGTCATACTTGGGGGACAATCATGGTAGAGAGAGCCATTGGGGGTGGGGCTGACAGTGTGGAAGGTTGGGGCTGGGCACAGCAGCAGGCGGGTGGACAGGGTGATGTGGGCAGTGGGCGAGCATCCATTCCCTGGGCCACTCCACCCTGTCCTTGTGGTGGCCATGTAAAACCAAACTCATGAACAAAGGTCCATGTGGAGGCCACCTCGTCCGGGCCCACCTGGGGTGGAAGTATGATCTTCCCCATGGGCCCACCCCTACCCCCACCGCAGCCTCCTGGAGATAATGGCCACAGCAGATGCGACATTCTTCAGCCCAACCGTGGACCTGAGGCCAAGGCAGCCTGCTGCTATCTGTCCTGTCGGCTCCGAGGCCTAAATTACCCGGCAAACGGAGATGGATGGCCGGGCCTTCCCGCCTTAAATTGATTCTGCGCTCGGCTCTGGCCGCGGCTGCGCTCCCTGGCGATCATTGAGAAGCACTCTTCCCTCCATAATGGGCCATTCTCCAGCACCCTGATAGGAGGCAAAGATGTATATCTAATCGCCCACGAGCGGGCGGCGGGGCCCGGGCAGGGCCAGCCAGGCACACTCACCCAGGCAGGGAGGGCACCAGAGCCCTGCTGTGAGCTGACCCTGTCAGCTCTCTTAGGAGGGGTCAGCAGAGGTCAGTTGCTGGGCTGGACTGGTGGTCAGCTTTAGCTGCTATTGGGGTCATCAGGCCCTGGGGACAGGGAATCTGCCTTCCTTGCTGTCTAGAAGGAGTGCATCATGGGGGTGGTCAGCGGCACACACTGGCCTCCCTGTTCCTGCACTAGCACCGTGCAGGGCAGGACGTGGAGTCTCAGAAAAGCCAAGAACATGCTCAAGGTCACACTGCTGGTGGGCAGCAGAGGGTGCCTGGGCCCCAGCCGTAACCCCACACTCACTGCCCCTCAGCAGCTGGGGCTCACCTTGATGATCACGGGCTCATGCTAACCTACCCTAGAATGACCGCCACCGCCCAGCTCCGTCTGACCGCTTGGCCCCTGACGCCACAGGCTCCTGCCCGAGTAGCAGCCGGTTCCCTGGGAGAAACTGTGGGGCCTCCCAGCAGGACGCCCATCCCTGGCCACCCCCGCTGTGCAGTGTGGCTGGAGGAGCTTCCCGGTGGATGGGTGGTGAGTCTCTGTGGAGGGCCGTTTCAAGAGTCAGCGAGTCAATATTTGTTCCTGTGCTCAATAAATGTTGAAATGGCAGGACACTGAGCTGGAGGCCACAAATGGCCCAGAGAGGAACTCCTTACAGAGGAGTCCACAGGACCGTGACTAGCCCCAGGCTACTGCTGGGCTCAGGGGAGAGAGCAGGGGGAGGGTCAGACTGCAGCAGTGACCTGGGCAGGTGGGTGGACTGTGGTGGGCGGGGTGGATGGTGGGGGCATGGAAACCCAGGCATCCAGCAGAGCTTCAGAGTGACCACAGTGAAGGCCAAGCTGCCACGGTGAGGAGACCTGGCTGCAGAAAGGACCAGCTTGCTCCCAGGAAGACTGTGATGTCACCAGTGGCAGCAAGGTCACCTCTGCTGGTGGGGTGTTCCCCTGATGTGTCCACATCCACCTTCCAGGTTGGCGGAGGCCGGCTGTGCCAAGGCTGGGCTCCCAGTGCCTGAGGATGAGCAAGGTCCCCCCATCCCCCGCCATCACCTCCTCTGGCCCATGTCCATCTGGCCCAGGCCCCTGGGAATGGCCCTGCCTTCCCCAAGCACCCCCAATGTCCCTCTAGGCAACTGAAGGGCCACCTCCTCCAGAGGACTCCCTCCGTCCTGTAGCTGACCAGGCTCCTGACCACACACCCTCTGACCTGTGCAGCCCCCACCCACTGGATGGGGTTCTCTGCTCCTGTGCCCTCTCCCCTCTCCTGGCCCCTCTCCTGTGCGTCCTCAGGTGGTGGGAGTCGCTGGGCCCCGGCTGTGTTCCTTGCTGCCCTGGGAGCACCGCAGGCAGGACCCTCTGGTGTCCCCAGCAGACCTGCGGTTAGCCGGAAAGGGTGTCAAGTGCCTATGGAGGAGGGCTGGCAGCTCGTCTGTCCCTCCTGGTCCTTGAGGGAAGCAGAGGCAGGTCACAGAGGTCACTCGTAGTGGGTGTGGCAGGGGAAGTGGACAGGAGCCAGCCTTGGTGTCCACCACGAAAGCCACCCTGTGGCTCAGAGGCACCCAGGGAGTCATGTTGCTCCTCTGGTCCTTGTCACTGCGGGGTGGCTCCACGCAGCCGGCAACGTGTGCAGCTGCTCCAGGTGCAGGGGCCTCCCAGCTCCTCACCTTAAAACCACAGCACCGGTAACGAGAGGGTGACCGTGGTGACGGTGCAGGGCGGTGACAGTATCCACTGGGCTGCTGCTGCCAACCGCGGAGCTGCTGAGGACAGCGAGGGCAATGACGGGGACAGCAATGTGCTCTAGGGAGGGGTGGGGGATGGTGACGGTGACAGCGGCGGTCCTGGCAATGGTGCTGATGGTGACTGATGGTGATGGTGACAGTGATGGTGATGTGATGGCTTCTCTGGGGACTGTGGTGACAGGGAGGGGCACTATCAAGGACAGAGGTGTTGACGGGCCCTGGGGCCGGGCAGCGGCCACCTCTCTGAGGCCCACGTCCACCCTGTGGTGCTCTACCTGCCCTTTCACAGTGCCCAGCCTCTGCAGCGGGCAGGGCTCACGCCCCCTACAGCCGCTCCGAGCCGCGGGCTGGGTCTCCCTCTGCTAGAACACACTCCAGGGACTCCCGAGCTGGCGGGGTGGCATCTCCCGGCCCCGTGGCCACCGTGGCTAACTGCCTGCTTCCTTGCCTCTGCCATCAACGCTGCCTGCACCGTCCTGATGCAAACACGCCTCCTCTGAGGATCTGTCCTCTCCTGAACCCTGCTCACAGCCCTCAGGGGTGGACAGTCAACTGGTCAGCCAGGGGCACATCATTGGAGCTGACCCCTCTGTCCTGGCCATGCCCTCGGTAGATGTGGCCCGTCCCAGTGATCTCCATCCTGACCACGCGAAGCTCCTCTCACCTTCGTCAGGGCGGACGCGCGGCCACGCTCCCAGGCCTGGCCTCCCAAGCCCTTCCCCCACCCCTTGCAGGACTTCCATCAGCGTGGCTCTGTGTCCTGCAAGGCCAGTGGCTGAATCCCCTGGGACGGCTCTGGGCCCAAGGCCAAGCTCCCCGCAGACCCCGTGTTCCCCCATTGTCCCCTGGGTGACACCTGAGGGTTGGCGCCTCCCTCCCAGGACCCGCGTTATTAAGCCGGGCTCCTTCTCCTCCCCAGTCACACCTGTCCCCAGACCTTCCCCGCTGCCCACACATGCAGAAATCGCCTGGTCCTCAAACCTGCCTCCTGTCCTCAGTTTGTCCCTCCTGGTCTGCCGTTGTTCAGTAGGACTTTACGACTGACCAGGAGGTCACATTTCTCCCTCACTGTCACCCACTCACTCTATCTGTGATCGACATAATTTCCATTACTAGGAACCCTAAGCCCAGACCGCTGCGTCTGCCTTCTCCCTCCTGAGGAAGTGACCCGCTCTGCCGACTGCAGCTCCCACTGGGCAGTGGCGGCCCCCCTCCTGCCCCGGCCCCCTCTTCCCTGGCAGAGGGGGGTGAGCTTCAGCCCCACACAACACCAGCACTTAGAAGCCTCCACCGAGACTGGCAGCGGGGAGCGTTTGCTTCTCTTCCCAGGGAAGTGGGGTCAGCAGCCAACAGTGCGTCCTCCAGGCCCTGCCAGGCCCAGGGCTCACCAGGGCCGGGACTCGCACCCCCGGGATCTGACTCTAGCCATGAAAAGACCTGGTCATGTTTCCTCTATAGAGGAAATCCTCCTCCATCCTAAGGGGCACTGTCCTAAGGGGACACAGGCCCCCCGAGTCCCTCCCGGCCACAGGCCTCAGGCCTCTTCCAGCTTCCCCACCAGGGTGTCAACCCACATGCATTATTCTCTGACCTGCCCAGCCCACGGGGAAGAGGAGGGGTGGAGGGGCTGGTTCCTTGTCTTCCCAGCCAACCCTTCCCTCCCATGTGGCACATGGTGACAGAGCCCCCAGGAGCTGTCCTCTGTGTCCCCTATCTTTCTGCCCACTCCAAAGTGTCCCCCTGCCTGTCTGCTAGACTCCAAGGTCACTTCACCTCCTCCACAGGTGGCCACCCAAGGGCTGGCCAGGCCCCTCTGGGCCCTTCCAGCTGACGCCTCCAAGCCGATCCTAGCACTCAGCAAGTGATGCTTAATTCAACTCTCAGCAGCTCCCTGACTTAGGGACAATCGTCCCTGGTTTACCAATGAGGAAACGGGCACAGAGAGGTTAAGTAATTTGCCAAGCTCACAGAGCTAGTGGGTAGGGAATGGGCTCAGTCCTCCTGGCAGGGGCAGGCTGACGGCTCACCCAGCCACGTTCTGCTACAGTCAGGAGCATCAGAAGGGCCAGGAGATGCTGTCCCCGCTCCACGGCCAGCGCCACCCCGCCTCGGGATGCCATGGCAAGTCTCTGGGTTTGTCTCAGTTTTTCCTCGGGTGCCATCCTCCTTCCTCATGCTGGGCAGAGTCATCTCCTGAGTGCCACTTTCCACCCTTCCTCCTCCTGACACCACCCCGTCCTTCACAGGTTGGGCTAAGGGCTCTGGGGAGCATCCCCGACTCCCCTGGGGCTCTGCGGGAAGTGGCCGTGTGTCCTGGAGCTCCAGCCACCTTGGGCCCTGGGGTGTGTGCCTCGCGCACCTCGCCTGGCCGTGGAGCCCCGCAGGCCCTGGTGTGCACGCTGGAGGCCCACTGAGGGCCACGACCCCTGGAAGGAGGGATGGCCCAGCACCACGGGGCCCCACGGCGTAGGGCCATCTGTGCTCCAGGTTCTACCCGTGGCTCACCTTGGCTTCTGGTGTGTGCATGTGCAAGGCTGATGCACACGTGGGCACGGTGGGCGTGCATGGGCGTGCGTGAAGCTGCTGCGGCAGGACTGCGACAGGAGTCTGTGGGCTCCGAGTGAGCAGGCGTGTGGCTGTGTGCATGCACCGACACACGCTCTGATTCACTCACACACACTTCCTGGCTTCCCCTTGCCAGCATTCACACTCGGCCACCTCTGGCCACACCCTCGGGACTGCGGCCCAGGCGGCCACTCTGACCTGATGGACTGCAGCCCAGGCGGCCACTCTGACCTGATGGGCTGTGGCTGGCTTCCCCGAGGCCTGGCCCTTCCTGTTAGAGGCCTTCCTGGGACTCCACGCAGCTGCAGCTGCCCTGCCTCAGTGTCCCCCACAGCCAGTGAGGGCTGGAGGTGTCCCTGTGCTGGCGCCCCACGGCAGGCAGGGCAGGGGCAGCAGAAGCCCTGTGGACATGGCCATGCACATGCAGAAGCTGGGGACTAGTGCACCATCTACCAGGCAGGGGCCAGGCGCTGAGGGCCTCTCCCCAGTGGCCCTCACCCTGCAAGCATGGAGCCCCGACCTCATGTACCTGTGGGTCCTGGTCACCTGTCCCACAGCCTCCCTGCCTCCTCTGCCCAGGTCCTGCCCAGCCACAGGTGCCCTTGCTCTCCTGCCTTCTCCCCATCCACCCGCCAGCTCCTCCTCCCTGACTCACCTGGTCACAGGGGCCAATGACTCTCAGCAAAGGGCCAACTCTCCAGCACCCCAGGCCCCAGGGAGTGCCTTGGCCTGTGCCTTGGCGCACAGCCCCTGCCATCTGGCGGCCTGCACTTCTGTTCCAAGCCCACCCGCCAGCCTCCAGAGCCCTCAGAGGCCTTCTCTCTTCCCCTCGGGGATCCATGGACCCAGGCGGCCTGAGGGCACGGAGGGCTCACAGCTGCTGGGCAGAGAGTCAGGGGGGCTTGGTGAGCGCAGTCCTGCAGGCCTGCCCGCCAGAGTGTGGGCATTTGGACCCAGCAAAGCAGCAACAAGGATCCTCTGTGAACTGCTTCTTATCTTTTTCTTAATACATTTTTAAGATCACAAAGTCAATATTTATTCAGTGCGGAACACCTGGGAAACAAGGAAGGGGAAATCGCCCCTAATTGCGCCGGGCGAAAGGAGCACAGTCACACCTGCTCTCTCCCTCCCATCTCCATCCCTCTCCCAATGCTGCTGCCTGCTGATCTACTGAGCCCCCATTAGCAGTGGCCTTGGGCTTTCCCTGCCACCACCATCCCGGCACCGCCGCTCCCAGTCTGTCCCCACTGGGCCCCGCCAGGGCCTGACCCTCCTCACCTTCGTCTCCCAGGCCCGAGCAGCCCACCCTGCGTCCAGCCCTTCTCCGCCACGGGAAGGCCTCTCAGGTCAGTTTAGATGGAGATGCCCCTGCCCTGCAGGCACAACTCCAAGGTGTCCGAGGCCACACTGAGGTGTCCGAGGCCACACCCTGCCTGGGCGGGCTTGCGCTCAGAGGCTCTTCCCTCTGCTGTTGGCTCTTAAAGGTCCCGCCCGATTCCCCTTCCCCTTCCCTGGAAATCCCTGGCTCCACCTCGGCTTGGGAGATCTGCCCCACCCGGCCCAGAGCCCGCGGCCAGGACCCTGTGCCCACCTCTCACATGCAGGTGGCTCTTGGTGCACAGAGGCAAGCCACAGATGAGCGAGTGAGCGAGCGACCCCAGGTCACTGAACCCACGTCTATGAACTTGTGTGTTCCCCTGCGGCCTCGGGGCGCGCCCAGGGCCTCGAGGAGCCCGGCCAGCTTGTTGCCCGCAGGGTGTCCAGCCCATGCAGGGCAGGCGGACCCAGGCGGGACGTGCTGTTTTCACGCAGTGCCTGGTTATGGAGGAGCCTGGGAAGCTCGGCTTGTGGCCCGCCCCGTGAAGGCTCCTGCTCCCCGTGCTCATTCCTGGGGACGGTTCCACGACTTGAGCTCGCTGACCCTTTGTCTAAACACGTGTCATGAGATAGTCCCCAGTTCCTTGTTTGCTCTCCATCCTGCCTCAGTGATCATTTGAGTAGTGAATGTGGATTTAAATGGGGTCACAGCTACTGGCAGTTTGTGGGGTTTGATGAGTTTTACCTTTGGGTTCCGGTTAGACGCTGGCCATGAGGTGGTTACCCTCCATGGTGGGTAATGATGGGGCCTGTGCCCTTCCAACCTGGCCAAGCTTTGGGAATTCTGAGTTTAATATCTATCTTTATAATGTTTCCCAAATTGTACAAACACTTTCTCTTCTAATTTTAGTTTAGTTGTTTTCTCACCCTTTGGAACAACCGCGAGGCAGGCATTTCCAATTCATTAAACCTCCTACGTGTGTTTTAAATTTCATTTTCAAGATAAAATCCCGAAGACAACACTCACGATCAGAACACACATTCATTAAAATGCACTTTCCTGCCCCTCCTTTCTCCATGTCCCAGATCTTTGATTCCCCGTCCTGGAGATTTCTGGGATCGTCGGCTCATTCTCCAAGCCGCGTGGATTTTGCTGGGACCACAGACAGAGCCACTCAGACCACGGAGGCGCTCTGCCTCGCCACTCCACGGGCTGGAATCCGGGGTCACCACACCAGCAGGGCTGGCTCCTCCCAAAGCCTCCCTCCTTGGCTTGCTGGTGGCACCTTCTCCCTGTGTCCTGGCATGGTGGCCCTTTGTGCCTGTCCTATAAAGACAGAATGCACACGGGCCACTCTAGTGACCTCCACCTTTAGAAAGGGCGTATCTCCAAACATGTCCTTGGGGGGCGTCGGTCGGCCCACCACAGCCTCTGACAGGCACGTTCAGAGGAGGATTGTTCCTGCGGCTTTCCTCTGAGCCTTCTTAGAATCCTTTAGTGCTACGTGAACAGAAACCTGAGAAGACATGAGCCCTGGTTCTCTTTTCAAACTGCTCACGAGCCCTTGTTTCAACTTGCCCTCCCGTGACTGTGCTGCAGGCTGCAGGTGCTGCAGGACAGACAGCTCTCCAGCCACGGTGGGACTTGCCCTTGGCTTGAGGAACGTCACCTCACCCCTGGGGCAGGCGGGGCAAGGGTGACAGGAGTAGGGGGATGCAGGGTGGCCTCCTGGCAGGGTGAGACACCACCTGCCACACGCTGCAGAGGGCTCAGTCAATGCTTTCTGCTTCCCCGACTAGAACCTTTAATCCCCCCACATTTTGATTTTAAAATACACATTCATTAGAAGGAAACAGGTGCAGGGGACAGAGTGAAGAATAGGTCCCAGACTCACCCGGACCCTGGGGGCAGCCCCCTGCGGCCTCCCGCAGCTGTGTGTGTCGTGCAGCGCAGGAGGGGCTCCCAGGCACCTGCTCTCTGGGCCAGCCTCCCTCCGGGCAGGGTTAGGCAGCCTCCTGGACCTTTCCTGGAACGACTCTGCACCTGCCTATGAAGTCCAGAGCCACACCATTCCTGCCCAGTCAGATCAGCAAGACGCCCATACTGGTCAAACCCCACATCTGACCAGGTTCCCCCCACACCCTCTTCTGGGTGGCGTCGGCCCCCTGGCCGGCCTTCAGTGAGGATCCTGTGGGTCCTTGGCCACCGACCCCCACCCTGATGTTTCCTCTCAGGCATTGCCGTCCCCTGACCCCAGCCTCTCCCTGTGAATCCCTCCTTGCTGTCCTGGGAGTTGAGCCAATCTCTCCGCTGCAGGGCCTGCTGCCCCGGTCCTGCGCCTGTCCCTGCGGCCCTGAAGACCACCCCTCCACTTCAGCGGTGCTTCCTGCCCCGGGCCTCTCTTGCCAGCACAGCCTCACTGGGAGCCAGGTGCCTCCTCCCCGGCCCGTAGCCCGGCAGCCCTGCCTCTCTGCCGTCCAGCCATTAAAGGGAGGAGAATCAGAGGTCGTCCAGCAGCAGGAGCTGCAGACAGGAACCTGGGTCAGCAGGTGGCGGGAGCCTCGCCACTCAAGGACAGCACTGACCGCGTGTGCTGGCCCCGGGTTCTGTTGCTGTTGTTCTGACAGCAGGGAACCCACCAGCCAACGCCATGGATGGCACAGTGTGGCCCGTTCTGTTCTGCTCGCCTTCCTGCTTAATAGCCCACATTTACACCTTTGCACCTCGGCCAGTATAGCTTCACACGCGGGGGTCAAGTGCAGGTGACAGCCCATGTCACAGTGGCAGGAACAGGGCTCCCTCTCCTGGGCGAGGAGAGGGAAGGTTCTAGAGCTAAGGTGGCCACTCAGACTTGTGCCTGACCCTCATCCTCAGACCTCTGGCTCTGCCCTTGGGTTTGTTCCTTCCTGGCCACGTTCGGTGGCTGCAGGAGACCCGAGCATCGGGTTCTTTATGCGGCTTCATGGCCAGTGCGGGATATGTTATGTGACAGTCACCTCCTCCACGTTGGGAAGGGGACTTAGCAGTGGAATCCTGACCCAGTATTCCTCCACAGGAGAGGGCGCCTGGCAGACTTTGGTTCCCCAGTGAACCCAGTCACCAACACTACCTACCACAGCACGGCGGGGGGCTCAATGCCCAGGACGCTGAACAGGCAGGGACTCTAGAAGACTCACGGCTGGACACGGTTTCTACAAAGCTCAAACCCAGGAGAGCTGAACAGACATCCTGGTGGAAAGGGGAGCTGTGTGGGTGACCTCACAGAGTAAGCTTTACACCACATCCTGTACAGGATAAAGAAGGGACGATGGCCCCACAGTCCAGAGAGATTGAGGAGGCCGAGGAAGGCGCCGAAGGGAGCTCACTCTCTGTGGGTGCTAACCTGGCCCCTCTCCCAGCCTCCCTTGCAGGTGAGGTGGACCCTGTGCTGAACATGGCCCATGAAGGGCAAGCAGCGTGCTCCTCTGCCTGGCATGGCCCTGGACACTCCGCCATTGTCACCTGCTGTGAGAGACTCTGAGGGGACCTGCAGGCCCTGGGAGACAAGGAGCCACATGGGGAGGGAGCCTGGGCCCTGGCGAAATCATTCTCCACCCACCCCACCTGCCGACGCAGTCTCCCAGTTCCAACTGGCCCACTCGCTCGGCTGTTGGGCCCCGGGTGCTCCCTTTGTCACCACGGGCTGTCCCTTGAGGGGACCGTCTTGAACAGACCGGGTAGCACATGAATTGCTTTAGCACATAAGTCTCGTCCCCTCCCGAAACCCCCACCCTCAGTCCTACTTCTAGAAAAAATGTCTCCTAGAGGGTGCCTTTATTTCTTCTGTTATTTATATCCCTAATTAGAAAATAGAAATTTCAGCCTCTTACTGGCTAACAAGACAATATTCACTGCCTTTATTAAAGTTAATACATAATTTATCACGTAATTCATCTGATAAAAATAAAAACAGGAGGACGGATCTCGGCCCACGTCGTCCCCGCGCCTCTCCGTGGCCTCCGCCCTTGGTGACGACGACGCTCCTCCTGCTCCACGCTCCGGGCTCCTGTTTGTGGGCACCGTCTCACTTTCCACCCTGCTCCGGGCAAGACGGAGGTTCCCGGGCTGTGTCTACAGATGGTCGGGTTTTCAGGAGGAGTCCAAGACCCAAAGCCCAGCTGTCCGCACCACGGCTGTGCGGATGCCGAGGGGAGGGAGGGGACGCCCAGCCTTCTTGGGGGGGACGCCAGAGCTCCCTTCCTGGAGGCGAGGGCTGTCCTATTGCTCGGGAGCCTTCCGGCGGGCCAGGTTCTGCCCGTGAGGCCCCTTTCTCTCCCTCCTTCTCACCAGGTCGCCTTCTGGGCATCTTCTGCCCTTCTGGCGTGTTCCGTATCCTCCCTTCCTTTTTCCTTTTCATTTACTCCCTCATCTTCCTGGAGCACATCCTCAAGTTACTTCTTAGGAGAAGTCAAATGAAAGACAGTTCTGCATGAACGTGTCCTCGCTCCTCCCTCGCCTTGCTTGCTGCTGGCTGAGGGGGGACCTGCAGCACGAGGGCCTGGCGCCTGTTGTCCAGCCACTGCTGAGAGGGCCGGCGCCAATTTGTCCTGCAGGTCTTGGCAGGTGACGTTTTCCCTGCTTGAAAGCTCTGTCCCTGGGGTGTTAGGCAAGGGTATGGCTGTGGGCTGGCTGTGGTCCCGGGTCCTCCTCCTGCGCAGAGGCCCTTTCAGCTTGAGGGTTCATCTCTCCAGTGCCCTGAAGTCATCTGCAGTATTGGCCTGGACATGCCCTCCTGTCCATGGCTTCTGGGTATTGGCCTCCGACTACTGTCCGTGTCCCTGGTCTGTTTGTAGGAGTGCTCCCCTTGGGGCTCTTTGCTCTTGGTCTTGGACTTACTGAACTCCACTTCCTGGTGTTTCTAGAGGGTGCAGCCATATTTCGGAACCCGAGTGCTTGTCTGGTCGGCCGCTCTGGCTATGCTGGGTCTTGCGTCACGGTTGCAGTCCCCTGCCGTCTGCGGATGCCTGGGAGTGTGTCCAGGGGCCTTCTCACTTGCCCTGCTGGGTCCTCTGGCCTTAGGTTTTTTCAGGACCTTTGCCTCTAACTTTCATGCCGCTGCTGGCCGCCATGTGCCTGGGGCTCCCAGGTTGTCTATTCACGTGACAGATATAAGGAGGACACCCACCGGCTGCACTTCCTCTGGCGTGGCTGCGCCCGCCTTGCCGTTGGTGCATGCTGCCGACTCTGGGCTTCGTGGGCATGAAGACAAGCTCCTCCACAGCACGAGGCGGCCGTGACTCCCCAGGGGCGACAGAGAGGGCTTCTTGCTGAGGTCTGCCCAGCCTGGCTTACCCGGGAGCAGACACCCTGGCTTCAGTGGCTCTCAGCCTTGTCCCTGCCCATGGCACCCCTGGCGGGCCCTGGAGGACTGGCTCCCAGGGTCATCCCTGTCGGGCTCTTTGTCCCCAGCTCTCCTGAGCCTGGCACCTCCCCAGATTCCAGGGGACGGAATCTCAGCCTCCAGCTGCTGCCAGGATCTGGGCTCAGCTTCTTCCTGTTTAGTAGGTCACTTGCACCCTCTGCTCTCTGCCTTCCAGAAATTTATTTAAATCTCTTAGTCATTGTTGTGAGGATTAGGATGCGATTCTGTATGCAAAGCACATTGTACTGTACCTGGCGCAGGAGGAGTGCTGGATAAATGTTAGCAATTATTATCACAGTAGTTAAGCCATTTCCCAGGGTGGGAGGCCTTCCTTCAAGGAGATGGGTTTAGAAGACCTGGCCCTGGGCGGGCAGCTGGGCACGGGCTCCTGTGCACCTTGGCTTAGTCCTGCTATGCAGCCCTCTCCCTGCTCACTGCTGGCCCAAGGCTTGGCCTTGCTTCCAGAGCAGAGGTGTAGGAAAGGCACAGGCCACCGGCCACAGGTCTCCCTGGAGGACCAAGCTCACTGCCCCTCAGGGCTTGCAGAGGGACTCCGGGAGTTCTAACAGCAGGGGAGGGTTAGGACAGCCAGGGCTGCGTGGGAGGTTCCCAGCGGAGACCTCTGGTTGCCTCGGGCTTCGGGCACCTCCAGCATTAGGGGTGCTGCAGGCTCTAGGGAGCCCACAACCTCTGTGTCACGGGCTCATGGCTTTGCCACTGCCCTCCCCATGGCTGTGGGCAGACACAAGGACTGCTTCCAGCCTGCGACAGGGCAAGGGTGGAGGTCGCCTCTTGGGCTTCCCTTACGCTGTGTGAGACCTGCTGCCCTGGCTGCCTGATGATCAGCCGTGCAGGGCTGGTGGGGAACTGTCACCACCTTCTAGACATGCAGTGGCCTTTAGGGACTGAGGTGGCCCAACAGCCAGACAATCACTGGGTACATTCTGCCAGCTTTGGGCGAGCCTTGGATGCCACCCCTCCAGCTGGACCTCCAGATGAGAGGACAGCCTGCTGGCAGCCTTGAGAAGTCCACCCGGGCCCTTCCTGACCCCAGGGACAGTGTGATGACACCTGTGTGGCTCAAGCTGCTGAAGGCGTGGTCGCGGGTTTCACTGTGCATCATCCACCTGTGGGGAACGGTCCCTCCCAGGACACCAGCAGTGCTCCTGCAGAGCAGGGTGGAAGGTCCGGGGGACGTGGGGTGATGTGTGGGCACCAGCCCGGAGGGTCTCGCTCCTCACAGCAACTCACACTCCCGGGACTCGCTGGCCCTGCTTCCCCACAGGAGGCCAACTCGCAGTGGCCCAGGCAGAGGCTGCAGAGGCAGCGTGACAACCTCATTGAGCAGCCTCTTCCCACCCCTTGGAGCTCCCAGGAGATCCCCTTTCCACCCAGGTGGACAAGACCCGAGAGCGCTGTAGCAGACGCAGCAGAGTGCAGAGATAAACGGCTTTGTTCCGCTGTTGGATCCCACTGCCCGGCGCTGGCTCTGCTCCCGCCGACCACTCGGCCGGCCAGCTTATGTGAATGCAGAGGCTGACACCATTGAAGGCCCTTGATATGCACTTGTCCCAGGAAACTGCAGATATTATGAGGCCTATCGACATTTCACAATGACTCTGTGTGGGGACTTGCAGCCATGCGCTCCTGACGGAAAGACACCGGGTGGCCCAGCTCACAGACCCCTCCAGGTGGTCCAGCTGGAGGCAGGGTGGCAGGGGCGGAGGCCACCACTGCGTTCACGGTGACTCCAGGCAGCGTCTCCCAGAGCAGGCCACACCAGCTGTGTGACGTGGGCGGGTTCCTACCCACACCTGTCTCCTTGACCCAGAAACAACACAGGATTCATAAAACCTACGTCACCTGGTGGATACAGAAAGGGGGTGGCGTAGTAATGTGACCCCTGCCCAGCCCTGCTGGGCTGAGGCTCTGGGGAGCCTGCCTGTGTACCCCAAAGACTGCCGTTCATAGGAAGGCAGGCAGCTAGCTGCGTCTCTGGGAAACCCAGGCAGGAGCACGAGGCAGAGAGGGTCAGACAGCCAGCTTGGTGCCCAGGGCACTGTGACTTTGGGAAAATGGCCTTGCTAAACTCGACTGTCATTAGGTCATCCCTAGAACGGCAACCCCACCTTGACTGCTGTGCTGCTGGGCCACTGGTACCAGGCTGGTGTCCAGCCACCTAGAGCCCTGCAGCTGCTGCACTGTGCACCTGGGCCAGGAGAGGGCCACCTTGTGTGGCCCTGTGGCCCGGTGGCTCCCTGGCTCCCAGGGCAGTTGTGTGGGCAACGCAGGCCACAGACTCCCATGGGGGCTTCTGGTGCCTCAGGCGGGTCCTAGAGTTTCAGGAAGACACAGGCCCAGGTCTTCTGCCGTGTCCAGGATATGGAGTGCAACGGGGGGCGGGGCCTGCCCTGCGCAGGTGCGTGGCCCTGGGACTCCCGGCAGACGTGTCCTCACAGCAGCACTGGCTGGGTTCAATGAGTGGGAAGCAGTCACCTAAGGAACAGCCCAAGGTCGCACAGAGTGCCAACACCCGTAAGTCAGGGAGAGAAGGACGCGCGTCAAAGCACTTAAATGAGACCCATCATTGGCTTCTCAGCCTTTTTTGGCTGAATGCCTTTAGCAAGTAAATTCTATTTCTCAGAGTTTTTGTGAAATCTGATAACCCATCAAGTAAGAATGTGCCTTACATGCTTAGGGCCACAGAGTAGGGACCTGGGAAATGTTTAGGTATCAAAATCTGATGGACACTATTTTTTAAAAAATATTTATTCTTAAATATTTTTTTTAATATTTATTCTTAAATATCTAGGTGGACACAATATCTTTATTTTACATTTATGTGGTGCTGAGGATTGAACCCAGTGCCTCATGCAGGCTAGGTGAGCTCTCTATCACTGAGCCACAACCCCAACCCCTTACGTATCAAAATCTAATGAGGACTGATTGAAAACAGCTTCCTGAAGGTCGAGGAGAGCAGTGATGATCTTGATGAGGAACAGGGGCCAGGAGCTCACAGGCAGACGGCTGAACTAGACCTGAAAGGGGGAGCTGAACCTGGATGATCCCTGGAGGCAAGGAAGCACCAGGTGTTTTCTAGAATAAGGGGTTCTCTGGGTGGGGAGCCGTGAGGATGAGGGTGCAGCCAGAGGGGTCCTTTGGAACCCTGATGTGGGAAGCCACGGAGGGCCTCTGGCCCAGGGCACAACCACTCTTCTGGGCTCTCACACCCACGGAGACTGTCTGATTTCCAGAGTCCAGTGGCTCGTGGTTCAGTGAACTCAGGCAACGTCCAAGTGGCCACTGGTGATAGCACTTCTCCTCTTGAAGCACACACCTGAGTGACAGCCTAGACACCAGGTTACCCAGCTGATGCAGCCCAGTAGCAGCCATGTGGATGTGACATCTGGAAACTCACTCCCACATCTGACCAGCAATGACCATCCGCCTCAGGCAGGCCCTCTCACCAACACCAGCACAGGAGGTGGCAGCCCTTCAGACCACCCAGGGCCCGAGGTGAATCAGTGATGGAGAAACAAGCCCTCCTTTCCACCTCCAGTCACAGGGAGTAACAAAGAACTACCCTCCTGTCATCAAACATAAACTGGAAACCAACTCAAATAAACGCAATAACTCTCTACGGATACTGAAGGTCGGGCAGTGCAGGGCTGTGACCCCAGAGCGGAGCCAGACCAGGAGATACCCACAGCCATCCAGGATGGAAACAGCTGAACACGGCTCAGAGGAGGCAGGATGTGGACTGTTGCTACGCTGAGTGGACAGAGATCAGGGTTCAAGGCCAAGGCAGCACTAGTCTGTGGCGTAGAGTGACACATGGGAGGGAGCTAGGCAGAGAAGACAATCTGGAGACTTCACAGGGTTCTGTAGAGTCTGGCTAAATACCAACATGTGCAGGGCAGAAGGTATAAGTCAGCCATGCCCAGAGCTCATCGAGTATCTGCCTTCTCCTAAGAAAGACTTCATGGAATACACAGGTCATTCAGCAAATGCCCAGAAGGACCTTGCCTTAGAAATCAGGCTGAGTTAAAGGATCAAAATGATCTGCAGGTAACATAACTGGCTGACTGAGAAAGTTCAAAACCCTTAAAGGAATATAACAAAATCCAGCATTCAAGAAAATAAAATTCATTGTGCTTTGACTGAACTTTTGAAAACAATTTTCTAAGAAGCAGAAATTTTTGATTCATATCCAGAAGGAAAATCAGTTCAAGAAATAGAAATAGCGGAGACAATGGGAATTATCAGGCACAGCGTTAGAAGATACAACTTGATTTCCATGCTCGTGGATGCCAAGTAAAACAGAAAAAAATGAGCAAAGACATGGAGGATATGAAAACATCAAGTGCAACCTCCAGAGACGAACTATGCAATTAAGATCTGACATGAAAATCTTACAGCTGGAATTAACAGCAGACTAGACACAAAGGAAGGGGACAACCAAACCTCAAGACATAGAAACAGAGAATTAAAATGTGAAATAAGTCGACAGGGCTTCAGTCACTTATAGGTTAAACCAACCAGTCTGTCATTTGCTAATCACAATTCTAGAATGTGATGTATTGTGGTGTGAAATACAGAAAACATATTTTAAAAACTAATGGAAAATTTTACTTCAGTTTTTATTTTAAAAATTTCTTACAAATTCAAGCACTTTATTAAAATCTGAACAGAGAAAAGACACACACACACACACACACGCACACACACCATCACCACCATCACCACCACCACCACCATCACACCACCACCATCACATCATCACCATCATCACCATCATCACCATCATCATCACATCATCACCATCATCACCATCATCACCATCATCATCACCATCATCACATCACCATCAGCACCATCAGTACCATCACCACCACCATTACATCACCATCATCACCACAATCATCACCACCACCACCATCATCACCACCACCATTACATCACCATCAGCACCATCACCATCATCACCACCATCACCATCATCACCATCAGCACCATCACCATCATCACCACCACCATCATCACCACCACCACCATCATCACCAGCACTATCACATCACCATCAGCACCATCACCATCACCACCATTACCACCATCACCATCATCACCACCAACACCATCAGCACCATCACCATCATCACCACCACCATCATCACCACCACCACCATCATCACCAGCACTATCACATCACCATCAGCACCATCACCATCACCACCATTACCACCATCACCATCATCACCACCAACACCATCACCAATGCACAAGATAAAAGGAAAACCAAAAAGTCAACTAGGAAAAAGACAAGATTTAACAGAGTAAAGATGAGAATAATTATAAATTCTTGTCATAATTTATGCATGCTAGAAGACAACAGAATGGTATCTTTTAAGTGTGAAAAAAGGAAAAAGAAGAGCTGTCAATCTAGAATTCCATGTGCAATGAAAGTATTCTTCACAACAAAGTCAACATGAGCTCTGAGAACAAACAAAAGCTCGGAGGACCCGCTGCCGGAAGTCCTGGGGTAGGTGGAAAACCGCAGCAGATGGACTTGGAGCCGCACGGGGAGAAGAGAGCCGGAGTTGAGAACCTGAGGACAAACAGAAAGTTCCTCTTCCTGTCTTTACATCTAGGTAAAAGTGAACCCACTACTTAGAGAGGAGCAGGGATGCAGGCAGGGTCCCGACCTACGGAGAAGTCAGGCAGACGCAGCGACGACTCCAAGGACGGCGGGGATCGAGTGTCACGTGTACATTAGTGTGATCTGGCATAATGTTTTGGAAGGCAGATTTTGATGAATTAAACACATATTGTAAACTCTGTATCAAACATGGGCAGAAAACACAGAGAGTTAGAGCTAATGAGCTTGTGGGAGAGAGAAAATGGAATTTAAAAAATACCCACTATAAATGAAGGCCGGGGAGAGGAAGGGGAACAAAGAAGAGGAAGGACAAACGACCAGCAAGACATCGTCTGGAGTCCACCCCGGGGAGAGTTACCTGAATCATGAAGGGTTAAAAGACAGTGACTGTCAGCTGTGGGAAGGGCCAGGTGGGCTGCTCCCTACCGGAAGCCAGCTTTAAGCATCAAGCCACAGATGATTTTAAAATGGGAATAACTAAGTCCTTCAGACTCTGAAGAGACAAAGACACAGTGGCCACGTTAGTCAGATGTGTAGATCTCAGACAAAAGGTTTCCAGGGAAAGAGGACACAGCCTGGTGTCATTAGGGGTGGGTTCATCAGATGACTCGACAGTCCCCAGTGCATGGGCACCAAGTGACAGGAGAGATGCGGCGATCCCCCCAAACTCAGCACTGCCCTTAGCAACTGACAGGACCATAGACCAACCGTTGGTGAAGACAGAGAAGCTCCCAGAAGGTCACCAAGGCACCAGCTGCTGGTCTTCACCAGGACTGCGCCCGCCAAGGGCCGAGCAGGCTTTCCTTGCAGGAACACGGGAATCACCACCAAGATTCACTGCATACGTGCCTCAAAATCTGGGATTTTTAAAAATTTAAAATCCTGCAGAGTATGTTCTCTGGCCACAACAGAATGAAATTATAAATAAACCAACCAGCAGTTACCTGGAAAAGACCCAGATGTGTGGGCTGCAAATCGCACTCCTCAAGGAGAGATCATACCGGAGCTGAAGGTGCTCTGGACTCAGTGAAAACTTAACTTCAGTGATAAGAAACGCTGCGAGTTAACAGCCCGAGTTTCTGCACTAAGAAACCAGGGGAAAGAGCTCAATGAATCTAGAGTAGGCAAGGGGGTATTGTGATAAGGGAAAAGATAATCAATGAAAGAGAAAGAAGAGTAACAGAAATTAGGCAAACAAAAATGACTTCTCTGAGAAGATCAGTAACATTTAAAAACATCAAACTAGGCTGTTCAAGAAAGCGAAGCTCTGCAGATCACCAACACGAGGGACGAGAGGGAGCGACCTCAGGGCGACAGATCCAGGAAGGACGGGAGCTGTGGACACACCAAACACCAGTAACCCGGAGCCCAGAGGAAACGGGCCCAGCCTGGAAGGACCGGGAAGGAAGGCTAGGGAATTGGACATCCTGCGTCCACTAAAGAAGGAGTCTGTAAGGGACGGCCTCCTGGACGGAACCCCAGGCCCAGAAGGCGAGACTCAGAATCCCACCCGACACGGAGGGGGCAGAGCACCTGCCCTGCTTGAGCTGCTGCAGGCAGCCGAGGCAGGGGGCACTGCCCGTCTCACCGCAGGACACCGGTGCCAGCCTGATGTGACAGGAGAAAGCGAGGCAGCGACAGCCCTCAGGCACACAACGCCCGTGACTTCAGGAAGCCACGGTCCATCTCCCCGGAGCACACAGAGCAGAGCAGACCCCGGTCCCGCGGGCCTGACTCACCAGCATGTGAAAACCCAACATCACCTTCTTATGAGAAGGAAAGAGAAACGTGATTTTCCTTACATGTGCAGAGAAAGAGTTTGCAGAGGTCAAGCATTTGATGAAAACAGCCTCAAGACTTTGGAAATAGCCAACTTCCCCAACTTGGTGGGGGGTGTGCAGGAAGGGCCAGCTGCCATCCCCCACGTCTGCGCCGACGCTCACTCCCACCACGGGTCTCCGGCGCAGTCCCAGAGCCCCAGCTGGGTAGGAAGAGAAGAGCGGCAAGGACGCGGGCAGGCTGGGAAAGAAGAGAGAAAACTGTCTTTATTTGCAAATGGAAAATTGCAAGCAGGAAAGACCCAGAAGAATATACTGAAAGTCTTTTAGAACCCATTAATGACATTAGCAAAATCACAGAACACAAGGCCACTGTCTAAAAATCAATCCTATTTCTATCTGCTCACGATGAATAATAGAAAAATTGAAACATTTAAAACAAAAAATCAATGCCAATTAAAATAGCATGAAAGCCACCACAAACATAGCAATTAATTCAATAAAATATGTTCTAGACATAGATACTAAAAATAACTAAGCATCACGGGGGGAAATCAAAGGACAGCCAGACAAATGTAGAGATCGGTGAGATGTACAATGCTGAAGAACTGGGAGACTCAGTATTGTCGTGTCTTCCGTTATCCCAGCATCAAGCTGCAGGGTCAATACAATCTTGGTTTAAAAAAAAAAAAATCCCTCTCGCTGGGGGTGGTGGCCCACACCTGTAATCCCAGTGGCTCAGGAGCCTGCGGCAGGAGGATTACAAATTCAAGGCCAGTCTCAGCAATTTAGTGAGGCCCTAAACAACTTTGCAAGACCCTATCTCAAAATAAAAAAGGACTGGGGATATGGCTCAGTGGTACAATACAACTGGGTTTGATCCCCAGTACCACAAAAGAAAGGAAAAAATCCTTCTCAGTGGAAATCACCAAGCTAATTCCAAAATCTATATGAAAATTTAGCGGGCCAAGAGTCTCAAGGTAACTGGGAAAAGGGGGAAAGTGCTCTGCCTAATTTGAATCAAAACTAATCAAGGAAATGTGTTGTTCCCGTAAATCGATGTTTAGATTTAAGAATGTGGAGAATTTGCAAACAGGCTCACATGTGTGCTCAATTAATTTTTTATGAAGATGCCGAGGTAATCCAAAGGGAGAATACTGTTTTCAAAAGATGACATTGGAGCAATTGGATTGCTGGAGTGATTGGATGCATATGGAAGAAGTGAACCTCAGCTCTTACTGCAGGCCATCACAAACATTGACTTGAAGTAGATCATAAGCCTAAATTCAGACCTACAACTTTAAAACTTCTGGACGTAATCACAGGATAAAAATCTCTGCCATCTTGGAAGAAGTGGAGAGTTCTTAGGTCTAAACAGACACACGATACAAGGAGATGTCGACAAATTGAACTTCAGTTTGTGCAGAAACTAAGAGCTCTGCACTTTAAAAGACTATTAAAAAAGATGGAGAGGCAAGACACCAGATAGGAGGAAATAGGAGGCCGAACATACCTGCCTACGGGGTCGTACTGTAATGAGTATGCGAAAGCCTTAGGGGTAGGAGCTAGAACTGCACCAGAGGCCTCCAAGGGTCTGAACAGACACACAGATGGCAGCTCAGGAAATGATGCTCAGCCTCAGCAAACAGCAGGGACTGCCACAGCCGCCCAGCAGGATGGTGAACCTCCAAGAGACCCATGGGAGGATCCACCCAGCTGTGTGGTGACTCTCGGACCCCAGGGGAGTTGGTGGAGGCTGCAGCTGCCTGGGGGCACGTCGGCAGATTCCTAACAGTTGAACACACAGGTACCCAAACCACGGAGGTCTCCACCCTAGATGGGTCCCAAGTAGAGGCGCACCCAGCCCCCCAGTGAGGTGAGTGGGCGGGCACGGGCACCACAGAGGACAGCAGGACTTCCCGAGGCCTGGAGTCTTGGGCTGCAGAGAGCACTACCAAGAGGTGAAGAGAAGCCCGGGATGGGAGGGACGTCTTCCAGATCCTTGTAGATCAGACAGGAACAAAAGACCCTCAGCACTCACCGAGGAGACCTGAACCAGCCTCAAGGCAGCACAGGGCTCCGCAGGCCTTTCTTCCAGGATGACCAACCACTGGCCAACCAGCCCCTGAAAGTGCCCTGATCAGGACTGCAAGGGAAAACCACGAGTGAGCCCTGTCCCCGCGGGAGGCCACGCATGGGACGGACAGGGGAAGTGCTGCAGGTGGAAGTCGTCCCCTTCACTGCTGGCCAGAAAGTAAAGGACAGAGCTTGGCGCTCCCTGGAAAAGCCCAGCACCCACTCAGCGTCCACCCACCCAGCCGTCTCCCAGGCACGCTCAGGTCAGCTGGGGAGACCTGCGCATGAAGACTTGCGCCATGTCCACAGCGGCATCATTCATAAAGACCCAAAGTGGGAAAAGCCGAGTTGTCAGCGGGTGAGCAGAACGTGACAATCCCGACAGGGGAGCACTCTTCATCCCTAAAGAGGAATGGAGCAGGGCAGGTGCCACGGCCTGGATGAGTCCCCAGGACACAGGACACAGTGCACATCGCATCCCATCCACAAAGGAACCCCCGGGGACAGACGGGTTGGCATGTGCCAGGGCGTGTGGGGACGGTGGAGGATGAGTGCCAGTGGGCACAGGGCCCCTCGGGCAGTGAGGAACACGTTCTAAGGCTGGCTGTGGGGTTGCGTGTGGAACTCGTTCAATATGCTAAAACCGCGGAATCATACAATTTAGATGAATGAGTTTTATGGTTTGTGAGTTGTATCTCAATAAAGTGGTTATTAAAATAGGAAAACATGGCTGGAGAAGCTGGCTGGAGATCACCGAGCTGTGCACGGGCGAGGATGAGGGGAAGGCACTTTGGTTTTTGGTGGACAGGAGTCTCTAGGGCACAAGTCCACTGGGCCAGAAGTAGCAGCACTGCCAGACTGGGGAGGGCGGGGCTGGGCAGAGCAGCAGGGACTTCCCGGCCCACTGCGGTGGTCGCACCATGTAAATGAGAACCACCTACAGGAGCACTTAAACTGGGTGCTTTGGGCTTTTGTGGCCCCGGAATGCCGCCGACTTTACAAAAAGAACAAAGTTTCTTCAGTCTGTGAATAAACAGATGCAGTTTCCCACAATTAGCCTAAGAAGCGTTAAATGTGCATTTCACATAGTCAACACAATATCCTGTCGGCTCCTGTCGGAGACCTTCCTTCACTCCACTTGGGGAGCTGTGCCCTTCTGTGGCTCCTGGATGGTCCAGGGTGCCAGGAGTGTCAAGGGAAACCAGGCTGCCCCTGACATCACTGGTGGCCTTCTCTTAAGGAGTGGGACAGGAGACTGAGGTTTGAATGAGAAGCTTTGGCTGCATTTGAGCTGCCCCTGAGTCCCTGGTGGAACACGCAGGACAGCTGTGCCAGGGGAGGCATGCGGCCTCCGAGGGACACCCAGAGGACCCGGCCTCAGAGGACTGACCTGAAGGATGGAGTGTCTGGTGAACCAGGGGACAGTGAGAACCAGGGGACAAGGTGACTGTCCTCTCTGGTCAATTTCTTCATCCATGTCCTTGCACGTTAGTCAGGACTGTGCTGCAGCAACAAACAGCCCTCTACACACTCACGGCTCACACACAATCACCTTGACACATCTGTCCTAGGCCAGAGTGGGCAAGGGCTCTTCTCTGCATTTCCACCTGAAGTCCAGCCCCCTCCATCCTGGAACTCTGCCATGTGGGGCTCTGGCCCCCAGGTCACTGTGGGCTGAATCCCTGTGATGGATGTGCTTAGCCACGCCCAGCAGTGTCTTGTGTCCCTTCTGCCCACTCTGCTCAGCCTGGACTTGTGGTGCCCTGCATAACTGCCAAGGGGGATTGCAACAGATACCCCACAGGTGTCCCCTTACCCTGCAGTCCACACTCCATGGACCAGCGTGGACAACTGGACCCTTCTCTCTTTCCCGTTCCCACGCCCCCTGTGGTGGTGACGTTGCTGGGTTCCTCCAACATCCAAGTCAGCCCTGTGCAGCAGTCAGCCAGCAGCCACCCCCTCCCACAAGGCCAGCCCCGAGGGTGGATTTCTGAGATGAAGAGCATGGACCTGACAGGCAGGTCCACCCTGCAGCGGCCAGCAGCATCAGGGGCACTGCAGAGGGTGAGGGACTGAGACGCTGGCCTCCAGAGCCCCAGCTGTCCCCACTGCCTGGAGACTGGTCAGCATTTGGCCTGTGTGACACTCACCCCTGGACTCCCGGGCAGCAGCTGGGCTGTGCTCCACCCAGAGAGTTGGCCTCCAAGTCCAGCTTTCCCACACCTGCCTCCTGTGGTGGACTGAATATTTGTGTGTCCCTCAAACTCAGAGTGGAAACCCCAGTTCCCAGGCTGATGGTCCAAAGGTGGGGTCATGGGTAGGAGGTGACAGGGTCATGGGTGGAGTCCTGACGATGGAATCAGTGCCCCAGTAAGAAGAGGCAGGTGGACGCCCCCCTGTCCTTTCTCCAGTGGGGACATTATGAGAAGATGGTCACCTGCCACCCAGAAGCGGCCCCTACTCCCGCCTCCACCCCAGCCTCCCACCCTCCAAAACTGGGAGAAGCCCACACGTCTCCCTCTAGCCACCCGTCTCGTGCTCATGGTGGGTGATGAGACCCTCCCACCTCTCCTGGGAGGGGACTAAGGCCCTGCCTGAGAGTCAGGCTTGGCGGGTGCTGAGCTCGGGGTGGTGGGGTGCTGCTGAGAGCCCCGAAGGGCCAGGTCCGCTCTGCCACCTTAGATGTCACTGTCATTATCCTCGTCATCCTTGCCGCACTGTCCAGGTTCTCCTTAGGAAGGCGCCGTGTGGCTCTGCAGTCGCCTTGGCCCCCTCAGCCCGCACACGACTTCCCTCCCCTCCTCTTAATGAGGAAAATATAAGTGAACGGCTTGCAGATGAGCACGGGAGGGTTTCTGGGGAAGACGGGGGCACAGTGTGCACGGAGCCGCTTGAAGACAGCCATAACGGGGAGATGAAGCCCAGCGTAATCCTGGACGCGAGGCCATCGCCAAAGACGTGACGCTTCAGATGACCATCTTCTCATCAGGCTCT
Source organism: Marmota marmota marmota (assembly GCF_001458135.2). Classification (NCBI taxonomy): domain Eukaryota; kingdom Metazoa; phylum Chordata; class Mammalia; order Rodentia; family Sciuridae; genus Marmota; species Marmota marmota. The sequence continues at coordinate 36,000,117 of NW_025999949.1, read as the reverse complement.
GTGGCAGGACAGCTCAGGGGTCATTTAGGGCTCAGATCAACTTAGCAAATGTTGATTTTGTCCTGCTGAGTGCTGAGGGAGACAGGAGGTGGAATGGGAGCTGCGAATGTGACCTACACAGACCCCCCCATGTGCGGGGCAGGTGGGGGGCAGGCTCACCTCAGGGGCATCAGTCAGCCTGGTGGTTGGGACCCTGAGTCCAGCCCCGCTCTGCGAGACGGACACACAGACCCAGCAGGAGGAGCCAGGGGCTCCTGGGGACAGGGCAAGCGTGGGGCTGGGGAGGGAGAACTGGGTGGGCCTCAACAGCAGGAGGCCGCTGCTCCCCTCTCTGCACCCCCCAGCATCCAGGCAGCGCCTCCCACGCCAGCAGAAGCCTCTAGATTCCTCTCCGGAGCTGCCAAGCTTGCTGGGTTCTCTGCTGGACTCTAGGGAAGCCAGAGGACGGAGCGTCTCGCTCAGCCCAGCGTCCTGTGTGTCCTCAGGCCGCTCCTCACTCAGCCCTCTGCCTTCCAGGAGCCAAGCTTGTGCCCCGCTCCCCGCAGACCCAGGAGGCTCAGGGACTTCCACTGGCTGAGGAGGAAGGGCCCCCAGACATGGACGTTGCCATGGGCCACCTTGCCGTGACACACTGGGTATCCAGGCTGAGCACAGAGTCCAACTAACTCTGTGTGGGCTGACAGAACTCCCAAGGCCACTCAGTCCCGGGGGAACTTCTAAGGTGGAAGAGATCAGAACACACCAAAGAGATGAGCCAGAGCAAGCCACTGAACTGCAGGCAACAGCGCTGAGGGGAAGTGACAGCAGAAGCCAGCCTGACCACGTCCAGCAGGACAGTGGAGGAGTCAGCGCAGACCAGGGGACGGGCTTCAGAGCACAGCACTCCTGTGGCTGAAACGCAGGCCGAGCTCAGCCCCACAGCACAGTTGAGAGCAGACCTTGTCTGGGAAGTAGAGCCAGACCACAAAGAGACAGAAAATAAGAAGAGGGAGTCAAGTGGGCCACCAAGGCAGGGGTCCAACACCAAACGATGACCCTTCCAGAAACATGAGAGCAGAAAACAGGGAAGGGGATTTGGCCAAGAAATAACTCAAGAAAATTGGCTTCCCCTGGAATAAGGCCACATTGGTGTGATACTTGGAATGTCGGGGATAATGAGACCCTGAAGACCTCTGGGGTGATGGGGACGTGCACACAAGGGTCAGGAGAGAGAGTCTTCTCCAGCGGAGCAGAGGTGTGAGCACTTGAGGCCAGTGAGCCAGGATCTGCTGCCAGGGTCGAGTTCCGAGTCGTGGAGACTGACGGAGGACTGCAGAGAGACCCACTTCCACACTGTGGGAGAGCTAAAGCAGGCCCACTGCCTGCTTCCCACCCACCCG
>NW_025999949.1:35921486-35998715 GCF_001458135.2 Marmota marmota marmota | reverse complement strand
AATCCAGACGTGGAAGGACCTGCCCAGGCCCCTGCTGGTCCGAGAGCAGGCAGCGCTGAGACCAGCCCCTCCGTCCCCCTCAATGTTACAGGCCCTGAGTGTGGTGATCCGGTCCTTCAACAGAGGGGCCAAAAGCTATTGCCACAAATGGGGGACCTCACTTTACCTTTTGGGGGTTGTGTAAAGGTCAGGAAATTGGGGAAGACCCTTTCTCCTGAAAACTAGCAACGTGGGAAGCCATTATCCCCTCTCCTGAGAGTTGCATCTGGGAGGATCTGAGCAGGAGCCCTCTGTTTTCATAAGTCTATAAACTGCACAGGGGCTTTTCAAGTAAGAATAGGATCGGTTTGGAGGAAAACATTAAACCCAGGGTAAAATTTAAGCTGGTTCTAAGAATCCGCAGGAATTTTTGAGGACCCCATGCTGGGGCACAGAGCTGTGAATATGTAGCCGGTCAGCGTGGCACCCAGGGAAGGGAGGTGCAACTGGACTGCAGGCTCCTGGGGGCAGAAAGGCCCCAGGATGGGGCTGTGAGGAGCTGGCACCAGGTCTGGAAAGACTGTCTGCACAAAATGTCAAGGAGTCTGGTTTTATCTGCCCTGTGACGTGTATGTGCACAGACAGAGGAAGATGAGCATGGTCACACCTGGCATTTAGGAACTATCTTCCCAGCATTGCAGAGGATCAGAGGCCCACAGGTAGACGCCAGAGAGACGGTGAGGAGGACGACGAGGAGTCCGCCAGGTGAGAGCACGGTTTGTTCACAGCGCCAGCACAGGCTCAGTCAATGAGGCCCCCACGCTATGTCACAGCTGTTCCAGAGTCTGCAAACTGCAGGATGTGGCTGACCATCCTGAGCAGCATATGCCAAAGGCGGCTTGTGCCCAGGGTGGATTTCAACCCGCTTCGTACTGGCAGTGGTGGGAAGCAGCTCTACCTGGACAATATGGCTGCGAGGTTCCAGATACCAGACACTGGGCTGGTGGTGAGTCACCGTGGGGGGGCAGGCACCAGAAAACTATGTCACTGGAGGGTTTGCTCCTTGTACCAGACATCAGGGGACCACATGGGAACATTCATTACCAAAAAAGTTCTCTGGAAAGAACCAGGGAAATCTGTCTGGAAAGCCTTTGAAGAGAAGGTGCAGCTTCAGATCCATTTTGAAGGACGAGCTTAGAGCAGCGCTGGACAAAGAGAGAAAATGGAGCGTGTAGACAGAGGTGAGAAAGTTAGCCTAGGAGAGGGAAGGGGCAGGATCCGCGGGGTGGGGAAGGCCAGGCTAGCAGTGGTGTGAAATGGCCCTGGGCTGGGCAGGGGAGCTCTTCGAATGTCCTCCCAGGATGAAGAGCCACAGGCTCCCTCTCCGGCAGCAAGGAGTCACTGAGAGGCTGGAAAGAGTGAAGGGGCAAAGCCAGATTTGCACTTCATAAAATATGCCCAGGCTGCAGTGTGCAGTCGGACTTAGAGGTGACCTCGGGACAGATGGGAGACCTTAGCAGTCCAGGTGGGCATGGGTACTGGCCTCGGCCTTGGTAGCCATGCTGTGAGAGGAAGGTTGGCAGGGGTGGTGGGGCTTTCCCAAGGTGAACTCTGGAACATAAGTGTGGAATTATTGGGTCACTTGGAGTAAGTAGGATTGACAGTACAGACCAAGGAGAAGTGAGTTGTTCAAGGTCAAACCTAGAATTACTGCTAGACCTAATTTAGGAGGCTGTGCCAGCTGGGTCCACATGAAGAGATCTCTCTATTTCTCTGCTGCTAGGCAAAGAACCACACTATCTGTTTCAGCAAGTCCCAGAAGCCCTGCAATGATTAGTGCTGGTCAGATGCTGGAAGCCTTATTTCATTACTGCTCAACATCCTCAAAGGACAGAGACGCCAGCCCAGGCAGCAGCCCAGGCTAACGCATGAGTCAATTTATTTCCATTCCAGCTGAACAAGGTGGCTTTCCTCAGCCTCACATCCCCTCTGAAGTTGGAGACAAAGAACTACTCCTAGCCAGGGAGAAAGCACCAGCCACAGGAAGACGAGCTCTTATCAGGTTCTGCGTGCTCGGCCACGGTTCTGTGCACAGCAATGAGGCCCCACGCTATGTTACCTCCGGGACTTGGAAAGGCCTCCCGTGTCCAGGCATTTACTTTAAAGAGAATAACTCTTCTAGGGAAGAAAATATGAAACAACAAAGGGAATATGCAAATATATGATGCTGAAATTAACACATTGACAGAGATTGGTGTGTTAACACGTTGACCCAGAGTGGAGGCAGACGCCTCCAGAACGCCCACACAGGTGGCCTACACCCAAGGAGGAGGGTGCCAACATCCCCACCTGACCTCAAGGTAAGGTGGGATAGAGAGAGTTTAGGTGGCTTGCTCAACGTCAAAGTACTGAACTGCAAACCTGAATTCACCCCAGGCAAGTTTTGTGGGGAGACATCTCAGTGTAGAAATGTCCTAAAGATGAGAAAGAAAACAAAGCAGGGTCTTAGTGAAGGCGGTCTGGAGCAGAACTACCTCTGTGGCCTGCATACACTCCCACGGTACTGAGGCCCAGGGCAGCTGGGGAGAGCTGAAGCTCTGCACAGGGATGGGGCTACAAAACCATAAAACCTGAGTGGTTGAAAGGGATCGTGCTGACCATCTAGTCCTGGCTCCATTCAGATCTAAAACCCCATCACAGCACAGTCAGAGCCAAGCAGGGCCCCTCCCTCCTCCTTGTGCGCTGGCTCGTGACAGCTCGGGCAGCAGCTGCAGCCTTTGAAACAGTTTTCATTTCCTTCCTTTGTTGAGATGCAATGGAAGCGCAGAATGTGCGTGGGGGTGGGTCTGATAAATGCTTCACTGGGAAAGCAACTTCATAAATGGGCTGGAATTAAGACACAAGATGCTCAGCGCCCTCCCACTCGTTCCTGGTTGACGCTGGAGTGCACCGGGGCCTTAGCTTTATTCACTTGACTCTGACGGCTGCGTTTATGAGTTGTAAATCTACTGGGGAAGAGCCCGTTCAGGGCGACAGACGGCTGTGATGCTTTCTTTCGTTAATGTGCTCAGAAATGGAGTATTCCTGCCATTTGGGCTCAGCAAATTCTCCTTGAATGTGTAGGGAGAACACAATATGAGGTTCAGCACCACGGACAGCTCCCAGGTGTTGTGGGGCTCTGGTGCTGGGACATGAGTCAGCACCTTGGACAAGGATCCCTGCCCACAGAGAGCCCTTGGCTGATCTCCAGGGCAGAAGGCTCTTTCTTCTTCAAGGCGGGTTGGAGAACGAGGGATAGCTGGGGAAGGTCTCCCAACTCTGGTTGCTCTGTAGATTGGGGGAGGTTGGAATAGATGACAGTAGACTCCAAAACAACGTTCGCCTTTGTTCAGGTACCACCTGCATTTGTTGAGAGAGGGAGGCCTTTTCATAAAGTAAAATAACTCCTTACGTGCAGCCAGCCAATTACAGCATGAAACACTCTTACACCCTTTTGCCTGCAGACCCTAAGGGTGGCACCGTAAGGCGGTAGAGCCAGTGCTGGCTTCAGAGATGAGAAACTTGAGGCCCACATTCTTGTCCAGGATCACTCTGAATCCAGCAGGGGAGAGTCAGAGTCCAGGCCTTGCACACAAAGCTTCCTCTCAGAACATGGGGGTGGAGTTGGCGCTGGTATAAGTCCTCATTGCCGTCTAAGCCTTCACGATGGGGAGCTTTGCATTAATAATGGAAAGCTGCCATCAGAGGTCTCTTGCTAGAATGCAGTTCCACCATGTCACCCTCTGGTATAAAGCCCTGTAAGGGCTCCCCATGGCCCACAGGAAAAAATACAAAATCTTAATAAGATCTTCAAAGTCTGACCCTGACCTGCCCCTGCAGAGCCAGCCCCTGGCACTCCATCTCAAGCATCCCAGTTTCCAGTGCCGGAAACTAGTTAGTACCACAGAAGTCTCTTCTGTGGCTCTGGGTCTGCACGTGCCAGCTCCATGCCTGCAGGGCTGTCCCCCCTGCCCCTGCCTTGGGTGTGTCTCTGTGGACTCCGTCTCTTAACCAACGCTCACCAGCAACACACTAGTCGCTTTGAAGCTCTTGCCAGCCCAACAGGCAGTTTAACTTTCTGCTCTGTGTTTCCACACGGCTTTGTTCTTATCTCAATTATCACATTTATCACACTATACTCTAATTATTTGGGCACATTACTTTCTTCCAAATGGAGCTGTGAGCACCTCCAGGGCAGGGACTCCAACTGATTCATCTCTGTTTACCCTGCCAGTGCTCAGATGCAAATGTTCCCAGGGAGTGTTGCAGGATGAGAGCCTGGGCCCAGGAAAGACGGTCGACAAAGACCGAATGAGCACAGGGCCTGGCCTTCACGAGATGCCTCTGGCCGGCCTGAGGGATCCGGAACCTGGGGCTGCTCCAGGAAGACCCGAGTGCAAGTGGGGTCCACTAGCCATTAGCACATCCGAACCCACCTGGTGCTCCGGTCCTAGACCGTGGGTCCATCAGTCACCAGGTGGTCACCTCCAGTGGGAGATCTGGACACCCCTTCTGCTCTCCTGCTGCTTCTGTAGGGGTGGGCTCTCTGAGCCGAGCATCCTTGGCTTTGCTGGCTGTGAGCATAATCGATGCTGTTTTATTAGAGATAAGATTCATCCAGTGATTGAACAGACCTTTACTGAGCACTGGCTGAGACCTGCACACCGCGCCAGGTGAGGAGGATCCCGAGACAAACAAGCCATAGCTTGCTTCTCAGTAGAGACTAGCCCGAGGCAAAGAATCTGAGTGCTCTGACCCACGTGGGCAGTGACAGGCATAGGGAGGAGAGGCCTAGCTAAGGGAGTTAGGGACGGTCCCCAGGGGAAATGCACTCAGCCCTCTGTATCCGTGAATGGGAATATTCTTTCAATTCGTCTGTACTGAACATGTACAGCTTTTTTTCTTGTAACAATTCCCTAAACAATACAGTGTAACAGCTATTCACATCCCATTTGCCTTGTATCAGGTGTTGTAAAAAAAACCTAGAGATGGTTTGAATTATCTGGGAGGATCACAGAGGTCATCACAAGTGTAATGCCATATTACACAAGGGGCTTGAGCCTCCCGGACTTTATTGTTTGTAGGAGGTGCTGGATCAGTCCGTGGTGGCCCCACAGGAGGAGGCACATGCTGAGGCTGAGGCCCAGGCTATGCCTGGGGCAGGGGTGGTGTGACGTCCACGCTGCAGCTCTTCACTGGGCTCCTTTTGAGGTGGAGCCTTTCGCTGTCCCTCGTGATCCTTGGCTCCAGCCAGACAGGAAGCCAGTGGAAGTCACTTCTATTTTGAGGTGACTCTGAAGGGAACACTTGGCTGAGGGTGGGGACTACACACAGTCGGGTGCTGAGTTCACACTTGCTCATTAGGCAGCCCCCACTGCCTCGGGCCCAGGCCTAATTCCCGTCACTTTAGGGATGTCACGCCTTAGCTCCTCCATCATGACGAGCCTCGGCTGCTAATGGGTGTGTAATTTGGGGGATAATGCAAAATCTGTTAACAATCAGGGCGCCGGGTGTTCCGCCAGCTGAGAGAGTGGGCTCTGAAGATCTGCGCCACTCCTGCTCCCAAACGCTAGTGCAGCCACATGTTTTTGCAGGGCTGGGTGGGACGGCCCATTGCGTACGTGTGAGTTTGACTCTTCCAAATGCCTTTCAGACGGACTCTTTCCACATCTGATCCTTACAAAGTCCTCTTAGGTCAGCAGAACCTGTGTCATTACTTTCCTTCATGAAGGATGCAACCGAGGCTTAGAAAGACGTGGTAACTGGCCAGAACACGGGCCTGGACAGTGTGTCCTCCAGTTGATGATCCAAGTCACTGTTTGCTGCTAACATGTTACTAAGCAGGGAGGCCTGGACTTCCAGCTCCACACTGCTGTACCGCTAGGGAATGGTTTGTTTAGGGCTCTTCTGGATGCAAGACTACAGGGACACTGCCCCTGGGGGGCTCATCTCTGCACACTGGGCCCTAGGCCTGGAATGGAGTGGACACCCCCTCGGCATCTGCAGATGAACGGTGGCCTGAGGAACAGGAGACTCATGATTCCAGCCCCTGACTGGGATGTGGCTATGAGTCAAGGGTCCGTTGGTGACTCAGTAACCGCATCTGTACCACAGGGATGCGCAGACCCACAGGAGCGCCTACCGTGTTGGAGAGACCTGAGTTCATTTTATGTCTTTGTCCCCAAGCCTCCACTGTCCCCATCTGAACAACAGAGAAAGAGTATCCCTTGACCCCACGCAGAGACGGGATGAGGTGAACATCTACAAGCTGCTTGGTAGAGCTGACACCCTGAAGTGTTTGGCGAGTTGGCGGCTTTGCACCTACAATGACCACACCAGGAAGGCCTCTGCCCCCGGCCACGCCCATGACTTCGCCATTAGCAGTTCACCTCTCATTCGCCAGTGCGGCTGGCGCCTGGGAGATCAGTGAGTCCCCCGCCCGCCACCAGTCCACTGTGAGAGATAAGTAGCATCCCTGGGTAGCTCCAGCGTTGTCCCACTTGGCTTCTTCAACAGAGCAACTGAACTTCAGAGATTGGAAGAAAAAAATAGGGATGAAGGAAAAGAGCAGGAGAGAGATGCAAGGCCATATCAGTTTTGCAAAAGAGGATGATTCAAGTAGAATGCGGACTAATTTAAATCCCGAAATGACTGATGTATTTTCCATGGTGTTTTATTAATCAGCCTCAGATGGAGCACAATTTGCAAATTTCATGTGGCAGCTATTAAACATTTTCTCCTACGTAAGTAAATGAAAGGGATTTACTAATTCCAGCCGACACTTCATGAATTGATAATGGGAACCAGCGCCTAAACACAGGCGGACATATTGAAGTTGCTCAGAATGCAATGCTGCGCTCAGATCCCGGCTAAATTAATTTAATCCCTTGCTCGTTTTCTGAGCCCCAAAAGACTTGACAAATATTGATGCCGTGGCGGCGGGCAGTGATTATTGAGAGGAGCGACTAGGTAGTGTGAGGATGGTCCTGAAGGGAGGGAAGGGCACATCCTGAGGGATGGAGGAGGCTCTCAATGATGGCCCAGATGGGAGAACTCCTGCCCCTTTCTTCTTCCAAAGCCCACTGCCCCACGGTGCATCTGGGCAGGTGTCCAGTGGACAGAAGTATATGTCTCTGAACGCCTGCGTTTCCTCCCTCTCATCTCCCTCAAGCCAACTTCCTGTGCAAATCTTACCCTCAGGGCTGATTTTGCTTTTGTAACAAGACTTCTCCTTTACACCTCACACCTTCAGAGAAGGTTTATTTAGTTTTCCATTGACACCCAGGCAGCCAGGTCTACAGGTGAGGATCGCCGCCCCAGGTGGTGAGGGAAGAATTGAAGAACAAGGTGCTGTGTTGGGTCCCAGATGAGGGCAGAAGAAGAGAAGAGTCCTCAGGCACTGAGCCAAACAGACCCACCCACCTGCTGACAGGCCCCGGAGCCTTGGCACCTTGGGAGACATGGGGAGAGTGTTAACTTGGCATCAAGAGGCTGAGCTCAGGCTCATTGTGTCCCCTCAGTCTCAGTCCACTCCTCTGTAAGACAAGAGCCCTTGAATTAGACCACTCCAGTAGAAGGAGCGTCTGCAGCATGGGCTCGCTCCCCAGAGGCACCTTTTGCCAGAAAGGAGTGTGAAGGAGTGAGGGACGGGGCACAGAGCCTGCGGAGGGGACAGGCCCACAGGCGTGCTGCAGGGAGCCTGCTGTCCCTGGAGTCCTCCCAGCACTCAGGATGCGCGCTGTGGGACAGCAGGTGGGTTGCCTGTGCCTCTTCTGCCTCCTCAGCCTTGCCTTGTTCAAGCCCTCCAATCCACATCCATCTTATGATGGTGCATATCCAGCCTCTGCTCTGTGCCAGGATCTGCCAGGCTCTGCCAGCCTCTGAGGATGTAATGGGAAATGAACTCTCTGCTCTGCAGTCACCAAGGGACCAGCGCATGTGGACAACACAAAGAGGGCCTTACAATTCACTAGAGTTTCCGTCAAGTTTAGCCATGGTACGACATGATGCCTACAAGGTGCCCTTCCTTAATTTTTCTTCCTGAGCACCCGCCACCCCCTCTACCACTGCGCTCCATTCCACTTCAGCCGCCGCACTCCACCTGGCTCATCGGCACAGCCAGCCCCACAACACACCTTGCAGGTCTTCAGTGTAATGGCAGAGGCTGCCTTTCCGCTGTCTGCAAGCCCTGCAGAGCAAAGACACAACTTGCTCATCATAAACAAATCCCTGGGCATGGACTACTTCTTGACCTTAGCAAGTGTTTGTTAACTAAATATTTTTTCTTACACAATCTGACAAGAAAAGAGACTATGAAGGGAAGTCCGTACCTTCACAGATTGTGGCATCAGTCATTGAGGGTAGCATTAAACGCAGCCCAACCCCTGGCCAGATGAAGGTGAATCCTCACACCAAAGCCTGTTTACCTCAATGCCTCTTGTCCAGCGCAATACGCCAGGCTTCCACCAGACATCAGAAAGCACGACAGAAGACAGTTTTAACACACCATGAAGAGGAAAAGCCAGCACGAGAAGCCGACTCCGAGATGGTGCAGAGGTCAGAAGAGCCCGACAGGGAACTTGAACTAATCATGATCAATACACCAAGGGCTCTAGTGGGACAGCAGACCACACCCAAGGACAGATGTAACACAAGCCAGGAGGTGGAAAGCCAGAGGGGTGAGAGTGTCTTCGACAGCCTCATTAGTGGAGCGGCTACCGACAGGGAAAGGATGGCAGCCTGAGGATTGGTCAGCAGGAGTCTCCTGAGTGAAGTCTAACGGAAAGAAACAGAAGAGAACACAAGAACAGAGTAACGCTCCGTGTGTGCGTCACCGGACCATCGGAAGCTGAAAGGGAACAGAGCAGGAGAGATGCTTGGAGAAACGAGGGCGACAGCTTCCCACAAGAATGCCAGACGGGAAACTCCCGATCCGGGAGCTCAGAGCTCACGGTAAGACTGCCCCCCCAGTCTGCCCAGCGGAGGAGGAGGAGCCGACCGCCACCCGGCCTGCCCCACAGAGGAGCAGGAGCAGGTCAGGACCCGGCCCACTGCGTGCACACACAGGAGGAGCACTGCGGACCCCCACCTACCATGGCATGGCTCTCCTGGTCTACTTCCATCTAGAGACAACGCCAGGGCCTGCAAGAGCATCACCAAGGTCCTGCAGGCCTGGCTACACCAGGGGTGCCCTGTTAGCCTACTTCCCCTGATCCTCTTTCACTCTTCCTATGATCTAATACCTCTATATTCTCACCTCCTACCTCATGAACCCCACATCCAATACCCCCCTTCTGTCCACCATTAGAAACTACAGACCCTTATGCAAACCTCCTATAAATACATTAGACATTAATCAACACGTCATTTCTGTTTATTGTGACAAAACTGTAGCTGATGAAACAGGAGCTATTTGGTTTAAGATATGCATATTGTTTGCGTTGGGTGCTGGAAATATTGATCTGCCCCTTAAAGCTGAGGTATTAGTAACCTGCAGGAACACTACAAGATTATAGGGTAGAAACTGTAGTACCTCGGACCCCTACTACTAGAGAGGAGGACACACAGACAACATGAAAGACAAGGGAAGGAAGAGCCCAAAACAAACCAACTGCTACAATAATGGAGTCCACTGACAGCGCAGCAGATAACACGTCAGAGAAGTTCAGAATGCACAGGATTAAAATGATCTGCAAGGAAAGAATGAATTAAGAGAGCAAACTCAGGCAGCAATTGACCACTCCTCAAAGAGATGAGAGAGTAAATACAGGTAGAAAAGACCACTTCAAGAAAGAGAGCGAGATCACGGGCTGGGGACATAGCTCAGTTGGTAGAGTGCTTGCCTTGCATGCATAAGGCCCTGGGTTCAATCCCCAGCACTGGCAAAAAACAACAAAACCAAGAAAGAGAGGGAGATTCTGGAAAAAAAAAAAAACAGAAATATTTAAAATAAAGAAAACAATAAACCAAATAAAAAAATTCAATAGAAAGCATCACCAATAGTCTAGATCACCTGGAAGACAGAATCTCAAGCAATGAAGACAAAATATATGATTTTGAAGATAAAGTTGACCACAAGTGAAGATGGTAAGAAACCAAGAACAGAACCTCCAAGAATTATGGGACAACATTAAAAGACCAAATCTAAGATAGAGAAAGGCACAGAGATACAAACCAAAGGAATGCACAATCTCTTAAATGAAATAGTGTCATGAAGAATGAATTGGAAAATCAAATACAAGAGGCTCACAGGACACCAAATGTACAAAATCACAACAGATCCACCCCAGGGCACATTATAATGAAAATGCCTAGCATACAGAATAAGGTAGAATCTTAAATCCTCAAGAGGAAAGTTTCAGATCACATAGAGAGGGAGACCAATTCAAATCTCAGGAGATTTCTCAACCCAGACCCTCAAAGTCAAGAGATCCTGGAACAACATAGACCAAGCTCTGACAGAAAATGGATGCCAACCAAGGATCTTATGTCCAGCAAAACTAAGCTTCAGATTTGATGACAAAATAAAACCTTCCATGATAAAGAAAAGTTAAAAGAATTTACAGTTAGAAAGCCTGCACTACAGAGCATTCTCGGGAAAATGTTCCAGGAGGAGGAAATGAAAAACAACAATGAAAATCAGCAAAGGGAGGAAATACTCTAAGGGAAAGGCCAATCAAAGGAGAAACCAAGTGAAGTTAAAAACCAAAAATAAACCAAAATGATCGGAAATATAAACCATGTCTCAATAATAACCCTGAATGTTAATGCTTAAACTCATCAATTAAAAAAACATAGACTGGCAGATTGGATTAAAAATGACCTAACAATATGCTGCCTTCAAGAGACTCATAGGAAAAGACATGCACAGAGAACACAAGGTAAGATAAGTGCCCAGCAGGACAGTCAGGGACCCATGGGCCCCAGTTGTGGTGGACTCCAGAAGCCCTGCCCACCTCTTATCTGTACAGCCACCTCAGGGCCACACCTGCAGACTGTCTGTATGGATTCCCTGAAGTTGCTGACCGCAGACTCCAGAATGGTGGGTCCAGAACAGTCCCCTGCTGGCCACACAGCCACCTGAGGGACATCTGGGGGCAGCAGCAACAGAAACACAGTTGCTTGAGTCGGTCTGAATGGCATGGCTGCTTCTGTACTAAAGCAGTTAATGGAGCAGATCTGGGGCAGCTCATGCATCCCCAGGAAGCCAAGAAGTAGGCAGGGATGCAGGGAGCTGCCCAGCCAGCACCAGGCCCACCCCCGGCATGCCTCTGTGCCCACACCTCCTCATGCCTCTGTGCTCACACCTCCTCATGTCTCTGTGCCCACACGTCCTCATGCCTCTGTCCTCCTAAGATACTTTTTTTGCTTTCACTCATCATCACCCCCAAATCTAAAGGGTTTTTAGGCAGAGAGCCCATGCATGGTTCCCCATAATTTCCCAGAATTCCCAGGGTGGGATACATATCATGTTCCTCTGATCTCATGACAAAGTGTTTTAGACAATGTGGGTGGGGACAGTCATGGTGGGATGATGGTGGAAATGGTAGTGGAGACGATGGTGCAGATGACAGTGGTGGCAACTGGAGGTGGTGATGGCAGTGATGATGGTGGTCATGATGGTAGTGATAGTGTGCTGGTAGTATGGGTGCTGGTGGAGGTGGTGGTGGTGGTGGTGACAGTGTGGTAATGATGGTGGCAACTGGAAGAGATGGTGATTGTGGTGATGGTGGTGGTGACAGTGTGGTGGTGGTGGTGGTGATAGTGGTGGTGGTGGTGGTGGTGGTATTAGTGGTGGTGGTGGTGACAGTGTGGTGGTGGTGGTAGAGGTGGTGATGGTCTTGGCAATGTCAAACAGCGGCTGCTGTGCCAGCCTTGGGAAAGCCTGTGTATCAGCATCATGGCGACCTGAAGGAGGAAATGCATGTCAGGGGATCAGAGTCACAGACGGCCAAACTCTTCTCCTCCAGAGACATCCAGTCCCTCGTCAGGGGAGGGCTGAGACGGAGTTGACTCATTGTAAACAGATTCCCAGCTCCCCTCCGGCTCCTCCTCAGGGCACAGGGACACCCCGCCTCTCGGGCTCTCCAGCCACTGCAGAGGATGAGGACTCTGGAAACGGCAGGCGGCTAAGGCGGCACTCCTGAATTAAGGGGAATCAGACCAGGGCCCAGCTGGGGCTGAGTGAGGAGCCTGACGGTGCCACTGTGCACATCTGGCTGTTTGCAGCAGCTCTCGAGGCTGGGGAGGTCGAGAGGAACCAGGCGCTCTTTCTTCAGTGCGAGCCGGGCACTCCCAGGGCAGGGCGGAGCCAGGCACTCCCCGGGCAGGACTGTGGAGGCCTGGGATGCATGGTCCTTCTGCAGGAGGCCACCCTGTGGGTGCTGAGCCAGCGCTGCCATGCACATGAGTAGAGGCCACTACAGGTTACCTGTCACTGTCCCCTGGGCTTCTTGTGGCCCTGAAGAGGTGACCACAACTGTAAGGAAGGAGTGTCTGCTCTTGGTGGTGCTGGGAGCGGATGGCTTTATGGGTATAGCAGGGCTGGGGCTGTGGGCACCAAGGGCCTGGCTTCCCCACCTGGTGCCCTGTCCCCTCACCTGCTCTCCCCCTGGCTGGGCAACAGTGGCCAGCTGCATGCTGGTGAGCTTTGTGTCTTCTGCCCAGACAACTAGGCTGAATTCTGTCCCCCAGATTCATATTCTGACATTTGAACCCAGCCCCTCTGAATGTAGCTTATATGAGAATAGAATCACTGTAGAAATAGTGAAGTGATTCACGAAGAGGTTATTAGGGTGAGCCCTATCCCACACCTGGCCCTCGTGGAATAGGGAGTCTGGAGACACACACAGGGAGAAGGCCCGTGCAGGTGGACAGGACTCCACAAGGCCAGGGGATGCCTGGAGCAGATCCCGCCTCCCAACCTCAGGACCAGCCCTGTGACACTTTGATTTCTGACTCTGCCCCAGAGCTGTGGGACCAGCAGGTGGGTGGCACACTCTCATGCCAGCCCCAGGACACCCACATACCTGGACATCAGGCAGAATCTGCCATGCCCTTGGGGATCCGAGGCCTGGAAGAGCCGGGGAGTCAACTCCCCACAGGGTGACCAGTGCCCACAGGGAACGAGAACGGTGTGTGTGGACGGTGGTCCCCTTAACCCCTCAGTGGCCATGCCGAGGCACGGTCACAGGGCCTGCCTGCGGCCCCAGCTGGACAGAACCCTGGGCACCCACAGTGGTGATGCGCTCCACGGAGCCCTCACTCACAGTGGCCGCCCTTGTTTCCATGTCCTGGTCCTCGGATCACCCCTCCTGTTCCTGAGAAGGGTGCCCTGGAGGACTGCATCCTGACCCAGGCCTCACAGGCTGGGCCCCACTGATCTGCAGAAAAGAGAGCCCACCTTGAGGCTCAGTCCGTAAGAGGAGGTAAAGGAGGCGGGGCTTCCCCCGTGAGCCGTGGTGGGCCAGGTTAGTCTCAGGGACAGGGCTGTGGGCACACCGGGGTCTGCTGCCACTGGGGGCTGGCAGTGACATGCTCTTTTATGTCCTGATAGAGGGAGGGCATCAGGAAACAGGGCTGAGTGGACCAGGCACAGGTGGCCACAGGGTTCAGCCTCCACTCCACGGAGACACCCTGTGCCAAGGAGGCTCGAGAGCATTGTCCTCTCAATCTGAGGCCTGGGTCTGACCCTCCTGGTGGGGGTCCTGAACTGAGGGTAAGCAAGGGAAGAGGGTGTGTTGCTGTAGCTGTGGGCCCCTTGGGTCATGACCCTGGGGCAGGGGTGTTCTGCGGCTGTGGCCTGGATATTCTTTCAAGCCACTCCACCTGCGCCATGGCGGTAGGGATCAGGGACGCAGGGGCATTGCCAAACAGGGTTCCTAGCAAGCCTGGTGTGACGGTTTGGATAGGTGTCCCTGAGAGCTCACGTGTGAGACAATGCAAGAGGGTTTGGAGGAGAAATGACTGGTCACAGCCTTGGCCTAAGCAGTGGATTGACCCCTGGTGGGATTGACTGAAGTGCTGGGTGTGGCTGAGGAGGTGGGAGTCGGGGTATGTATTTTGTATCTGGTGAGTGGAGCCTCTGTTTTCTGATGATCGTCATGTGAGCTGCTTCCCTCTGCCACCCTCTCCTGCCATGAGGGTCTGCCTCACCTCGAGCCCTGAGGAGAGGAGTGGCCTTCTATGGACTGAGACTGAAATCGGGAGCCCCCAGATCAACTCTTCCTCCCCTGTCCCTGTGCTGGTCGGTCCTTTAGTCACGGCACTGAGAAGGCTGACTGAACACCGGGCCCTTCCCACCAGGCCAGGAGAGTGACTCAGAGGAGCCCTCGGGAACAGGACGTCACCACGCAGCACTTGCCATATGACAGCACCCAACAGGGTCCTGGCCGATGGGACAGGGCACCTGCACGCTCACCCCTCCAGATATAGAGGCAAGGCAGGGTGAGTCGGGTGAGGACAGGGTGTGTGGGGCATCCACAGCTCGCCAGCCACACCACCCTCCCACCATTCCACGTGGGTCAAACAGGGAGGGGTGCTGTCCACACTTCTCTCTGGCCACTCACCCCGAGTCCTGGAGGTGGCTCAGGCACAGCTTGGTCCTGCAAGCTCCTTCCCCGGGGACATGTGCTGGACTTCTCCAACGCCAGTCACGTGGCAGCCAGCAGCCAGTGGCCTCTGAAGGTGACGTGGAGGACAGAGAGGGGATGGCTTCCATCACCCTAAGCACAGACCTCCACTGTGTCTCCTTCCCAGGGCCCCTCAGCCTGAGAGTCGTGCTCAGGCACACCTCCAACAAGGGCCCGAGACTGGATCTCTCCCGTCCTGAGAGGCAGTTCACAATCCCAGGCAGCGACCATGGGGCAGAGAGGCTGCTCTGTGCACCCCTGAGAAAAACGGTCAGGTGACTCCCCACAAAACACATCATCTGACGATATTACCCAGCAACCGCGCCCACAGCTGCTTACCCAGTTGACTTGAAAACTCTCCTCCACACAAAATCCACAGGCCCTGTGCCGCTCACTCCCGTTAGACAATGTTCTGGAATGGGCAAAGCCTGGATGCTAAGGAGACGGGTACCGCCAGGCTTGAGGAGGCTGGGATGCAGCACAGGGTCTCTGGGATGGTGAAATGAGGTCGCCTTGTTCACAGTGTTTGTGTGACTCCATGCTTCTGTAGAAAGCCACAGAATCTCGGTGGCCATAATGCAGGCTGATTTTAAAAAATACTTAGGAGTTCAGGGAGGCTCAGATGGAGGAGAAATGTGTCAAAACAAAGTAACTTGTTTCATATGAGTCCCAAAACCTCACAGAAGAGGGTGGGGTAAGGAGCTGACCTCAGCAGCCTTGGAAACAGGTGGGGTGTATAAGACAAAGGCAAAAGGAATGGCGGGAAGCGCCTGGTCCATTGTGGGCTGTTTCTCGAGGGCCAGGGCTCAGCAGATGTGAGGTCTCTCCAGACTCCCCTGGAACTGGCCAGCCGTGCGTGACAGCCTGGGCTTGCTGTTGCAGGGGAGGTGACAGATAAGCAGGAGTAGGAGCTGGAGAGTTCCCTGTAGAGTGGATTAGAGTTGGCGGGATCCCAGGGCCCCGTCCAGGTCAGCAGAGATGAGGGGCACTGGGCAAACCCGGAGCGCTAGTGCATCCACACAGGTGGGCATGCACACGTGCTTGCTCTGTGGCTGGCGGGGTCTAGACACATGTCACCGCAGCAGCAGGGAGCGCCCAGCTCCAGGTTCAGGCTTCTAAGACCACTTCCAACGCCAGGGGGCAGAGCTCCCGGGAGAGCTGGCCACTGGGGCAGGAGGTGGGGGGGACCAGCCGGGAGCACTGTGCCTGGCAGAACTCAGGAAGAGCTCAGTGAGGCTGGTGGAGTAGCGCGTGGACACAGGACCACCTGGAGGAGGGACGCCTTGTGGCTCAGGCTGCAGCCTCTTGAGCAGACTGCAGATGAGCTCCACGGGTGGATCCAACCCAAGGGCAGAATGAACATCCGAGGTCCCCACTGATAAGGTCCACCATGGTCCCCACTGACGAGGTCCACTGTGGCCCCCACTGACGAGGTCCACCGTGGTCCCCACTGACGAGGTCCACCATGGTCCACCATGGTCCACACTGACGAGGTCCACCGTGGCCCACACTGACGAGGTCCACCGTGGCCCACACTGATACGAATAAATTATTGACAAATGTGGGGGGGTCACACGAGCACCCGGGCCCAAGAATCCCACAAATTTTATCAGACGCTCACTGATAGAGGAGGTGGAGTGTGACTCTCCAATCTTTGGGGTGGGCTGCACGGGGCGACCTCCCCCCGCCACAGGACATAACCAGCATGTGTACCCCATGCCAGCCGCGACCTCAGCCAGGAAACCAAGGTCAACACCATCCTCTCTCTGAGCTCCATTTGCCCTAACGGTAAGTCTACAATCTGTCCCTGCTGTGGCCTGAATGTGTATGTCCCCCAAATTCCAAATATGTTGATATTCTCCCCCATGGAGGCCTGTGGGAGGTGACTAGGTCATGAGGGTGGGGTCCTCCTGAACAGGATCAGTGCCCCTGTACAGAGGCCCGAGGAGGACCCCTTGCCCTCCCACCAGGGGAGGACACTGTGAGATGGGCCCATCCACAGGAAAGCAGCTCTCCACAGACCAGGTGGGCCAGGGCCTCCGGACTGCCCGGCCCCTCCAACCTTACATGAAGAATAAGTGGAGGCTGTTTGCAAACCCCCATGTGTGGCAGTTTGTCACAGCAGCCCACAGGGACCAGGACAGTATCCTCGAGGAGCAGACGAGAACGACCCTCACCTCTGTCCTGCCGACACACGGAGCCCAGTCTAGTCTCGAGGAAAACAGGGGACAATTCCCTCGACCACAGCTCTGCAGGACCCCCAGGGCTGCCCGCAACAGGCGCTCCAGGAACTGGCCCAGGCACAAGCAGCCACAGATGACCGCATGTCGGGGATCCTCGGTGGGGTCCTGGGACAGAATTCGGCTGCCCAGCGGGGAGGTTCTGACCCAGGGCAGCTTCAGCTGACCGTAGTGGTTGCCGGTTCATTTACTGTGGCAAACACTTGACGCTAGTGTGAGCCGTATAGAAGGGGCTGGCCAAGCGGGAGGCAAGACTTTCTGTAAATCTTCAGATTTAAATTAAGGGTTAATGGACACACACGTAGGCACACAGGGCTCAGAGACCCAAGCAGGGTCCCGCAGCCGGTGTGCCCAGCCTCCCTGGGGAGCCTGGGAGCTCCATTTCCTCCTTGGGGTCCACAGGTTCAGGGCTCTGGTCAGGCTTGGTGGGGACCATCACATTTGGGTGAGAAAGGGCCTGTTTGCTCTCCCTGGTTGGCTTGGTGCCGCCTCAGTTCCAGGGGCCCACCCCACTCCTGGGTGCTCCCCTCATTCCTGATAGGACACAGCTCCGCCCCAGGCCTTCCGCTCCTCCCACCTTCCCTCCAGGGAGCGGCCACCCACACCACACTGCTGCGAGGACGGTCATGGGTGCGCAGCTCCCCGGCGCATGGGGGGTCTACCTGGTGACACCATCCGTCACCATGGCTGCCTCCAGTCATTTCAAGCAGAGCCTCTCATGTCCACTGCAAGGCAGACCCTGGTCTCCAAAGGAGCCCCTTTGGAGCCACAACCACAGCCATTCCCCTGACTCTAGAAGGTCTCTCAGGTCACACAGGTGGACAGGGCCAGGCGTGGGCCTGAAGACCAGGCGCTTGGGTTGGGCAAAGAACTCTTCAACGAGATACAGAAGGAACCGATCCAGAGAGAATTCGTGGTTAAACTGAACCTCTTTAAAATCAGGAGCTCCTGTCCCTCAAGGGCTCCCTCCTCAGAGGGAAAAGGCCAACAGACCCCTGGGAAGAGCCACAGTGCCCGTGCCTGACACCAGAGAGTGCAAAGGCGTCCCGCAAATCAGTGAGGGAAAGATGAAGCCCCGTGTGGGAACGAGGCAGCCAGACGGTGCGGCCCTGAAATCCCTCCACTCGGAGACCAAGGCAGGGATCGCAAGTTCTAGAACAGCCTGGGATCTGGGAAAGACCCTGCCTCAAAACAAAATTTTAAAAAATCTTTTGAAAGGACCAGAGGTGTAGCTCATTGTCCCCCGATTCCCCAGAACCAATATATATATATATAGAGAGAGAGAGAGGAGGAGGAAGGACTTGGAGGGGATTGCTAACGAGCTATGAAAATGTGCTCACCATCATCATCAAATGAGAACCCAAACATGGACCACGCCCAGCGTTGGCAGCCTCCCAGCCGGGGCGCACTTGGTGTGGGAGGGACTCAATGGCACAGGCACATAGGAAGCCTCCTGGGAGCCTCCTGGGCGTCCATACAGCAGTGAGGCAGGCGCCATCCCAGGACCTGTGATCCTGTCCGCGGGCCACCTACCTGGAGAGGAGAGCGTCCCTGAGGCCAAGCCCGAGACACCTGCAGGACGTCCTCAGCGAGGGTAGGTTCAGCTTCGTGGCTCATCCCGTGGGTCGGCAGAGGCCGTGTGGTGCCAGGACAGAGGTTCTGATGTGACCTGAGCATGTCCTCCCCTCCAGAGCCCCCCTCCAGGAGACCCCCAAGGAAGAAGGGAAAGGGGACTGTGGAGGGAGAGGGCACTTGCCGTGCTCAGGGCTGTGGGTCACAGAGGAAGGGCCTCCTGGGCTTGGGAGGGTGCAGGGGGCCGAACAGGGAGCGCCCTCCAGCTGTGGCTGGGCAGGAGGCCCCGGCAAGGGAGCAGTGTGTGCAGAGCCCAGAGGACGGGACAGAGAAAGAGGTGTGCCATGTTCCTGCCTTATGAGCCACCAGCCTCAGAGACCCCGAGCCTCCGGGGGAAAGGAGTTCCTAAAACAAGCGAAGGCAGAGAGGAGGTTCTCTGAGTGACAAGTGACAGGCTTTGTGGTTTGGGTTTGCCTGGGTTTCGTCCATACCATGCCTAACCAGAGCCACTTGTGGTGATCAGCCTGATGACATCATGGCCTGGCTGACTCCGAAGCCTCTCCTCAGGTGGACCTTGAGCCATCCCACCTGGGCGTGCGAACCCAGTGCTCCCCAGCCACTCCCCAGCCCTGTCACCTGGTAGTTGGACCCCGGCCACAGGGAAGCATTTACACCAGGTGCATTGGCGAATGACACAATAAGGGCTTCCCCTCCTCCTACCCCACCCCCTGGAGACAGCTGTTCAACATTTGCAACATTTGCTAGGTCCAGCTGTCCCTGGACCTAGGTGGCATTTGTGCAGGTAGATCCATTCACCTGAGTGAGCATGTCCCCTACATCAGGCCCTGGTGTAGGAGCCACTGTCAGCCCAGTGCCCAGGGCCAGCCTGCGTGGGGGATGGCTATGGATAGAAACCTTTGCCTCCTTCTGCTCCGTGGGCCATCTTGGCCGGGCCATGCCTCAGGAGGTGGCAAAGGGAGCAGAGCCTGCCCACTGGTGGGTAGACTTCTTCCCAACATCAGACCCTGGCAGGGGATCTCCCCTGCACCAGCTTCTGAGGGCTGGGTCAGAAGACCACTTTCCGCAGGAGGGACAGAGCCTGTGGCCACCTGGGCTACTCTCCTGCATCCTCATGTGCCCGCTTTGTTCCTGGTTGACCACACAGGACCTGCAGGGGGCCTCCTGCCAAGCAAGAGGAGGCTCCTGGCAGCCCTCTGACTCCAGTGAATCCAAAAGAAAACAGTCAGGAGAATGAGCCCCAGAGGGGAAGGTCCACATGATCTTATTCTGCCACAGTCTCCTGGTCCAGTGGCCTGGGGCCCCTGAGTAGTGGTTATTAAGATTATTTCAGGTCACAGACAACTTAAAGAATCTGATGAGGTCTCTGTACTCTTTGCAGAAAAATCACACACAGACACACTTGTTGTGATCTCATGATTTCTAGGCTCCATAGTCCCCCACGGAAACCCAAGTGCAGGAAGCCATGTTAAAACCCTTCTCCTTGGCATGTGTCACCAACAGTAAGGAATAAATGACTCAAAGGATAAAATTAGATGTCTACCTCATCGCAAACACAAAAATAAATCCCAGATGGATGAAAAACCTAAATGTGAAATGCAAAACTGTAAAGCGTTTAAAAAAAGCACAAGAGAATGTTTTTATCACATCTTGGTGAGGATAAGACAATAAACACAAACTAGAAAAAGCTAAATAACCCAGGAGAAAAGTGGACCAGGGACAGTAGCCGGCCCGTCACAGGTGGGGTCCTGAGCAGGCCACAGGAGGCCTTGTTGACATCAGGAGTCAGAGGAGCACAGAACAGAACCCCGCGAGGCACCACCTGGGGCCCAACGGTGACGACTTGGAATCGCTGACAGCACTGAACGGGGCCAGAGCGCGGTGCAGGCTGGTGGGCTTGCCGGTCTGGGTCACTTCGCAGAGCAAGGTGGCATTTCTGCCCAGTCACCAAGGCTCACGGTCGCTAAGTGGCGTGGCGACCCTGCTGCCAGGCGGGTCCTCGGCGGCCTTCCCGCACACGCTGCCCGCTGGAGGCTGTCCTCGGCTGGTGTGTGTAACAGCACAAGTGTCAACCAAAGGAGCTGGGAAACCAGAGAGCAGCAGCCTTCCCGCCCTGGGGGCTCCAGGTGAAGCACACCGGGTCTAACCAGCAAGTCTGTGCCCCAAAACATAATACCAGGGGGAAAGAAGAGAGAGTGACAAAAGAATGCACGTGGCGCGGTCAGGGTGTGCCGCTCACGGAGCTCAGAACCTGCTGCGTCTGCTGGTGCCGACGCCTTGGGCTGGGCTTGCCTGCAGAGTGGCAGCCTGGCGGGGGACGGGACGGGGGACAACTTCCCGCTGTAACTGGCCTTCTTTGTCATTTTGAGAGGAATGGAAAGCTAATGTGGTTGACTGCTAGCACCTGCTTATTGGGGGAAGAGTTTATGTAAATGTCAGTTATACTCTATTTTGTTCTTCTCTGCATGTTGGGAATATTTCACAATTTGAAAAAAAAATAGAAATAAAAGTGACTGCAGGAGCAGCTGATCCCTCCTCTCCTCTGCCACCTCCGCCGCGCAGCCCAGCGGGGCCAGGACAGAGCAGCACCCAGACCCAGCCCAGCAGGCGGGCCCTGGAGGGCCTGAGAGGGCCCAGAGACTGCCGAGAGGAAGCTGCCCTGCTGGGAGGCCAAGAGGACCCGTCTGTCCCCGCACCACAGATCCACTCCTGCTCTGGGCCTGGGGCCAGAAAGAAGCAGAAAGTGGGAGCTGGGCCATCCCGCCCGGCCTTCCTGCCAGCTCCACTTCCCGAGCTGTGGATCCCTCTCGTCTGCTGTTCACCCATATTCTTTAAAGGAATCTTCATGATTCGATTGTGATGAGAATCCTTAAGGAAATAAAGAGGGTACCATGTGGGTGGACAGGTCTCTCTGAGGACCTGATAACTTGCACTGAAGACTGAAGAAAAGAAAGATCTAGAAATGTGGGAACTTGAGAAAGAGTTTGGTGAGCCCAAGGATCATGGAGGAGTCCAACGTGGCTGGAGTATAATCAGAACACTCAGGGATAAGTAGGGAAGATAGGCTGAACCCGGATCCTGATCACACACTGGGCCCTGACCCAAGTCACAGACCAAGGCCAGGTCCCACATTGAGCCTTGACCCTAATATCACACAGAGCCCTGATCTAGGTTTCACTCTGAGCCCTGATCCTTCCAACTCTGAGCCTTAAACCTGGTGCAGACAGATCCTTGATCCTCAAACCAAGCCAAACTCTGGCTCCTGGTCGTGAGTGGGCCCTGATCTCCGTTCAGACATGCCCCCACTCCCTAGTCACTCCCTGGCCCAATCTCTGGCTACAGTGTTGTTCCCAGTCAGTGGTCTTAAAGTGCTGGCTTTAGGGGTACATATCAGAAGTAGGACGGTGGCCGGGTCTGCAGTGGAGACTCCGCCCCTCCCCCCCAGGGGCAGCAGCGGAGCACCTCCAGCCATGGGCCAGCCCAGCTCCCTCCTTAGCAGGTAGGGGAGGCGTGGTGACAAGCCTGGTGACCCTCCACGTGGCCGGGGCATGCCACATGCGGCAGCTGCCTGCGTGTCTCTGCAAAGCTGCAGCCTGGCCCGTGATGGGAAGCCGATTGCTCTCCGTGGCGCCTGGTGCTGTGTTAAAAATTTTAATGTGGATTTTATTGAAAAACAGAAATAGCTCAACATATGCTCTGAGGCTCTTCAGAGCTAACTGGCACCTCATCTGGGCCCCTCGGTGGTCCCTCTGAGGACCTGCCAGGGACTAACAGCAGGCAGACTAGGACAGGCTGCCTGCTCTCCTGCCATGCCCAGTGGGTGCCCGTGAGGTGGCGGGCAGGCCAGGGCCGGGGCCAGGGCCAGGCCTCCCAGAGGTCCACATGCACATTCCTTGGTGTTGTGACAGCTCGGGGAAAAATGGTCTCCGGAGCCTGTGCCTGGTACAGGGGCCTGTGTGAGGGCTGACAGATGCCACAGGAGGAGGGTGGCCTCAGAGGGCTGGCATGGACAGGCAGGCAGGCCACGTCAAGCCTCCCAGGAGTCTCCCGGGCATGAGTGACCACGTGGGCAGGCAGTAGTGGACAACGGGAGGGTCACCAGGCTTGTTTGGACAGCGAGTTGTCCAGGTGATATGGGAAGAAGGTTTGACCCACAGTGACACTGTCACTGCTGGGCTATGTGGCTGGGGACACATGGTGGACTCCACAGCTCAGTGTTCTGTGTACACATCTGGGTACGCGTGGGACCTAATGCTGTAGCCTACATGGGATGCTAGGGGCTACCTTAAACTCCCCTCCTGGCTGAACTCTGACCCACCACTCTGCCAGCCCAGCCTTGTTCTGGTCACATGTGGCTGGCCAGGCTCTGGGCTCAGGGACCGAGGCTCAGTCTCCAGACAGTGCCCTTGGTGACATCCACAGGCCACCTCTGGCCCCACCGCTCCCACTCTGGGTTCCCCCCGGCCCTGCCCTCCCTCAGGTGCCCAGCAGCAATTCCCACACTTACTTCTTGGTCCTCTGGCCACCCTGCTGTCCCCACGCTCCCAAGCCCGAGGCCTGAGGGAAGCCCACAGCGGCCAAGCCCCTCCTGCGTCTCTTCCTTCCCTTTCCCCTGTGCCTAGACACATATCCAGCCCCCTGAGGAGACCCCTGTGCTGACCGGGCTGCCCGACGAGGCCAGCTAAGCTTCGTCCCTCCAAGCCCTCTGCTGCCACCAGATTTGTGCTTAGAGCTTCACTGGGCCCCATTTAATAGAACGAAATTAAAGAAGAATAAAATCAAAGTCCTCATTCGACATTCAAAAGTCCCGTAGGCCTAGCAGGGCCATCCCCGGCTCACCCGCCAATCCATTTCAGATTTCCCACTCTGCCCTCTTTCCCACCCCAGGACCCTTGAGCCGACACCCTCTCTCAACATGTCCCTCTCCTGAGCACACCAGCCCAACCAAGTTCAGTGGGCAGCTGCAGAAGCCCCAGCGGTCAGACCCATCACTGCCCCAGGCAGACCACTCCCTGCTTTCCGGCCTGCTAGTCGGGCCCCTTTTCCCCTCTGCACTCCTGCATCGTCCCCAGTGCCCAGCCACTGCCCTCCAGGGGCTGCCAGAGGGGATGTGAAATCCCAAGTCTGACCTCCCGACCCCTCAAGGTCAAATGAGCCTCCTGCTCTTCCTCCATCCCACCCACCAGCGCTCCCTCTCCCGCGGCCTCGCCCTCCAGCCCTCAGACTTCCCCAGGGTGGCAGCCCTGCCCGCCTGCGAGCCTGTCCCCGCGGCGGTGCACTTTCCCCAGGCTGTTGGGCTCCTACGCAGCCTGAGGAGCCCAGGGAAGTGCTGTTCCTCCAAGAGCCTCCTGTGCCATGCAGAATTGCACCAGCCTGCTCCAGCCTCCTCCCCAGGCCAGGGCCACTCTCCCTCCCTGCCCTACAGAGCGCAGAGGCAGGGCTGTCCTCTCCTCTGCCCCCTGCCCACTGTGGACCCCATGCATAGCCAGGATCAGAAGGCCTTCTAGAAACGAGTGACTGACTAAACGTGTGACAGATGTGACTGTAAAGTCCCTGCCTCTCTTCAGGGCCAGGAACCCCAGCTGAGAGAGGGCAGGGCAGGAGCCACCCTCCCACTGTGGCCACGTGTTGGCATCCCCATGGGCAGCGCCAGGCTGGGCTTTACAGAGTTGGGACAGGTGACCTTGAGGAAGCCCAGACTCTCCGAGCCCCAGCGCTCCCCCCGCCAAACAGGAGCACTCCTGTCCAGCTGGCAGTGCCAGGATACTGATGCCCGTCCTGAAATGCATGTCCAGAGTGGGCGCCAAGGTGACAGAGCACCTGCCCTGAGCCACGCTCCCTCCGCATGCACCGTCTCACTTCAGTACCTGGCACCGCACAGCAAATAAGTTCTAAAAACAGAATCAATCTCCCGATGACCTTTCCTGCGGACTCCGAGGGCCGGGACGCCTGCGCCTCCCTCGTGTGCACTTCCAGCTCTGGCAGGGCACCAGCGGAAGCCCTCTGTTCTGCGCCCTCCCCTCCGCCTCCCACTCTGGAAGGTGCTAATTCTGACGGGCCTGACAGCTGAGCCGGGAAACCGAGACCGCAAGGGCCGTAAATATGCCAGGCTGCTCCCCTCTGCGGTGCGGAGTCTGCGCTCCGTCCCCCCCTCCTTCAGAGCCCACTTCCCAGCCCAGATGCAGCCGTAAAGCACCAGCCCCCCGAGAGCACACGCCAGAATGATTCCCTGTCTCCACCAAATTCATCGGCATCTCAGTCCTTCTGGGGTGACCTGAACGGCAGGGCTAGCCCAGATCCACCCAGTGACCCCACTCCGCACAGTGCAGACTGACCATGGGGGTGGGCCAGGGCCAGGGAAGGGGGCAGGACTGGAGCTGCCTTTAAAAGGTGGCATTCTGCAGCCTCAGCCTCCCTGCCCTCCCAGGGAGCTCTCAGTCCCACACCAAGTCACAGCCCAAGGAGGCAGCGAAGGCCTCGTTTAATTGGAAACACCTGCTCTTCCTTCTCAGCTCAGCCTTGGAGAGGGAACTAGGGAGCCTTGTGCCGAGGGTGCAGCGGAAGCCCCCACTTCCCTGAGCTGGAGCTCTCGAACCCTCTGCTCCAGAGTCCTGTCACCGGCGGAGGTGAGAACCAGGGAGGGAGGCCAAAGTGGCCGATGACCCTTCAGCCTCTGCAGGGCTCTCTTGTTCAAGAAGGGGTGGCCTCCTCTGCACAGCCAGGTCCTGCTGCAGGGCAGCCCCTCTGGGGGCAGCAGCTGTCTCCGGGGTTGGGCTCCCAGGCCCCTCTGCCGTGCCTCCCAGAGGTCAGGGCTCCAGCGCAACTGCTCTCTCCTTGGTCCTGCCCTGGATGGGAGGTGGGACGGTGCCCTGCGGCGCAGTCCCCTCTCAGACTCGAGACCCCACAAGCCAAGCAGCTGCTCTCCCCACCACCCCTGCCCTAGACCAGGCACTGGGCTCCTTTTCTGCCCAGCTGGCTCCACCGGCCATCTTCCCTTTCACAGTTGACACTCTGAGGAAGGACTGGCCACTGCCAAGGGCAGAGCCATGGCCAAGGTTGAGCTGAGCATGTGCTGTTTGCTCCACACACTGTGTCCCCAGAGGACACCCGTGACTATCTCCCAGCTGAGTCCAGAGTGAGCTGACCCGCAGCCTCCCATGGTCGAGGGCCAGCATCTTCTGTGGGGTCAACCTCCTGGCTAGATGTCCTCCACGCTTCCCCACTCAAGGGCTAGGACTAGGTGGTTGTGCCTAGGGTGCCTCCCTGCTACTAGAGCCCAGAGCGGGCACCGGTCCTGTCTGTGTCTTGCTCTGCCTCAGGACAGAAGGGACTAGAGAGGGAGAGAGCAGCAGGAAGAGCAGCCCCTAGGCTTTGGGGCTGTGGGACCGGCTGAGGAGGCAGGGCAGCCGGCCTCCTTCTCCAGTCACAGGTGGAGACTGGTCAGGGGCCATCCAACTCTGGAGAAAGACAACAGAGCCTCCAATGCTGGGCAGTGTCCATCAGGAAGGTGGAGACCCTGTATCTGAGGGATGCAGTGACCCAGCAGGCTGGGCCCAGGCCAGGGGTTCTGGGCAAGTGAGCAGACGGAGACGCAGGATGCCAGGCTCAGGAATGCTGGTCAGCAGGACCCAAGGACCCAGAGCCTGGACCAGTCCCAGCCAAGAGACCACCTCACACAGGGGGCACCACCCAGATGGGAAGGGAAGAAGCCCAGTGGCCAGCAGTGGCTCTCAGGCCACCTGGAAAGTAAGGGCTGACACACAGCATCCAGCATTTACTGAGAGCCAGGAAGGATGCTGAACCTTACCCCAGGCCAGTCGACACAGCCTTGACCTTGGGAGTGCCCAGGACACACATGAGGTCCACGGGTCCCTGGGGGCTCACGCTGGGCTTGAGCACAAGCAGGGCAGGGCATGCATGGATTAAGTGAGTGGGTAGATAAATGGGCGCGTGGGTTAGTGAAGGAACGGGTGTGGGGGGCGCACAGCAGCTTAGGCGTGACTTCCTGTCCAGCTCTGACTGTTGAGTGCAGTCCTGGGGGCCACAGGGCTCCGTCACTCCTGGAAGCTGTTCCCTGACCTGCTTCCCCTGGGTCCCTGCTGCTCTCCCCTCTTCTCCCTAGGGAGGCTCCTCTGCACAAAGCCCTGTGCAGCTAGGAGGGAGGGGTGCTGGGAGGGGACCGTCCCTCTGCCCGGGGCTTCCATAGGGATCGCTTTGCCAGGGGAAACTGCTGTATTACAGGGGACAGTGTTGAGCCCCGGAGTAAGGGTGCAGGGGAGGGTGGCCAGGGAGGGGACTCGGGCCCCTCAGGGAGGGGAAGGAGCTCTGCACACATTTGGCGCAGGGCAAAGGGCAAAGGGCACCTTCCCTTGCCTGCCCGGGGTGGGTCCCGG
Source organism: Marmota marmota marmota (assembly GCF_001458135.2). Taxonomy (NCBI): domain Eukaryota; kingdom Metazoa; phylum Chordata; class Mammalia; order Rodentia; family Sciuridae; genus Marmota; species Marmota marmota. Next base: position 35,971,844 of record NW_025999949.1, on the reverse strand, counting down.
CTGCTCTCACACCTCGCTCTGCCAGCCCCTCTCCTCCCTCCAGATCCTCATCACCCCCAGGAGCAGCTGCCATTTGCTTCTCCCTGAGCCTCAAATCCCCAGTGCTCAGCAAAACTCCCCTGTGATTGAAGCAGCTGCACTCAAAAGCTGTGCGTCTGCCTCGGAGCTCATCAAAGCCCCTCAAAGGGAAGATTAACAAGAGCCCAGCAGCCAGGGCATTGTCGCCCGAGCCTGCCCTCCACGCAGCCCACAGAGACAGCGTTAGGGAATTGCACTCAGAAGCACAGACTAAGAAGCACGCTTCAGGGGCACGGGATCATCCCATCTCCCCAAGTCAGCTTACGGCGCTGGAATTTGAGGGTGCATCCTTTGAGAAGCTTAGATTCTTGAAGTCACCTCAAATTTTATTCCGATTAAGCTTGGGGTAAAATAAGTAAATCTAATCTTTGACACTGTCTTAGGAGCCCAGCATCTCAGCTTATTAAAAGCCTAGAATTTCAACATCTGTGAACCACAGAAACTGGATCAAGAGGGTGGAGGCTCCGAGCAAGACAGGCCCAGGAGCCAGCCCTCCCCCGCCAGGGCAGGAGCCTCTGCAGCCAGCCTCAGTGCCAGGGCACGGCTCGTGCTGGTGGACACACGTCTGCACACCCCTCGGGCCCCTCCAGGTGTCTCCAGCTCCCGGAAGGCTCCGTCCCCAGGGGGCTCCAAACACACCCACCCACCTCCTGGGCCCCCAGACAAGCTGCCCTCCTGGGGTCCCAGGAAACCCCACCCAGTGGCTTTTAATTGTGCTCTATTCAGGAGCAGTGGACCCCAGGGAAGCCCAAGACCCCAAACAAGGCAGGAAGAGGCCGTGGGTATGGGACACTGACATCCCACCAGCTCCGTCCACAACTCCAGCACCACACGGGGCCACCCCACCATGGCCCTGGGGGTCTGAGCCTCATAGAGAGAGAACATGGCTCTGTGTGCCATGTGGTCTCAGGGCCAGTCCTGCCCTGCAAGCTTCTCACACCCTCAGTGGACCCTAGGCCCAGGAGGGCAGTGCCTGGAGCCAAGACCAGCACTTACCAGCCCAATGCCCTTAAACCTGTGCCCCAGAGAGTGCCTTGGAGCCTGTCTCCTCATCCCTTATCCATGAAGTGGGTCTGCAGGGCACCCAAGTTCAACTGGTGCAGGAGGCATTGATGCCCCCAAAAGTCCAGAGCCCATGCAGCTGGGCAGTCTGCAGCGGGGCAGCAGGTGGCAGTGTGGACAGTAGCGGGGCTGGTGGGAGGACTGCATAGAACCAGGAGCCCCTCCCAGCCCTCCCCCCAGCTCCAGGAGAGGCCACAGCCGTCCCTGGACAGTAGAGGCCTCTGTGGCTCAGCCTCACTGGTCTCCAGGGCTGCCCTCCTCCCAGAGACACAAGCAGTGCCCGGGAACTGGAGCCAGGGCCAGGGAGGGTCTCCTGAGGAGAGCGGAGCAGAGCCCGGGAGCCCGGCCTGTCCTGGGTGCTGGGGAACTGGCCAACCTGAGCCCACTCCAGGAGGGAGTATGAGGGCACAGAGACAGAGGGACTCAGAGTCACTGTCCTTCTAATAACCTGGCTGAGCGGGAGCCGGCCTGACCCAAGGCCTCCCTGGGGCCCCTCTGCAGGCTCCCTGGGCAAGGGCTCCCTATAGCCCCTTCCCCCCGACCCCTCAGATGCCCATAGCTAAGCACTCGGGGCACATCCACACTCCCCCGCACTTGCAGAAATGAAAGGGGGACAGGAAGAGTGTCCACTGAGGAAGGGACATGGGGAAGGACCCCGGAGACAGCCCAGGCCTCCCCTGAGACAGCCTGGGGTAGGGATATGGGGAGGCCCCCCCAGAGAGAGCCCAGGATAGGGACATGGGGGAGGCCCCCTGAGATGGCCTGGAGTGTCCTCTCCCCGTCTCTTTGGCCCCTGCTTTGGTCGCCTGGACCCTGAGCAGACTCCCCTGCCCTGCTGGAGGCTCACACTGCCCTGTCCACACCGCACCCTGCTCTCCCTGTCAGCTGTCTGCCCCACGCTCCCAGGTCCCCAGTTACCACGGCTCTCCCCTCCGAGTGACCAGAACCCACCCGTGGGCTCCTCGGAGGCTCCCTCCTGGGGCCCCAGGCCTTGCCATACTCAGGGGCTCCCAACTCCCCACTGCGGCTTTATGGCCTCTGGGCTCCTGCAGTGGCCAGTCCCCCACCGCCCCAGAAGCCTCCTCTAGACTCCAGGTGGAGAGTGGCTGCCGCCCTGGCCCTTCCTGGTGGAGCTGCATCCCATGCCTGGTCCCCCTGGGTCTGTGACTGCAGGCCTTCCCACGGCCCTCCCCAGAGCTCACAGGGACCCCGAGGGGCCCAGGGCCCACCCCATCCAGGTGAGGAGCTTGACCTTCAGGGAGGCCACACAGGGCCACTGGCTTGTGCCTGTGCTGTGAGCCTCTGGAGTCGATGCCAGGGGACGGCCATGGGGTTGGTGACCCTGGGGTCCTGCAGAAGGGGCTGTCTGGTGTGGCTGCACATGAAGCAGGGATGAGCACAGGCCTGAGCTTCCCCACTCAAACTGGGCTGAGTGGCCTGCCTGCGTGGCTGGTCAGTGAGGGTGGGTTAGAGGGTCCAGTGCTGTTATGCAATGGGCTTCACACAGTGCCTGGACAGGGCTCAGCAGAGGGCGCCCTTCAGAGGCAGAGGTGTTAGAGCAGGGGTGGGCTGGGAGGACCTCTGTGAACCTCCGTCTCTTCTACACCAGGGGAAGGGAAGTTGCTTATTCTTGCCCCTACCCTTCCAGTTGCTGTGTGCTGGGTACACGGAGCAGTGACTTGCCATTTCCCGATGGCATTCCAGGTGTCAATCATCTTTGCCTGACTAACACCACTCTACATTTCACAACCACCCTGGGCACACCCGGAACTGCTGCTCTTCCAAACACTGCTCGCCCCGACCCCATTGCCATGTCTCCTGCTGGCCCTGCCCAGTGCACACACACACCTCGGCCACGTTCTCGACAGCAATGTGGTGGGGAGAGTGTCACCAGCCCCATTCCTCAAAGGAAGGTGGAGTCCCTCGGAGGTGAGTGTCTATGGGGCCGGAGCTTGATGCTCGCCTGCTAGGCCTCGTCCCTGGTGGCAAGGCCAGTGCTTCCCTGGGGAACTGTCCCTGTGGAGTCTGTCCCTGGGACGGGGTCTTGCCTGCCCCCCAAGTCCAGAGGTGAGCTCCTGACCCAGCCTGTCCTGGGGCTTGGTGTGAAGTCCACTCGGGGACTCGACTCAGACATCTCCTGGAGTGAGACTGGATCATTAGGAGAGGAAGCGCCTCTCCTCGGGCTGGTCAGGTGGGAACAAGCCGCCGTCCAGCCTGCGGGAGAGGAGACCTTTCAGAGGGAGGATGAGGAAGAGCTGGCCTTGGGATGCCCGGACCCCCCCCTCCCTGGGGTGGTCTCTGAAGATGGCTTCTGTCCCTGAAGACAAAGAGTCTTGCAAAGTACTCTCCAAGCCCTGGGCCTCTCCCCGGGCACTAACAGGAGGCTGGCTCCTGCACTGGGGGACGTGGATGCAGGAAGATGGGATTCAGAAGAAGGGCCCAGTTGTCTTCTGCCCCGGCTGCCCTAAACTTCCTAGGGTGGCCCTTGCCCTCTGGTCCCCAGAGGACCCTCCAAGTGGGCCACACTCCACATTACAGTCCACACCTGGTGTCACTGGGAGGTGCCAGAGCCCAGAGGTGTCCAACTGTGCAGATGGGCAGCGCGCAGGCCCTCTCCACTGCTAATGAGAAACAGCTGTTCCTCGGGCGGAGGCACTTCCACGTCATGCTCAGGAACACGGGGCCTGTCCTCCTGCCCACCTGTCGGCCATTATAAGCACATTAAGGGCGAGCCCAGTCCTGTGAGTCAGCCTCCCAGGGCTCTGCGCCGTGCTGGGGAGGGGGCGGCTGGGCTGGCCAGGCCAGGACTGAGTCAGTCACAGTTCGATCTTTGCTGTGTGCCAGGGCTCTCCCATGGAGGAGGGGGGAGCTGGAGGCAGCCCCCCCGGGAGAGCAGAGCCGAGCTGTGCCAGGGCAGCCTGGGGCTCAGGTGCAGAGGGCAGGGGGCCTGTCCCAGGGCAGCAGCACTGAGGGCTAGGGGCTGGGACCCTGCACCCTGGGCTGCTTCCTGGGATTAAGTGGGGATCCCAGGAGGAGGACCAAGCCAGTGGCAGAGGGAGGGGGTGTCGGAGGGGATTCCTGAGGACGTCCCTCTAGTGCCGAGCGTTCAGTGCCTCTCCTGGTGTCCCCATGTCACCTGGGGCAGATGACAGTGAATTAGAGGAGGGAAGAATCCACTGACCACCAGGAAACTGAGCTGGTGAGGGCCAGGGATGACGCTGACCCAGATGTAAGATGTCAGCCTTTGTTTACCATGAGGTTAAGGACCCTAGGCAGGTGACCAAGAAATGTCCCTGAACTGCCCACACAGCAGGTGCAAGGGCCAGCACCACAGGCCATCACACTTGGTCTTGGCAAGGACAGGGCTGGACCAGCAGCCTGAGCTCACTCTATGCTCTGGGGCCGGGGCGGACCATGGCCAGCTCGGCAGTAGCCCTGGGCTCTGGCTCACGCTGGCCCCTGCGCTGCGATCTCTGGGTCTTTCCACTCCTGCACTGGTGCCACCTCAGAGCAGGCGGGCAGGCACTGCAGGGCCCCGCATCCCCTCAGCACCTTTCTGCCCTCTGTTTTCGGCCCGTCCCCCACTCAGGTCACCCCAGCAGCTCAGCGGCCAATTAGGAAGAAGCTTCCCCAGCTCCGAGGCTACCTCCAGCAAAGATGGTCACTGATCTGAGCTCCTGCAGGGCAGCAGCCAGCCCTGCCCTGAGCCCCAGGGAGGACGAGGCCAGCTCCCTACCAGCAGCCCCCGGGGCCAAGGGGCCAGCTGGGGCAGATAGCGAGAGGACCCGGAGGACGCTTCAGACGGTGACTGTCCTTGTCCTCCCTTCTCCTCCTCCTGCTTTAGGAGGCTCCTTTGCTGTGGCAAACTGAACCTGCCTGGAGGGGGTCAGTCACAGAGAAGCTCCCCTAGCCCCTGGCCCTCGCGGTGCACCCAGGGTGCACCACCTGGCCACAGGGTGAAGACCACATTGTGCCTCCCAGGGAGGAGCCATGCTCTGGGCTGTGCCGGGGGCCAGGGCGGGAGCAGGAGCGCACACCCCCACTCTGCCCCTGGCCAGGCCTGGGAGGCCCGGCCCTAGCATCGCTGCCCGCTGGGCGACAGTCCACCCAGCTCCCTCGTGTGATCTGGGCCCAGCACCTATCAGCCTCCCTCTGCTACAGACCATGACCCCACATCTGTGACCTGGGAAAGCAAGAGCCAGGAGGGCCAGGGTCGCTGGTACCAGCCCATGTCCGCTGGGAGACAGGGCCAGGAGTCATTTCCAGCCACAGAGTAAGTGGGAGGGGAACGTGCCCTGAGCCCCACCCCACCCCCCCCACCCCCCGGCATGTGGCTGCTCCCCTACAGCTGGGCCCTGACCAGAGCTGGGTTCTGCCTTGATTTCCCTCCTGCAGCCCTTTCCAGACTCCGTCCACACTGCTCCCCCAAACAGGGCCTCGTATTGAAAGGGTAAAGTTTCTAAGCTGCTTCTAAACTGCAAAGCCTGAGTTAAAATGTAAAAGACCGGGCATTGTAAAGTTCCTAAGCTGCAAGGCCTGAGTTGAAATGTAAAGGATTAGGTATTGTTAAGTTCCTATGCTACACGCAAAACCGGAAATTCCTGTAGCTGTTAAGACAATACTCGAACTGCCCAGTAAATATTCCCCCTGACCGCCTGGTTGTCTAATAACTTAGGGCCCTGTGCGATCTTGCATGTAGGCATCGCAGGGCCTAAACCAATCAGTTTGAATGTGTACCCCGCTTTAGAACTGACCTATCACCCCCGCCTGACCTGTTCCCGCCAATGAATGAACTAATCATGTTTAGGAATTGTTGTTTGATTTTCCCGCGCCTCATGATGATTTGTCCTGATGTATGCAAAGCCTCCGCCCTCCCCAAAAAGTGTACTTAAGCAGTGCTCAGCCCCTGCTCGGGGCTCTGGGCTGCTCTCCTTTCTTGAGTGAGCATGGAGCCCCAGCATGCTGGAATCTCAATAAACCCCACTTGCTTTTGCATGAGCCGGTCTCTTGGTGGTCTCTTCCTCCGACGCTTCGCCGGACCCTTACAGTATTAAGTAAATGAAGCACAGAGCACCCAGTCACGTTGGAACCCCAAATCCAATTATTTTAGTGTAGGAATGTTCTGTGAAATAACCGCACACAGTCACACTAAAAGAATCATTGTTCATTATTTAGGTAAAATTCAAACCTGACTGGCCATCTGTACTCCATGTGGAGCCCCGACTCTGACCACCAAGGCCAGCTGCTCCCCTCTTCTCTCACCAGTGGGAGGGATCAGAGTCAACCAGCCCCCAGACCTGTGGCCCCAAAGACAATCCCTTATGACCCAGTGCCAGGATGGCAGTCTGAGGCCAAGTCTTCCCTGCTTCCTCTGACCTGTCCAGGACCTGGGGTGTGGCAGGACAGGCAGGGCCATGGCCACCACCTCCCACACCACAGCCGACCCCACGGGCGGACCGCACAGGGGCAGTGCCAGCTCTGTGCCAGGCGCTCTGCACACAAGGAGGACCCTGAGGGGAAGCCGCTGGGTGCCTGTTCTGTGGGCGAGACCTGCAGGTGGCCCTGCTGCCAATGGAGGAGCAGGAGGCGCCTTCATCGGGGTCATTCACCCTTCATCAGTCTCCTGTGTGGGACCCAAGGAGGGCCCTGCTCTGCTTCCTGGGTCAGGGCTCTGTCCTCGGCTGGCCCCCGCCAGGCCTCCACTTCCCACCTCTGACGATGCCCTCTGCACCAAGCACCTCACGCAGACACGTCTCGGCTCTGGGTGATCCTCCTGCAGGGAGCCTTGCCAAGGACCGGCTCTGCCCAGACCCTCCCCAGGGGCTCAGGACTCCAGGGGTTCGGGCCCGTAGATATGAGGACCTGAAGAAGACTCTTGGTGATCTTGGCAGTGGTGATGTGGTGCCGTGAACTTTTGGTGTGACCTACAGGAAGTGTCATGCCTACTGACGGGGCCCCAGGGACACTTCCATGACAGTGAGGAACAAGAAAACGTTCATGGCCCCCTGTGTTATGTTCAAGTCCACTCGAAGCTATAAATAGAGCTGGGGTAGTTGGTGGTGCATGTGGAAGAAGATAAAAATCCAGGCGAAATGAAGGATTTGAAGGTGATAAACAAAACTTTGAAGCAATAGATGTTTAGAAAAGTATTTTATGACATCAGGGCAAAGACGAGTTTTAAAATAAGACAGAAGTGAAGGCTTACAGAGAGAAAAGTAATGAATTTGAACATACCAAAATTGAAAACCTCTGTATAAAAAGGACCATATGCTTGGTTAAAAGATAAGCAACAAAGTGGACAGACTTTTGCAACATAGAGAAAATAACGGGTCAATATCCAGAATAAATAAAGAACATCTACAAATCAATACGGAGACTCAACAGAGACACAGGCAAAGAACGTGAACAGGACATTCTCAAAACAGGAACTCTAACTCACAGATACGCGCATGTACACACGCTAACCCATGTGTGATGGCCATGCCGATGGTCACAGAACTATCACATCACACCTCTTGGGATTTTTGCAAACCCAGAAGTTGATGGTCCCCAGTGTGGGGGAAGGTGGGGGTGAGAAGTCACCCAGGTGTGGCTCTTGTCCTCCAGAACACCAGCGACATGGAGCCAAGTTGAGAGCTTCTGCCGGGGGGCCCTGTGGGCGCCCCCCCGTGTTGTCCACACACATCTCTGCAGAATTCAAGGCAGACGGGATGAGCACCCTGGCCAGGGACCCAGACCGGGCATGTGCCTCCTGGGGTGTCTGCTGGCCGCTGTGTACCTTCTCTGCGTCTATCTCCTGAGCTGCAAATTGGGCCCTTTCCCTCTGAATGTGCTTGTGTGGATCTGCTGGGAAGATGTGTGTAAAATCCCCAGAACACACGTGACCAGCAACGGCCCCAGAGACAGCGCCTAGGCTCCTGGCTCCCTGGGACAGGCAACACTGGCCACACAGGAGGCCCTGGGGGGAGGGGGGGCAGGAACGAGCACCCACTGTTACAATGTTGCACTTGAAAACACAAAATAGACCTATGTAACTGAAAAACCAGCCTCTACCTCAGAGCAAAGCCTGTCCAAGGAAGGGACATGGCCTTTGTCCTTGGAAAAACCCACAGAGCACCCCTAGGCACATTCCCACCCTGTTAAGTTGTTTATCTACAAATAACAGGAGAGATCTGCTGCGCCAGGTGTCCCTGACTCAGTCAGGCTAGGTGGGGACCCATAGCAACCCCCTAGCAGCCACCAATCAGCATGAAACAGGGAAATACCTGGGATGCCAGATGACCCCCCAGTAGTTTATGGTGGTTGATAACGTGTTGGGAAAACATGTAGTTCAGCACATACACCCCTCTTGGCTTAAACCAATCAGTTCAAATGAATCCCCCTCTTGTACTGACCAATCACCCCTCCCCAACTTGTTCCCGCCAGTGAATGTGCTAATCATGTTTTAGAGTTGTTATTTGATTTCCCCCCGGTGTGTGATGATTTGCTAAGGGATGCTATGATGTATGTGAAGTCCCTGCCTTCTCCAAAAAAATGTATAAAACTGCTGCAAACCCTGGGCTCGGGGCCTCTCAGCATCACCAGTTGCTATGTGTGTGCACGGAGGACCAAGCTAGCTCGCAATAAACACCTCTTTGCTGCTTACATCGATCTTGGCTCTCTGGTGGTCTTTGGGGGTCCCGAATTCGAGCATAACATAACCAACCTGGGTGGATCTTAAAAGAAAATGTTAAGTAAAAAGAGGAATTAACGGACTTTACTCACCCAGTCCGGTTCATGCAGATGTGTGAGCACAGGACAGGAAGGCTGCTGCTCATGTGCTCCCGCGCAGTCGTTGTGAGACGGGGACTCCTGGCTCCCTACATGGTGACGGGTGGCTCCCAGGGAGGGATTCCGTGCTGAGGGGCTGGACCGCCAGCGTCTGCGGGAAGACTCTTTCTGGTTTTCTGGGGTTTGTCATTGTTTTAACCAAAGCCCCTCAGAGGGGCCCCTCCTGAGGGGTGCCACCTGCTCTCCATCCCAGCAGCACCCCTGCTCCCTCGTGGCCATGGGGCCTGCACCTGCTGCTCTGTCCTGCACTACTCTTGGGCCAGTGCCACCACTGGCCAGTTCCAGCCGTGCTGGCCCTCCTAGGCCTCAGACACGCCCAGCTCTGCCTGCCTCGGGGTCCTGCACTATGGTTCTGTGCCCCGAAAGGCTTGCTCCTGAAGCCTGATCACCACTGACCTGAAGGCCAGGTCCTGGGAAGCCTGCCGGCCACCCAGCTGCATACTGCCCCCTGCCCCCTGTGCTCTGTGTGGGTTCACTTGTTGACAGATGTCACCGGTTTCTTTCAGCATGTCAAACCTGCCCCAGGGGCCTGGAAGCCATGGAGAGGGGCCCTATCTGGCCTGCAGTGTGAGCATTGGCCACAGGAGACCCAGAGGAGGCCATCAGGAATGAAGGAGTCCCCAGGACGTGCATCTGTGGGGAGGGTGACAACACCCACAGCCTGGCTCAGCTGGCAATCCTGCTGATGGTGCCACTGGGTGCCTGCCAATGGGTCAGAGTGGTGACCAGGGTGCACAAACACCTGCCTGGCCTTCCTGCACTGCCCTGTCTCCTGGGCTCATGGCCCTGGGGCTGGCACCCAGCATGACCAACAGTGGCGGTGTCCCTGGACAATCGTTTTACAGAAACAGCTGTCCCCTGGCACAATGACAGTTTCTTGCAGAGCCCTGGCACAGTGGCTGGAATCCCACAGGCCTTCCGCCCCACTCCCTGTGCCTCCCTGCACCCCGACCTCAGGCTCTGAGGGGTTGCCTGCTCTCCCTCCCGGCAGCACCCATGGCTCGTTGGTGAACTCGGGCTGCCTGAGGCAGTGAGGCCCATGGCGTCAGGCTCCTCGGTGGGCAGCGGATGCTGAGGGTGGCGGATGGAGAGCCCCACTCCCCTCCCTGAGGAAGGGGCCGTCCACTACATCCCAGATGGACGGGAACCCTGGAAGACCAGGGCTGACTCCACAGGTTCCTGCCTTGGCTTGGAGAACCATGAACAGCTGCCCAGGCCGTGCGTTGGGGGATGCACTCCAAGGTACCCCACTGTACCTGCTCCTGCCCCTGTGCCTGGACCACTGCAGCTGCCCTCCCCGGGCTTCAATTCGTCTTCAGCTGGACAGTGAGGGGGTGGCCTGTGCTGAGCAGTAGGCGGGGCCACTGTGCTTGGCAGCTTGTGCCCAGGGCCTTGCCGTAACCCCCACCATCACGCTGCAGCTGTCCCCCTCCTGCCCATGGCACAAGCAACAGCCTCGAATCATGGGCCCCCAGCCAGTGTGCCCACTCAGCCAGCCCCTTCTGGCCTCCCTCCTGGGCGAGCTCCTGATACCCTGCAGCACCTATTACAGCTGGAACTGTGTGTGGTTTGCCACCTGCTTTCACCACCCCGGGCAGGAGCTGTGCCCACTTCCTCATGGGGCACACCCAGGGTCAGCCTGGGTCCTCTGCAGAGGAAGTGCTCAAAGGTGTTGGTGTGTGTCTGTGGACAGACAGTTCACAGAGAGGACGCTGCACCTGAACCAGGCCCCTCTGACGCCAGGCCAGACCATCCCAGGCACAGCCACGGCTCAGTGGCCTGTCTCTAAGTCTGGGGGTGCCACGGAGGCCACCCTGTCTCTGTGCTTCTGGGCCATGACACAGCCTCTAAAGTGCCTCCTCTGCAAGCTGCTCCCTACTTTGGATCCAGTGAGACAATGTGTTGATGCGCTTTGTGCTTTCAAAATGTTGGCCTTGTTTGGAGACCCAACCTGCCTCCCATTACCAAGCATCACCTGTAATCTCTCCACGGCCAGGAGGTAGCACCCAGGACCAGGAGGTAGCACCCAGGACCAGGGCCGAGCCTTCTATCTGCAGCCCTGCCTCAGTCCTCACCCCGCCCCCTGCACTATCAAAAGGCAGGGTATTGGCCCCAACCTCAGTAGACCGGGCACTGTGTGGGCAAGAGCCACAGGCAGCCCTGGAGGCGTAACTAGGATGAAGGCGAAAGGGAACCTGAGGCCTTCCAGGGAGGTGGGATGCCCCAGTAGGCAGGCGAGCCCCCCCCCCCGCACCATGTATGCCTCCAGGGAGGAGGGTGAGCAGTGAAGTCTACACTGAAAAACCCCTGGGCTATCATGGTGCCCACCTGCCTTCGGCTTGGAGATGCTGGCCTGTTCCCAAGTGGACCTTGACTGACAGGCCCCACCCTGTGCGAGCTAATGGCCCAATTAAGCCAAATTTAACAGTATATGAAGAGGCACCCTGATAATGGCAGAGACTAGGGAGGGTCATTACAGAGGGGGAGGGAGATTCTGAAAACCAATTAATAGATAAGGATCTCTGCCCTCCCTCTCCCTGGGCATCCACTGTCACTAACACAATCAGAGCAGCTGCCCTCTCCGGAAATGAAAAGTCCCTCTAGTGAGAAGCTGGCATGGAAAAGAGCTGAGGAGCTAGTGGAAGTTCAGTGTCAAACACACATGTGTGACATTGAAAGTCACTTCCACTGTCATTATTACCATTAATACTGTCATCAACATGCCTGCTATCACCATCACCAATACCACCATCATCACCACCAACAACAACACCATTACCACCAACAATACCAACAACACCAACACTATCACCACTACCACCATCACCATCACCACTACCACCACCATCACCACCAATACCATAAACACCACCAATACCATAACAACCATCACCACCAACAACAACAACACCATCTTCACCACCAACAACAACAACACCATCTTCACCACCAACAAAAACAACACCATCTTCACCACCAACAACAACACCACCATCTTCACCACCAACACCAACACCACCAACACTATCACCACTACCACCATCACTACCACCATTACCACCAACACCATCACCACCAATACCATAAACACCACCAATACCATAAAAACCATCACCACCATCACCACCAACAACACCAATAACACCAACAACACTACCACTATCACCATTACCACTAACACCATCATCAACATCAATACCATAAACATCATCACCAACAACATCACCACCACCAACACCAACTCCATCACTACCACCACCACCATCTCATCACTACCACCACCACCAACTCCATCACCACCACCACCATCCCCAGCACTATCACCACCACCACCAACTCCATCACCACCACCACCATCCCCAGCACTATCACCAACACCAACTCCATCACCACCACCACCATTACCATCAACATCACCAGCATCATTGCCATGGTAGGGTAGGCCTGACCAGTCTACTGTGGGTGTCCCATTTCCCTGGGAATGACATCTAGAACCCAGGAAGAAGACAAGGAAATGTGCCACTTGTTTGGCTTAACATAGTACCCTAGGAGCAATGTTGTCCTTTGGCTTGCCCTGTCTTTCTTGCCACCCACACTGTCACAACCACCACCATCACCATCACCAATACCACCATCATCACCACCAACAACAACACCATTACCACCAACAATACCAACAACACCAACACTATCATCACTACCACCATCACCACCACCATCACCATCACCAACACCACCACCATCACCAGCACCAACACCAGCGCCACCACCCCAGCAGCCCCAGCACTGCCACTAGGGCAAGACTGTCAACAACACTGACAACAGTAACACCACCAGTTCCACCCACTGCCTTAGCCTGACAGTGATGGCAACAGCCAGCGATGACGCCACCCGCAGAGCCACCCTCCCAACACCCTTGGCAGTGGCAACCAACAGCAGCACCACACTGGCACTGAGAGCACACTGAGGGTGGCTATCCAGGGACCGCTGAGCAGAGCCGCCCCAGGGCCCGCGGCACCCGTGACAGCACCCAAGTGTCCCTGAGGCAGGTGTCCTCAAGGGCAAGCCCCTCCCTGAGCAGCAAGGTAGAGTCTCCATGTGCTCCCATGAGGGCCTGGGGGTCAGGGTCCACTGCCATCCCCACTGCAGGGAGCCTGAGGCGCGGAGCAGAGCTGAGGGACGGGAGCTGTGTGCTCGCTGCCTGGCGAGACACCCCTCCAGGCCTCCACCCTGCAGACGCAGAGAGCCCTCGCAGAGACCCCCGAGGGAGGGGGCCAGCTGACCCCAGCTGGGCAGGACAGTGGGTATGGAGGCCAGGCTCAGGCTCCCCTCCAGCTGCTGCTTGGTTACCCCCTCCCAGGCTGCCGAGGAGCAGGCAGCGTGTCGGCCTCATCAAGCACTAGGTGAAATTTTAAGAAAATCTCCAACAGGTTTAACTCTTCCCTGGTCTCCAGCAGAAATGGACATCCGTGAGCAGGCTGTCCCCCCAGACCTCACTGAAGGGAGCAGGAGACCATGGCCCAGAGGGGCGGCTTTCAGCCAAGAGCGGCAGAGCCCGTCGGGGGGCTCGCACCTCCCCCAGCAGCGCCAGCGCCTCTTCCCCTCCCCCGCCCCTCACAGCCCCTGCAGAAGAGGGGACGCGGTCTCTCAGGCCTCATCGACTCCTCGTCCGATGAGTGAGTGACCCGGGCAGCTGTCGTCCCTCTCCATCCTGGGCTGCCCAGGAAGTCAGGAGGGCCTGGCTGCACACGAGCCAGCAGCGGCTTTTCTGTCTGCAGGGGGCCGGCCACCTTCACTGCACAGAGACCCGAAATCTCGCTGCCTCTTGACGGCAGGCGTTTGCTTCCGAGCACATGGGTCTGCCGCCCTACCTGGACCGGGGGTCTCACCTGGGCCCGGCCAGGGCTGCCCAGCCCGGATGGGCACAGGGAGGCTGCTGCACCTCTGGGCACTTCTGGCTCTGGCAGACGAGGCAGCCGCCGCAGAGGCTTGATGTCCTCCTGCCGGAGCGGGGGTACCAGAGGGCTGACGGGAAATGGCCGTTTCCTGAGACCCCCCCAAGGGGGCCCATGCCACCATCTTCCATGGCCAACCTGGGGCCTGCGTCTACGCCCAGCGCAGAGTGTGGAGCACATAATCCACACACAGTGGGACGGTGGCCAGGCCACTCGGCGGAAGCATGGCTACACAGTCCCAGCACGGGGAGGGGCCAGGGAGCGGGTTCCCATCTTGTCCTGGGGAAGCCAAGGAGCTCATAAGAACGCCAGAGAGCAGGGCGGAGACCAGCCAGGCCCACCCGCAGGGCCAGGGCCATGTCCTCTCCCACTGCTGCCCTCCAGTCACCAAGGGTTCCCCAGGCCTGTGTCCTGCAGCACCGCTTTCAGGAGCAGATGTCACCTCCAGGGCCACGGGACCAGGAGGAGAAGAAAGGCCACACCCGTGTGGGTGAGGAAGGACCCACTGGGCCACGTCTGGGCCACTGTGTTGTCTTGTTACAGCCACACGATTTGTGACATTGTTTCTATTCAGCAGATTGGAAACCTGAGGTCCCCAGACATGACACTGGCTGGTCACAGACCGGGCATCCAGAAAAGCAAAGCTGGGCCCAGTCTCAAGATCGTCTGGTCTACAGCAGCACAGCTGGGCCACAGTGCTGTGGGGACAGGTGAGACAGCCACCTTACAGGGGGAAGCCCCTGCAGGGTGCAGAGGTGGGTGCTGGTTCAGAAGATTGGGTGCTGGTGCAGAAGCTGGGTGCTGGTGCAGAAGCTGGGGTGACAGCTGCTGTGTCACCTGCAGGCCCGTCGGGGTCTTAGCCCAGAGCCGCGAGGCAGGCAGGGCTGACTGCGGAGCACAGATGCGCCCTTCCCCCTGATGCAGCTCACCCCCTGGAACCGTTCACGCCAACCCCAGCGACACTGGTCCGCACTGAACTTTTCAACGGGGCTGGAAGGAGGCCCGAGTGGGAGATGTGACCCTTTGTCTTTGGAAAGGATCTAAGCAAACACACCCTCGCTTGACTTTCTTCAAAATGAAATTGAGTTTTATATGTCAGCATTTGGCCGGGAAGAAAAAATAAATGCCACTAAAGGCCAAGCTGTCATGTCCACGTGGCCATCACTTGCCAGAGCTCAAATGAGGCAGTTAACACGGAGCGGAGCAGACGCCGCACTCAAGTAGCACCGGGGCAGGACGGTGCTCGCACCTGCCAAGGAGGGGGCAGACGGCACCAGGGAACCACTGCTTCTCCTGCAGAAAAGTGAGCCTCCACCCACCCGGCTCTCAGCGTCCTGCTGGGCCCTGCGGCCTCCCTGGCTGGCCTCCTCCGCAGCCTCCTGCGCCCCAGCCTCGGCCAGCACGGAGCTCCTGTCCTTCCCAAGGTGGGGGCTCTCCTGCCTGCGCAGCCTCTGACTCGCCGCCCTGGGCATGCTTCCATCTCCCGCAGAGCCCTACTCGGACACAGAGGACCTCACTCCAGGGTCCTCTGGCCTCCAGTCATCTTGCCCGTCCCTGAGGATGACACCAAGAGAATCCTGGGACACGAGGGTGGAGTTGTGTCCAGCAGGCTTGGCGCACACCCAGCGTAGAAATCCAGCTTGCTGGGCTGCCCAGGGCAGAGGACAGGGACCCTGTTTGGGTTCAGATTAAGGAAGAGGCCACAACCCCAATCAGGCCTGGCCACTGCAGTCCCATCTAGCCCTGCCAAGTCCTGGTCCTCAGCATCTCTCTACTTCATGGTAGAATCCAGTCCCCTTCCACATGTCTCCAGTGCCACTGTGGCAGCAGGTCCTCGACCCTAGGCTCTCCCTTAGCTCTGGCCAAGCCCCAGCCTTTGGTGGGCACCCTGCCCACTGCTCACCCAGAGCCAGAATCAGCCTGAAGTGTAAGGTGCCTCAATTTTCTGCCATGGTCCCCCTGCAGGGCTCATTCCATGTGGCCTCTGGGTCCTGTGCAGACATGCTCCGGGCCAGGGGTGCCTGCCTGTCCCCACAGCCACCTGGGGGTGCTTTCTGCTCCACACATCCAGCAGTGTGGCTCAGAGAGCCCCTTCCCTGACCCACATCCACAGCCACTGTCCCCCACTCTGGGCAGGCTGGAGAGGACAGAGCCTGGGGTACAGCCTCGCGTCCGCCAGGGCCAGCACTCAAGCCGTTGCAGTGGGAACCCAGCCTGCGTCTCTGGGCTCCTCCCTTCATGCCTGTACATCCTTTCTGTCCCATCCTGAGTGTTGGGAAAACCTAACGGCAGCCGCACCCCAGAGAAAAACCCCAGCATGGCGTCTAACGACCCTCCTTCTCCTCTTTGTTCCTTTCACTGGCGCGAAACGTTCCCGCCGGCGCCAATGTTCAAACCCTGCCGGTGGGAAGCCTTAGCCCCAATTAGAGTTAACTTCTTGGGCTCCGGAACTGACATATGGAAGAGCTTGCCAATATATGGGCGACCTGTTATCTACCTCATCCCCTGCTACCTCTCTTAGACCTATATAAACACACAGCCTTTTGTAATAAAGTGGAAAACCTCTTTGGTCATCTGTGTCGTGTGGTGCAGCGTTTTCCAGTCTTACACTGAGGGCAGTGCTGCACTCCACAGCCCCATCAAAGGCCATGATATTACTCAAGGAGGTAAGGTCGGTCTTGCCAGCTTAAGATTGATGTGCCAGGCTGGGGAGGCCCAGGTGGCGGGGAGGCCCAGGTGGCAAGGAGCCCAGGAGGCCTCTGGCCAACAGGAGGCACGAACCTGAGGCCTCAGTTCACAGCTCACAGGATGGGGTCCCCAGAAACCAGGGAGCTGGGGGCAGGGTCTCCCTGGTCAGGCCTCAGGTGAGGCCCCAGCCCTGGCCAACACCACCCTGTGCCTGGGAGACTGTGAGCAGGGCCCAGGCCAGCCCGCTGGACGCCTGCCCACATAGCCTGGGTAAGTTCAAAGGGGTTGTCACCAGCAGAACTAACACAGTGCCTGTCCTCACCAGGAAGCTGAAGAATGGCAAGGTCCTCTGGGGTGGGCCACATGGAGCCCCTGCAAGGGGCCTGGGGCATGGCACCCAAGAGGCCCTGCTGAAATGGGTCAGAAACGGTCCCAGGAGGCAAGGAGGAGCTCTGGCTATGGAGAAGCCTGTTCTGTGGCAGGTCACAGGACTCATTCCTGGGAGAGGACAGGGTCCAGGGGACCAGCTGCCTGCCGAGTTGGTGAGTCAGGTCAGGGTTCAGAGGCAGCCAGCTGCAGGGCCTAGGGAGATGACTCTGCCCCGGGGGCTCAGGTGCGAGGGGCGCGGCCTGGGGGCCTCCGCCACCAAAGCAAAGGCTCCTTCGTCTCCCAGGCCCTTTACTTCCTGTAGGGCATGATGTAACGTGGGGCATGTTGCATCAGAAAAGAGGAAAACTAACTTGCTGGCTGCTACCCGCTTCCCAGTCCTGGGGCCACGTGTGGCTTAGAGAGCACCTGGCGATTAGCCAGAGGGCATTGCCGTGGGTTGTGATGAAGAATCAGACCACCTCTAGGATAGGCTCAGAACCCTTCTGCCCTCGCGGACAGCTCTGTCTCCCATTACCGCCTGTAGGATGGGTGTACACGTGAACTCTCCCCACCCTGCTGACCTTTACCCTGACTGGCTCCTGTGCATTATATTAGCTGTGTGTGTTTTCTCAATAAAAAAACAGTCAAATCCTGCTCTGACTGTTCTCCCTGGCACGTCTGATTGTCCTCCGGAGAGGGAGGGCTGGGTGTGGGCAGCCAGTCGACCTTTACCTTTCTTGGCCCGTCCTGGTCAGGGCGTGCTCCCCCAATCTCTCCCGCAGGTAAAAACCCCAACACTTCCAAAGCTCAGGAATCCGGCAGATGAGCCCATGATCCTTTGTGAGCTGAGCTGATAGGAAAATACTTTTTCTCTCTCTCCCTGGAAAAATTAAAGGTAGGAAGCTCAGGGCTATGACGGGCTGAGTTCCAACCAACTGGCCCAACAGGAAACATCAGGAAAGACAGACTGGGCCTCCAGGGAGGTCAAATGGGTGGTGTGCTGTGTGGTCCCCACACTGTGGGACCTGCGCAGGGGCAGGACTGCTGCCCAGGAGTCCCAGCACCACTGCTCTCCACCCCCTTGGCCATGAGGGGGTGAGACTGCTGCCCACCGCAGTGTGGGAGGAAGGCTGGGACATTTGGGCAGCACTGGGTGGACATTCTATTTCCAGATGCTGTTGTTAAAATAATGATACATATTTTAATAGACTTTCTTTTTCAGAGCAGTTTCAGGGTTTTGGAAATGTGTGCAAAGAACAAAATTCTGGGTTTCTGAAGGTATTTAGCAGATGGAGGAGCAGCAGCTGACGTAGACCCAAGAAAGGAGAAGCCTTGGCTGGCAGCAGGGAAAGGCAGCGTCCCGGTGGCTGCCACCTCACGTGGTGCCCGGGTAGGGGACGGTGGAAGCCTGTGCTGAGTCCAGCCCAAGGGAGTTACGGCCCAGACCCCTCCTCGGATCTGAGCACCCTTCTGCCCCTCTCAGAGGACAGGCGTGTCTCTGAGACGGCCAGAAACAACATATGTCCTGGTTCGGAGGTTGGGCAGTACCACCCTGGCCAGAGCCTGAGTAGGAGGCTACCTGAGCCCACAGGGAGGGGCTTTCCCAGGGAGGAAGGCCTGCAGACTCGGGCCTTGGGGGTCTCCCAAGGATGTGGCCAACTGCGTTGCTGCATGTGAGGTCCTGGGCAAGGCAGCCGCCACTCAGGCTCTGCCTGTCCCAAGTGCAGTGCCCAGCTGAGGACAAGGGGCACGCAGACCAAAGTGAACAGCAGCTGGGAAGAAACAAGTGACACTGCCCGACAGGAAGCTCCCCAGTGACCAAGGACAGGTCCCACGGAGGCTCAGGAGGCGCAGGCAGAGAGTCGGGAGAAGGGAACAGGAAGGGACACAGTGAGGGTCAGGTCAGGGAGGAAGCCGCTTGTAGGAGAGAAAGCAGCAACTCCAGAAGGACCAAGGTCACGGGGGGGGGGGGGAGAGCCCAGAGTGGCTCCGTGTAGGCCGCCGAGGCGGGGCACTGGCACGTCCCTGAGTCCCAGTGCTGAGTCCCGTGCCCAGGACCCAAGTGTGTGAGCCAATGTGGAGAGGAGGTCTTGAAAGAGGAGATTCGGGTCCCATGAGGTCACAAGGGCAGCCCTGACCCAATCTGCAGGTGTCCTTTTAAGAAGAGGAAGTCAGAACACAGACACGCAGAGGGATGCCTTGGGAGGACACGGGGAGAAGATGGCCAAGGAGAGGGCCCTCCGGAGGAGCAGGCCTGCCCACGCCTGACCTCGGACCCAGCCCCAGGCTGATACATGGATTCTGCTGTCCCGGTTGCCCGGGTCATAGCTCTTTGTTGTGGCAGTCCCAGCTGACCCATCCAGGCAGGTCCAGATTCAGTGGGCTGGCTAGGTACACAGCCCCACGACGCATGCCGACCTGCACGTGGCACATATTGTGACGTCTCCAAATCCAGGGAACGGAGAGGAAATCTGACCAGATCCCAGAGAGGGGGAAACAAAGCAGAACAAACAACTTCACACCAAGACCTGGGACCAAATGCCGTGGTTCTCCAGTAACGCTGGACGCCGGAGACGAGGCCACGGGACTCAGCTTCTGGGCAAGACACCCGCCTGGGCCCCATGCCTGCCGCCCTCTGCTCAGAGCAGCCGCCTCGACTGCTTAGGTACAGAGGCCCCGGGCTCCCACGTGCCCCTGCCAGGGATCTCCTCCACCAACACAGGGGCAAGACAGCAAAGAGGAAGGAGAGTCGGGAGTCCTGGGACGGGGGAGAGCGGCTTCTTCGGAGATGAAGGAAGTTGGCTGTGGATGTCTCTGAATGTCCTGGTGTGTTTACCCAACTGGGGGAGCGTTTGAGATGGAATCAGTGCTAAGTGTACAGAAAACTAAGCAAATGAAAAAATAAGACCATTATTAACTCCGGTGGGGGGAAGCGTGTTGATGCAGGAGGAGAAGAAATGGCTTGTTGAGGGCTCGGCTTTGAGGCCTGTTTGCAGTATCGATCTCACAGAAATGGCACTGTCGTGGTCCCCGGTGGGCGGGGGCAGGCAGCAGGCAGGCTGCGGGGGTCTGGACAAGAACCAGCCCTTCTCCTCCGTGGGGGAGTCGATAGGGAAGCTGAGATTGCTGTGTGCGTGCTGTCCTGTCCGAGACAGGAGCGCGACCACGGGCCTCAGGAGGAGGGGGAGATGTGGCCCCTGGGAGCCAGCGGGACGGGAGGGGCACCACACAGGCTGAGAGGAGCAGCAGCCGAAGCCCCCGAGGGCGGTGCGTGTGTGGCACAGCTGCTGGGCTCCAGGGCAGCAGCAGCAGGGGCCGGAGCTGGGCCTCCGAACAACACGGATTCGTCCCCTCAGCTCTGGAGGCCCGAAGTCTGAAGTCAGCCCTGGCAAAGCCAGGCTCCCTCCGGAGGCTCCGGGGAGGCTCCTAACAGCCTCCTAACAGTGACTCCAGGGGTCTCTCAGCCTCGGCTGCACCCCGACCTCTTCTCCACCGTCACATGGCCCTTCCTCTCTCCGTGTCTCTCACGAGGGTGCTCATCATCAGGTTTAGGGCCCTTTAGATAACCCAGGTTAATCTCATCTCAAGATCCTTAGCTTCATCTGCAAAGACCTCTTCCAAATGAAGTCACATTCCTGGTTTGGGGTGAGCGGTAGACATCTCGGGTTGGGGAGCACCATTCCCCACCCCACAGTAACTTGGACAAAGAACGAGGGCAGTCGCTCACATTCCCTGAACAGCACCCTGCCTGGGCCCTCCTCCCCCTTGAACATGCTGTACTCCATTCCTGAGCTGGTCTTCAGCCGAGCTGGACCTGCCTCCCCAGGACCTCCCCCAGCAGCTCCAGGGCCAGCTCCTGATGCCCACACGGCACCAGCGATGCAGGTATAGAAGTCAGGCTCTCTCCTTACTCAGCCTGCTCCCAGCGTGACCTGGGAACCGGGGGCATTGATTTTGGCAGGAACACCAGCAGTGGGTGATGACCGATGAGGCCCTGGAGGCCCAGGCTTCCTGTGACGCCCTGGGCCTGCAGGATCCTAGGAGCGTGCCCGGCCAGCCTGCCATTCTGTCCACTTTCTAGTCCCAGAAAGAAGCATAGGTCATCTGCTTATTCTGCTGGGGCCCTTGGCCAGGCCCAGGCCTCAGCCTTGCAGGCTGGTCCCAGGGCAGCAAGACCTGAGCCTCAGGCAGCCTTCGGGGCCTGCGTGCTGCAGGTTCTACACTCACGCACACGCCTGGTCTCATGTGCATGCAACACACGCCTGCCCATCCTCACACTCGTACATAGACACACACACATGCACTCCACGCGCACATCCTCACCCAGGTGCACACTTAGACATACCCACACCGAGTCACGATCTTCACCCTGCCCTGCGCCTTTCCTTAGCCATGGGAAGCTCTGAAGTGGCCACATGGTGGCTCCTGTGTCTGCAGGTTTCCTGTCCATCTCCTCTCAGCTGGAGGAGCACCAGGGTGGAGGCATACCAAGACCTGGAACCCAAATGTCATTGTTCTCAAAGGCAACGCTGCATGCGGAGATGAGGCAGCCGTGACTCAACTTCTGGGCAAGAGACCCGCCTGGGCCCCATGCCTGCTGAACCGCCCCTTAACCTTCAGAAGATAAAGCCCCAGCCAGTCAGGACTCTGTGCCTCGGCTGCCAGCAGAGGGTACTGGGTGGATCCCAGAGGTTGGGGTTGGCTCTGCGTCCTCTGCCTGTTGCTGGGGCCAGAGGCAGTAGATCCGTCTGGCCTCCATCCTTCCTAGAGCCCAGCCAGCCTCCAGCTCTGACTCCTCACGCTTTGACTGTGCCTTCACCTGCGCCTCACCCTCTGTTCTCCACAGCACCTGGGCTTCCTCACGGAGCTCAGCACAGATCCTCTCTCCACCTGCCATGGGCTCCTGTGGTGGTCCAGAGCAGGGCTGCCCACCACAACTGCCAAGCACACTGGAGGTGTCCAGTAGCCTGTCCCGTAGGTACCCGGCCACAGCAGGCTGCAGGGCACCTGGATGTGCCGTGTGCAGGGGGCAGGTTCTTCCCACTGTTGTGGGGTGAAAAGGAAGGGGTGCAGCGTCCAGGTGGAGAGCTCTCCACAGACAGGAGACGGGAGGCAGCACCGTGGCCACAGCACAGAGCGAGGGCGCAGGGCGGGCAGGTGAGGGCTGGTTTGAGCCTGGGGTAGGAGAGGGGCAGGGGAAGTCCTGTACTTCCATCGACTCCGGCCACAGGCAGGGAGGTCACCTGGGGCATGGGGAGGGCAGGACCCAGAGTCGGGGACAGGGAGGAGGTGGAAAAGAGGAAGAATCCACAGCCCAGGGAAACACCAGCGGACGGGGCTGGAGCCACCCATGTGGGGGGGCTGTGGGTGGAGGCGCCCCCACCCCACATCCCCCACTCCACCCGCCAGCACAGCCCAAGGCCCCGCAAACAGGGAAGGCGCCTGCGGGGACGGATGGGCGTCCCGATCTGGGGAGCAGGGCCTCTGCAGCTAGAACAAGATAGACATAGGAGGGAAGACTGGCCACTGGGGACTTGTAAGAGGAAGAGTTTTGTTACCTTAAAAGTCAACTCTAGGGCGGGGCGGGGCTGCGCTCAGCAGTAGAGCGCTTGCCTCGCATGTGCGAGACCCTGGGTTTGATCCTCAGCACCACATAGAAATAAATAAAGGAATGAAAAATCAACTTTAAAGAGAAAAACAAATGTATCAGATCAAAAGCTTTGGGTGCACTGAGGCTCAGACCGACCATTCCCTTGAACTTACCCGTCTGAGAGGACAGCGTACATTAAGATAGTGACACGCGACGTTGATTGTGGCAGTATGTGTCACACGGAAGTGTGGTGAGCATGGGAACACAGGGGGAATGTTCTGGAGTAGGATTTACCCTCACCGATTAGAATTTCCCAACAAGACTCAGCCAGACAGGAGACATGACAGGATGACCCTCCTGTCATCACGCAGGGTGTGCCCACGGGTCACCTGCGGAAGACAGGCCAAAGGGGTTCTCAAGATCACAAGAGAGCCCGCTCGGGCCGGGAGATGTTCCGCCTTTCTGATTTTCAAACTGTCCTCGGTGGTCAGTGAACGCCGGCCTGCGTGGGACGAGAGAGGGCCGTCTCCACTGGGAGGGCCCGACCGCCTCGGCCTCGCTCCCCCTCAGACTGAGGTTTTAGGTCGAGAGCAAGGCGGGGAGCACAGGCAGCGGGTGGCCCACCATGCCTGGGCAGCTGCCCCTCCAGAGACAGGTCTCAGATGCACCCCGAATCCACGTGGTGGCCCAGGTGGCCCGGCTCCCCTACCCGCTCCTCAAAGAAGAGAAACAGGAGGGGTAAGGAGGCCAGGGTGCCCAGGGGAAGATGTGGAGGCCCTTCTAAAGCTTTCTTCATGACCCACTCCCACAGGTGGTCAGTGCAGGACGGCAGCTGTGCCCCTTCACTAATGAGCCCTCCTACACAGCTGGCACAAAATAGGTGCTCAGTAAGCCCCAGCAGAGGGAGGAGGAAGCTGCACCAGGCTCACCACTGCCCTCCCGCACAGGCCTGGCACACACACAGCTGCCCAGCCCATCCCACACCCTCCCTCTGGCTCGCGTGTGCGTGAACTAAACTCCCTGCACACGCCTGCTCCACGCCGGCCTCCAGAGGCAGCTGTGAGCCGGGGACTCCTGGGCCCCTGTAGACCAGGCGCAGGGTTGGCCGGTCGACGTCTCAGAGCTTCCCAGCCATTCTGAAGCCACGGCCAGCAGCAGTGTGTGGATTCTTGAGACCCTCTGTCCTGGACCACTGGCCCCAGCTTGGTGGCACAGCGGACCTCCCACCGGGTGCCCAGTCCCCGAGTCGGCTGTATAAACAGGGGTCTCTGTGAGATCCCAGCCTCTGCTCTGCTCTCTGCCCCTGGGGGCCTCCCCAGCGGCTGGCTCCTGGATGTCCATTCCCTGGTGTTCTGGTGAGTCCCTGCCGGCCACTGGTGTTCTGGGCATCTGCTCTGTTCTGTCCTGGCTCCCTCCCTCTGCAAGGTGCCCACTGCAGAGGCCACCCCCCGCCGACCATTTGGGCAGGGAGCACGGCAGAGGGCACTGCGCTCCAGTGCAGCCCTGGCTTGGGTTGATCGCTCGGCCAGGGCACACATCCAGGCTGAAGGCTTCTGCTGCACACACGGTGCCAGGCCCACCTGAGGACCCTCAGCCACTGCCCTCTCTGGCCACTGCCCTCTCTGGCCCCTGGCAGCTTCTCCCTCCTGGCACAGGCCGTCAGATGTGTCCACCTGCGGATATCTGAACACACTGCCCCACAGGATGTGAGCCCCAGACAAGAGAGGAGCGAGGCCAATCTGCAGGTGGGCCTGGCCCAGAGCAGGCCGCACAGCTGCCCTCGGCACCATCTACAACAGGCTGAGCCCACAGCTGGGGTCTCCAAGCAGCCCCGAGGCCCTGGTGGCTGATTTGGGGTCTTCCCGGGGTGCTGGGAAATCCAGCCAAGTCTGAGGAAGGGGGGCTGGCACCTCCCTACCAGGCCAGCCCTGTGAGCAGAGTCCGTGGGCCACTCCTCTGCCACAGGTGAAGGGCGCCCAGATATAGGATGCTCCACATCGGGCTCCCTGCTGGTGACCACTGGCAACCTGGACCATAGGCACCTTGGGGCCAGCATCTGTTACCTGGGGACCTGGCTATGGCACCCAGGGCCCACGGCCCCCAGGAGCACAGTAGGTGGGGGCTACCTCAGGGTCCTGTGTGGATCCTCAGGTCTGCAGGAGATTTGCCGCCCGAGGGGTCCTTTCTCCCACACTCTGGCCCACTTTCCACCTCAGACACTGACATTAGTGCATCGCTTCTGTGACTCCCGTCAGCCTCGGGGCCTGGACTGGGTCTCCAATCTGCAGTGAGGCTGCTGAGAGGCAGTGCCCTTGCCCATGTGTGAGCTGGGGTCCTGCACCCGCAGGCTGCCCCCGGCCACCCCATCCCACAACACAGCAATCAGCCACAGGCCCAGCTAGCTGAGGTCAGGAGGGTGTGGCCAGCCCTCAGGGCTATGGCTTCCATCTCTAGTAGGATTCTCTCCATTGAGTTGTATTGAGTTAGCAAATGAAAAAATAGGGCATTCCGTTAAATTAGAAGGTCGCAATTAAATTACGCAAGAAATATATATATATATATATATATATATATATATATATATATATCCGATGAAAATAGAGGGGAGANTTTTTTCTTTTGGTGCCGGGGATTGAACTCAGGGGCACCCGACCACTGAGCCACATCCCCAGCCCTATTTTGTATTTTATTTAGAGACAGGGTGTCACTGAGTTGCTTAGCGCCTTGCTTTTGCTGAGTCTGGCTTTGAACTCGCGATCCACCTGCCTCAGCCTCCCAAGCCACTGGGATCACAGGTGTGTGCCACCACACATAGCAAGAAATACTTTTTAATGTAAATATGACCCATACAATATTTGGGACTTTTTTTGCTAAAAATCTGTGTTGTATATCAAAAACTCCAATGCAATGTGGCATCCTGTATTTCACTGGCTGCTCTGCCTCCAGCCTGCAGGCCCTGGGCGCAGGACTCTTGCTGGGGGCTCAGGGCTATGGGGTAGAGATTACCATGGAGCCTAATGACCCAACCCCCACAGGTGCACTCTCAGCAGAGAGGCCCTGGGGTGGACACGTGGTGGGGGAGGCCTCTCCTGTCCAGGAGGAGGGACCGGGGCTGGGAAATTTGAACAGCAAGTGCACCCCTGCCCTGTCCTAGGAAGCACTTACCCAGTGGTACGGTGGTCACTGCCCACAGTCCTCCAGGGCAGCAAGGCTGGGGGGGTCAGGGTGCTCAGATGTGAGGGGAAACGTCCTCTCCCCCTGTCCAGCTTCGCGGAGCGTAGGAAGGGAGGAGGCTGAGGGCTCCTCTCCGCGGCTGATAAGCTCCAGCCTCAGCCGCTCTGAAGATCTCACGGTCCCCGCCACAAAGGGCAGCGGCCCCCAGCGGGCACAGTCCAGCTCCCCATGCAAATTGATTTTCCTTCTCCTTTCTTATTATTTTTTCCTTTAAACAATTAGCAGTTGAAGAGGCTGGTTTCAAATTGGGAAAATGAGACATTAGGATTCAAATAGGCCGACAGAGAGCCGTGCTGCCTGCAGGGTCCTGAGCCATCCGTCCTCCCGGCCACCACCAGGGACTGTCCTTTGGGGGTAGGAGGGACCTCGGGAGATGGTGTTGGCCTCTACATCCATCCTGTCCTCCTCCTTGGCTGCGTGGGGCTGGGGGCAGCCTAGGGAGAGAGCCAGGCTGAGAGGACTGGGCTGGGCTGGACAGTCACTGCGCCAGGACCTGGTGCTGGGAAGGCCCTGCGGAGCTAAGTCCCACCCCTGCCAGCCAGGAGCGCTGACCTCCAGCTCCCACCTGGGTCTGAGGGCGCCCAGCACCCCAGTGGCAGGGAAGCTTTCCTTCAGCCACTGGCCACTGGTCCTTTGAGTCCAGTCTCACAAAACACCCCAGGAAGCCATTGTTCCTCCCCCTCCCCCAAGCACCTACCCTCCATGCAGCCCTGGGTAGGAACGTCCCCCCAGAAGCTGCTCTCTCTGCTGGATAAGGCGCACCAGAAGTGAGGCCCCCACTCCCCATGTTGACAGGGACAGTGCCCACCTGGGTCCTCTAAGTGGACAACTCCCTCCCCCTGGAGGACACTCTGCTCAGAGGGGAAGCCAGTGGACCAGCTCCAGGCCAGCCAGGGTCCAGCACACCTCAGCGCCCTTCAGGTCCCCTTCTCGTGCCCACTAAGGGGGCTGAGCTGCCTGTGGGAGAAGCGGGTGGGGTCCTCGGGACCCAGCGGCCTGGGAAGGCCCCTCCTCAGCACCGTCACACGAGGAGTCCTACTGGACAGTCCGTGCCCAGCCTACCCCAGCTCCCCACTGCAGAGGGAGAAAGGGAGCACGAGGGCAGGCCGCTGGGAAGAGGGAGCCAGGGCCACCTGGACCTGGGAGCCTGGTGCATCCTGCCTGGCACGGAGCTCTGAGCCCAGAACAGACCCTGAAGCCTGGAGCATCAGAAGTGGGGCCCCAGCTCCCAGTGTGACAGGGACAGGGCCTTGGAGGGAGGGGGCTTTCCAGCCCCCCCTGCACTGCCCAGATGCCCAGCACCTGCTGCTAGCTCCAGATCCCCAAAACAGAACCAGGGAGGGGAAGTGCTCCCTCCCAGCCCCCGCCAGACCCCCAGGGCCGGGTGTCCCTGCTTCCTCGGTCCTGGACGGCTGAGCACACTGCACAGGAGGAGCATCTGGCCGCTCCCTTCTTCCTTCCATCCGGCCCTGGAAGGCCTAGCCCCTCCTGCTGCTCCCTATCTGCAGCTGAACAAATCTGGAGGCAGGTTTGATGTGCCTGCCGTGGGGGGTGGGCGGCTGGGCCTGGGATTAAGTCCCTGCTTTCAGCACCTCAGGGAGGTGATGCCCTTGAGTTGATGTCACAATTTTCGCTTTCCCCTAATTAAACAGAAAGCGCAGCCAGCGAGGGGGAGGGGAGGAAATTAAGAATTAAAGGCATCTGTCCGCGGAAGTCCAGCGGTTTGGGCCTTTCCATTTAGTATTTAAAAGCTTCCCTGAGCGTCTGCTGCACAGAGATAGGAGTGGGTAAGTAAATGGCAATTTCGCCCCCTCCCCCTGGCCCCCCGCGCGAGCTGGAGGAGGGAGGAGGGAGGAGGCTGCAGGCTTCCAGCAAGCAAGGATATTCCTCAAAGGCCTGCCGGGCGGAAGGCTGGGGACCTCTCCAAGAAAAGCACTCAGCAAACGTGTGACTAATCTTCACTCCTTCTGTGATGGGCCTTTCCCTCCCCGGGGGAGTGGAGGGACCCTGTGGAAGGCTGGGGCCGTGTGGGCCGGGCCTTGGGGACAGCTGGGCTTTTCCTGCCTAGCAGTACAGGCCTGGGTGACCAGGTGACCCTTGCCAATGGGGGCCATTTCTGTTTGGGACACCTACCCCCCACTGCCCCATGCTCCTGGAGAAGTCTTATGCCGTGACACTGCACTCCACAGAGCAGCTGGGCCAACCATCCTGCCACTCAGGGGATATCCTCCCCCGCACCCTATTCTCAAAGGTCACTTACTAGTGTCCCCAGCTTTGGGAACTGAACCCAAATTCCAGAACTACCAGTGCCAGCCTCTGGCCTCCCCCTCCTCTCCTGCACGGGTGCCTTCTGCATGGCTCTCCCCTGATGTTCCTGCACACAGGCCTCAGCACCTGCATGGGGAGAGTCACTGTCCTTGCTCTCCATCATACTCTCTGAGTGTTGGGTCTTCTCATGAATGGAACTGGCCCTCACCAGGAACGCCATGGAAGTGTCCCCTAACTTCCAAGTGTTCCTACCCCTCTCAAAGGTAAGTTCCACAAAACAGGAATGAGCGCACATCTGAACTGGTCCACAATGATTCCCCAGGATTGGAAGGAACCAGCCGTGGAACTCGGATGGATGGGTGGATGGATGGGTGGATGGGTAGATGGGTGGATGGATGGATGGATGGATGGATGGGTGGATGGATGGGTGGATGGGTAGATGGGTAGATGGGTGGATGGATGGATGCATGGATGGATGGGTGGATAGATGGGTGGATGGGTGGATGGGTGGATGGGTGGATGGATGGGTGGATGGGTGGNAGATGGATGGATGAATGGATGGGTGGTTGGATCTCTTCCTGACCCACTCTTCCCAAATCCCATCTCATTCTATTTAGGAATTTCCTTACAATTCAGGAGTGTGATTTCAATGATGGGGGACATTCCCGGGGAGGGTTGGCCCTCACTGGCTGAGGTGGGGAGGGTGGAAAAGGGCTCTGTGGGGGTGGAGTGACTCAGGCCAACCAGGGAGGGATGGGCTACTCAGTAGGTCACTGACAATGGACAGGCTCTGCTGGGGGTGAGTGGGCCTTGAGGTGCTCTGCAGATGCTGGCTGGTGGTGGACGTGGGCAGGCCAGGCTGGGCTGTGCAGTGGCAAGGAAAGGAGCATCCGGGGGCTCTGCTGCACCCTGGCCTGCGAGGGGCGGTCCTGTGCTCCCTTCTGGCTCCACACTGTGTTGTTATGCCCACCTGGTGAAGGAGCCCCAGAGTCCTGTCCGCCCCAGGTCACCAGCCAGTAAGAAGCAAAGCCCAGTGGGCTCCAAACCTTCCACAAAAGATGGGTGGCCTGCAGTCGAGGCAGGCGTCTCCCTGGATCCTGAAAGCCCCGAGCTCCTGGCCCTGCTTGTCTCTCACCTCTGCCCCCTTAGAAAAGCCACCAGCCCATTCAGACAAGCGGTAGTCCCTGGAGCCCAGCCAAGATACAACCTGAGCCCTGGCCTTGACTGTGGCCCCAGGAACCAAGGTAACGATGACCTGAGCCCAGAACCTCCCAGAGGGGCAGGTGGGGCGGACGGCCTGGCAGGGCTGCCTAGAGTCTCACAGAATGCCAGGGCTTATTCATGTCACCGTGTGACGCTCTGGAGTCATCACCCGCCTCCTCCTTTGTCCAGGACTAATTGCGTGGCCTGCCTCTCCAATTCTGTGATTAATTGCTTTGGGGAAGACAGCACCTGGCTTAACTCCTTCCCTTCTGAGCGGCTGCCTCTGTTCCTGGCCCTGCCCCGGCCAGGACCCCAGGCTCCAGGCCCCGCTCACCCTCGGCACCAGCTTCAAGTCTCAGTTTCCCCATTTCTGAAATGCAGATAAGCCTCTGCCCTGCCTCCTGTTAATTCATCCGCTCCGTCCAATTCAACTCCGAGTTTCTTGACAAGGATTAGGTACAGCCAAGCGTATCTATCGCACACGTCGGCTGTGGCAGGGCCTGTTACAGGAAGAATAAGCCGGCACAGGAGGCAGGGGGTGGGGGCGGGAAGGCGGGCCGAGTGGCAGCACCTCCCAAGGGCCCAAAGGAGGGGCCATGGCAGCAGCAACCTGCAGCGAGTGTATCACCAGGGCTGGGCACTGTCCCAGAAGCCCCTGGGGCACCCACAGCAAGCCAGGGGCAGCCAGATGGGACGGGTAGCCAGAGCCTCCTACATTGGGATTCCCAGTCGTGGTGGGGCAAGGTGCCTGAGGGCGGGCCAGGATGTCCCCACCCCTCTGCTCCCAGCACGGCCTGCTCCTCCAGGGCATGTTCCTTGTGCGATCCAGCACTGGAGTGGGGTGTCTTGCCTCGAGTGGTCAGGTGCTCACCCAAAGGACTGTCACTCTGGGCAGTTTCTAAACCACCTGCCGCATCTGGGCATCTCCAAGAGCCACAAGGCTCAGCCAGAGTTGGTGATCAACCCCCTGCACAGAAAACACCAGGGCAGGGGACAAGCCTGGTTCTTCCAGTGTCCCTAAAGAGAAGAGGAGCAGCAAGACCTGGCTCCAGGTCATGAAGCCAAGAAGCCTGGGTGCAGGACAGATGGCCAGGCTCACCAGTGGTCACAGCCAGGACCTTCCCCCAGCTCCATGGGCAAGCTCGGCAGGACTGGAGAGAACCGTCCACCCAGGGCCAGGCCCAGGACTGGTGAGTGAGCCACTCGCCTGACACCAAAGTATAAATGAGCGCCAGAAAACTGGGAAAGCCAGATAAATACATTTAAGTGCAAATCTAGAAAGAAATAATGAAAAAAATCCAAGTTGAACAAAATATCCAAATCTGCATAATAAAGACCAAGGATCCACAGGGCAGGGGCTCCTGTGAGATGAGCCAGAACTCCCGGGACCAGGAGCAGCGGCATTTTACTTATGGGTCACACCAGGGGCCCCCACACTCCAGGCCGGTGCCCCACCGTGAGCTACACCTGCAGGCGAGAACGGCATTTTAGTGCCATGTCTTAGACGTGTGAGGAACTAAGCATGGAATTTCTGTATTTTTTATCTTATTTCAATTAACAAAGATGGCATGTATTATGGCCCCTGACGAGGTATGAGAAATATTCTGCTATTTGACCCGTCGGGCAAGGGCAGACCAGGCCAGTCCACACTCAGCTCGACATGTGTGGCTTTCTGGGGTTGGACACATACAACCCATTCTTGGCAATTTTCAAGAATGCAGTACATCGAAGTGGCAGCAGTTCAGAGGGAGAGGGGCCATCTGCCCTCTGGAGTCACCTCAGCTGCCCCACACTGTCCCCCACCCTGTCCCAGACTGTCTCAATTTTAAATTTTGTTGTTTTGTTCCTCGTGCACAGGTTTGTTTTTCTGTGGATTTCTGGAGGAAGGTCCACTGCCCATGAAGGGATGCGAGGCCTGGGAACGGGCAGTGTTCCTAGAGAAGGGCAGGAGAGGGGATGTGTTTCAGTTCCCCCTCCAGGACCTCGAGCAGGGCCCTGCAGGTCAGATCCTCACAGGGAAGGTCGAGGATCGAGAGCCGGCCTCTTGCGTGGGCGTGGAGCCTGCCCTCAGCCGCGGCTGTCCTGGGCTTGCCCTCTGCCTGCCGCCTCTCGGCTGGGCAGCCTCCACCTCTGCCTGTCCAGCGGGACAGTGCAGGGCCTGTGTCTCGGGCTGTCGCAAAGATTGAACCAGAGGCTGCTGCTGAGCACCGAGCAGGGCACAGCTCGAGAGCACTCAGTGAGCAGAGGTGGTCCGAGGGAGCTCCGTGTGGGGTCCTGTTGTTACCACCGTCACCATCTCACAGCCCCAGAAACATGGGATGAGGATGTCGTAGGAACATTATTTTCTGTTTATTTTTCCAGGTGCCTTGAGCATCCCCTCCTGCGTAGCCAGGGGGAAGAGGTGGCCTTGAGCAATGGTCATTCTGCAACTTCCCCAGGGCTGACGTCTGGCCAGCGGTCAATCTTCCACCCTAGGTTAATAAGGAATGAATTTGCTTTGCTTGTTCTGATACTGAGATGTAACACCCACTGTCTGTGCCAATAATAAATTGTAACAATGGATAACACCCTGGGCACAGTCAGCAGAAACACAGGCCTGTGGCCAACCAGAGGCCCAGGCAGAAAAGAGATACCGCCACATTTCCACAGGCGGGCACATCCCAGGGGCCAGCTTCATACACACCTCAGAGCCAATCTGGGGGCCATCTAGAGGGACTAGGAGGCTTTCTGTGTGGCTTTCTGGGGTTGGACACATACAACCCATTCTTGGCAATTTTCAAGATTCCCAGGTCTGAGATCAGCTCTGTGCGTGATGCTGGACAGTGCTGGCATGTCCCTGTCCCTCAGGAACCTGAGCTGCCCTCCCTGTAACCAGAGTTGAGACCATTGCAAAACCAGCAAAGTTACAGCAGGAGTAACCACTCTGCAGTAGGAGTCCCGAAATGGCCAAGGAACGCACGAGGACACGATGGACTTCACCAGGAGCCTGGAGACTCCGTGAGCGTGGCGGTCCTACACCCACAGGAGGGACAGCACCAGGAAGGAGAGGCTGTCCCTGGTGGGCGTCCAGCTCCTGGGACCTAGGAAGGTCTCACGGGAATTCACGGGGCTGTGGAGGAGCACGCCCTTCAGCAGGGTCAGGAGCCTGTAGCCGTCACCTCTGCCTCTCTCAGGCTGTCACCAGCAGCCACAAACCACAGCACACGGGGGGGAGAGAGGTCCCTGGTGTGGGCCCAGGCACTGGCCCCTCTGGGCTGGCATGCTCGTCTGTGTCCACTGGCCGCTGGTCTTGGCTGGAGCACCTTGGGAAGGCGCCCTGGTCCATGTCACCCCTGGAGCAGCAGGCCACCTGGACCCATCCTGGCTGCGCAGCCAGCGAGCCCCAGAGCACGTTTGCGTCAAGCCCCTGCAGTGCCTCGCCTGCTCACAACCCTTTGTCCAAAGAGCCACAGAGTCAGAGTGGGAGGGAGAGGCAGGACTCTGCCACCCTCCACATCCCGCCTCCTGCCTCCCTTCCCCAGAAAGTGCCTCAGCAGCAACCGGGTATGACCACCCACCTGTGGGTTTCTTCTAGCACGTTTTCACGTTCCCGTGAGCAACACCCCAGGCTCTTTTGCAGGGGGTGGCCCGTCACATAAGCCGTGCCAGGCTGCACACCACACTGCAGCGCTCTCATTCATATTTGAGATCTGTCCCCCTGGAAGAGTGGCCTCTTCTCAGGCACACGGCAGTGCCCGGTCCACAGTGCCCTTGAGTGACAGGCAGGCAGTGCCCAGTTTTGCTAGCACAAGGAGGCCACGGTCAGCTTTCTCGTACAAGCCTCTCTGCAAGCCCTGGATTTCCTAGCAGTGGCCCCGCTGTGCTGCAGGCCCCGAGCGGCCCCACAGCACGCCACACCCTCCCGTCACTTGCTGTGGCCAACCTCTGGCTTTGGCCAGCCTGCTGGGTGTGAAATGGCACGTCTTTGAATCAATTGCCATTTTCCCAGGTAACAGTGATTCTGGTTTCTGTCCAGCACTTGGTTGCCCTTGTGTTGTCCCGCGCTGGCCATTCAAGCTCTGTGCTCTTCCTCCTCCTGACCCTCGCTTGTCCCTCTCAGTCCACTGTTCTGCCTGCTGCACACATGAAGTCACTTTCTCCCATCCGCCCAGTTGTGACGTTTCAGGCTTCGTTGTTATCTGGTGTCTTCCAGACCGTGCATCGCTCTGAGATGCACCCGCGTTGCAGAGAGAGTTGTGAGTCACTCCTGCCCGTGGCTGAGTGGTGGCCTGAAGCCGGGAGGGGCACGCTGCATCCTGTTGAGCCATTCGGGTGTCGATGGGCAGGGGCCGTGGGCAGCATTCAGCTTCTGTGAACAGAGCGCTCTGGACACCCAGGGGCCGGCTTTTCTGGGAGGCTCACCTCCTCTGTCTGGGGAGAGCCGCTGGACAATGAGGCAGCTGCGCATCCCAGTTGAGGACCCCCCAGGCTGTTGGCCAAGGTGGTTGCGCCATCTTCCATCCATCCCGGTGTGCGAGACGCCAGTCCTTCCACACCCACACCAGTCCCCTCGCCAGTCTCCAGGCGCCTGTCCACAAACCACAGCACACAGGGAGAGAGAGGTCCCTGGGCTCTGGAGCCTTTCACCCACCATGGAAGAGTCTGTTCTGCCTTTTGCCCATTTTATTGTGGAGTTCTGAGAGTTCTCTCTGTATTCTGGTTAAAATCCTTCATCACATACGTGATCTGCAAATATGCATTTCCAGTCTGAGGCTTCTCTCTTCTCTCTGTTAACGGTGTCTTCCAAAGAGCAGCTGTTTCAGATCTCGTTGAAGTCCAACTTGTTCTTTTGTTATGTTTTTGGTGTCATATGAAGAAACAAATCTTTGCCTGAGACAAGGTATGAAGCTTTCTTTCCCCCTGTTTTCTTCTGGGAGTTTCAGAGCCATATTTAGGTCTTTGATGCGTTTTTAGTTAATTTTTGTACATGGTGTGAGAATAGATTGAGGCTCCCTTGTGGGGCGAGCATGTACGGGGGCCTGATTGTTCCAGGGCCATTTATGGAAAAGCTCATTCCTTGCTTTTGCACTCTTTTTAAGTCATTGGTCCATATGTGTGCAGGCCTATTTTTAAGCTTTCTATTCTGTCCCATTGATGTCTCTGTCTTTGTGCCAGTACCCACTGTCATCCTACTGTAGTTTTAGAATAATTCTTGAAATCATGTAGTGTTAGTCATCCAACTTTTTTTTTGTTTATTTTTTGAAAGTTGTTTTGGTTACTATCAGACCTTTAAATGTTCCTATGAGTTTTAGAATCAGTTGAACAATTTCTTTACAAAGGAACTGCTTAGCATTTGACTGGAATCACATTGAATCCCTAGATCAATTTGGAGAGAATTAATATCTTAACAACCTTGCATCTTCTAGCACATAAACAGAGCGGGCATCTCTCTCTCCTTAGGTTTCTTATGATTTCATTCAGCAACGTTTCCTGGTTTTCCACATACGCGTCCTTCCTGTATCTTATCAGATTTGTTCCTGAGTATTCCATAGTTCTGATGCTTTTCTCATGGTATCTTAAATTCAATTTCCAACCGTTTCTTGTTAATACACAGAAACGTGGTCATTTTTGTTCATGCATCCTGTGTCCTGCAACGTGGCTAAACCGAGTTCCGAGTCCGGCAGGTTCAGGGCTTTGTGGGTCTGGTTTTCTCCACGGCTGTTTTTTCGTTTCCAGATTCTATGAGAGTCTCCACAACCACGTCTGCTGTGCCCAAGGGCAGTCACTCCTTCCTTTCCAACCTGC
This sequence comes from Marmota marmota marmota, assembly GCF_001458135.2. NCBI lineage: Eukaryota > Metazoa > Chordata > Mammalia > Rodentia > Sciuridae > Marmota > Marmota marmota. Next base: position 35,936,783 of record NW_025999949.1, on the reverse strand, counting down.
GTGGGTTTGCTCTCCCTGCCTACCAACTGCCTGCCGCTTCCAGCACGGGCAGGAAGAGCTGAGGTGCCCGTCAGCCGCCCCTGGACCCGGGGAAGGAGCTCCGCCTGTCACTGCTGAGCGGGAGCCAGCAGCCCACGCGTGCGGATGCCTCCCCGGGTTGAAGAGGCCACCTCCCTATCTTCCGCTGGCAGTTTCTATCATAAGTACAGATTTGGGACTTTGTCAAACACTGTCCTGAGCCTACAGGGTTGATTGCAGAATTTTTCCTCCTAGTTTGTAAGACACTGAACTAGATTGACAGTTTTCCAGCGTTGAATCCATCTTGCATTCCTGGTGGGTGAACTTCACGGATCATGATATATGGCCCTTTTTTGTGTTGTTGTATCTGTGCATGAGAGACACTGGCCTGCGGTTCTATTCTTTTGAATTTGAAATTTGATGCCTTTGGTTTTGGTATCAGGGCAATGCTGACCTCCTACAACGAGTGAGGAAGTCCCTCTCCCATCCAGCCTCCTGAAGAGTTTGTACAGTTGGCGTCACTTCTTCCCTGAGTGCTTGGTGGGAGTCACCAGTCAACGCATCCAGGGCTCGGACTGTTCCGATCATCTCTCTCTAAGGGTTTGTCCGTGTCAACAGAGCAGGCTCAAGCTTCTCCTTCATTCTTCACTTCATATCTGCAGGATCATACACATCAAGTCCCTCTCTGCGTCCCAGTGGGGAATGGCGTCCTCTCACCATGAGTCTCATCAGTCTGGTTGGAGCTCCGTAGACCTTAATCATCCGTCTGACATTGGTAATCTGACTCCCTCTCTTACTTAGGCTCACTGGGCTCTCATTCCTGAATGTGGCTCCTGAGGGCTGCTCTGGCTGTGGGACCCAGGCCCCCGGCTGTCCATCCGGGTCCCACCCTAACGACAGCAGTTGGTTTTTCTAAGGTGGTTCAGAAGTTCTCCCCTTCCCTCCAACGTCTCCTTTGGTCACACACTTCTCAAGTGTCTGGTTTAGTTTTCAAACACTGCAGAGATCTCAGATGGCTTTCGGCTACTGGCTCCCAGTTTATTCCCACTGTGGTCAGAGAACTTCAGTGTGACTTGAATCTATTCTGAGGGGTCCGATGGCCCCACACAGGGCTCCCTTAGTGGTGTTCTTCAGACCCTCTCTGCACCAGGGTCCTGCGGTCCAGTCAGGCCCTGGGTGAGCAGCTGGACTCTGTGGCTGCACGGCCCCCGCCTGCCCCTCCTGTCTGGCCACCCGCTTCTCCATGGATTCCAAAGCTCGGCTCTTAGGCACAGGAACACTCGATGGATCGTTGCCCTGTTCCTGACCTGACCCCTTTGTCATTATTAAATGACTCCATTCCTGGTAATATTCTTATCTATGAGATCTCGTTTATCAGATATTAATATGCGGTTCCAGCTTTCTTTCTTTAAATTAACAGAGAAATTGAACAGAGTGTGAAAGAGCTCCCAGATAGCTACCCTGCCCACCACCTTCCCCTGTTATTAGCTTTTTGCACCAGTGTGCTGCATTTATTAAAATTGCTGTATGAAATTAAGGTATTCAATATCCATTTTTTCTATCAACAAAGGCCATCAGTGACATTAGGGTTCACCTTTTGTGTCCCACAGCCTGTGGGCTTTGACAAATGTGGAAGGACTGATGCCCACTGTCACCATCTCATACAGAGAGTTTCACCGACCATCGGGTGCCCTGTCTTCCTGTCCCCCAGGTAACGTATTGTTAAATGGTCAGCTCTATAGCTGGCCTCTCGCTACTTGTTTTCTAGTTGTGCTTCTTCGTCACTCTCCCTGTCCTCCTTTTCTGCCTTGTTTTGTGTTGACTATTTCTACGATTTCCCTTCACAGCCTGTGTGGCTTATCACCTCAAGTCCTGTTCTGTCCTGTTGAGGGCTGCGGTGGGGCTCCTAGCCGCCATCTCTAACTGTCTCAGTGGCGCCGCGCCCTGAGGTACGGAAGGTGACCACAGCTCACCTCCCCTGGCTCCTTGCAGCCTCGGTGCTGCTGATGTCAGTGATCTGCTTTAGTGTGCTATTCCCTCCACACGTCTGTGCACCTCGATGTGACTGCTGCGGCTATTACTTTACTTAAACACTCGATTTTCCTTCAGTTACATTTGCTAAGAAAAGGTATTTCATGCGCTGCCCTTTGTGACTTTTCCTGCACACCCGTCCTCTGTGGCTTTTTACTTCACTGTGTGCCATTGACCTTCCTTGAGTGCAGGTCTCCTGATGATGAGTATTCTAGGCTTCTGCAGGTCTTAAAAAACTCTTATTCCATCTTCTTTTGGAAGCCATACCCACCAGGCGTTGGCTTCGGGGTGGACAGGTTTGGACAGCACTTCCGATGGACTCCATTGTCTCCCGCCTGCGTTGTCTGCCCTGAGAAATCAGCTGTCAGCCTCCTGGCCCTCCCATGGCACCCGCCTCCTGGCCCTGCCCAGCTCTGCTGCTCTGAGACTCCTCCTTATCACTGACTCTGAGCAATTCTATTATGAGGTGCCTTGAGGTAGATTTCTTCATGCTTTTGAGCTTGAAATCTGTGGCGCCTTTTGGGGTTCTGGTTTACAGTTTTCATTAATTTGGAAATTCTGTTGCCATTATTCCTTCAAATGTCCCCCACTCCCCTTGTGTGGACTGGAATTGCACATGTATTCAGTATTTGAAGTTGCTCACCGATGTTATTTTCTAATATCTTAAAGTTCTCTTTTTCAGTCTCATTTTGAACAGTTTCTATTACTATGCCTTTGGGCCCATTAATGGTTGCTTCTGCTACATCAGATTTGCTATTAATTCCATCCAGTGTACTTTGCATCTCACATGTTGAAGTTTGCATGTGTAGAAGTTTGACGTGAGTCATATATTTATAACTTCTATGCTTCTACTTAACTTTTTCTTCCACTTATTAACACTGTGTTTATTTATTCTATCTGTACTTGATTTTGGACACGTATATTCATGCCCTAATTCTAACTCCTGCATTCTAGATTGATTCCAATTGATTGCTATTAATCTTCTCATCATGAGTTGTGTTGTCCTGCTTCTCTTGATGCTTAGTAATTTTTATGGGATGTTAAGATGTTATGAATGTTGTATTTTTGATTGCTAGGTACATTCATGTTTCTATAGGTATTTTTGAACTTTGTCTGGGTCGCAGTGAGGTAACTTGGAAACGGTCTGATACTCTCAAACTGTTATCATCTGTTGGGCAGGACCAGGCCTCCACTGTGGCTGACCCTCCCCTACTTTGGAGGAAAGGCCCTTCCATGAGCTCTGCCCAGGGCTCCGTGAAGCACGGCACTTTCCAGTCTCGCCCACTATTCCTGGCCTTGTGCGATTCTCAGGACTCTCCCATCTCATCTTTCAGCGGGCTCTCTCCCCAGCCCGGCGCGTCTTCATGCTCCCATGCTGACCCCTACCTGGCTGAGTGCCCAAGGGCAGCACTCTGCAGCTCTCCACGCGCCCGTCTGGACTAATGTTATCCTTCCTTTATGGAGAATTCTCTGCCATCATACACCCCAAATTCTTCTATGCTATTTCCTCCAATGGGACGGTCTTCTTCTCGCCCCCAACCCTGGGTGGTTTTTATGTGCATCGCTCTCTGATGTGTCGAAGGTGAGTTCTTCGGCATGGCTCGCCAGTTCAGTACTTTGCTCTTTTATGTATGATTCTGAAGTTTACGTCACCTACTGCATTTCATTTTTGATGAGTCTGTTTTTTATGCCCAGGATTTTACCTGATTATACGTATCCACTTGCTCGTTTCTTTTCTGCTGTTCTCCCCCCATGATTTCTTGTTATTTCTTATTAAGAATTATACTGTCTTTCATCCTTTTAAGTAGCCTAACAGACTTACTTAAAAGTCTTTCTCAGACTTTTCTATAAGGTCCATTTTTTTTCTCGAGTGAATCCACATTCCTATTATTGATATTTTAACTGATTTTTTTTTTTATGGTGGTCAAACCACTGCAAAAAGGTAAAAGGTGTGCCCGGTCATTTTCCCAACTTCCCCACCCCACGTCCCTCCCACTGAAGCTGGCATCAGCCGTGAGGCAGAAAGATGGCCCTCAAAACTGTGGCCTTCTGACCCATCTTCCCACTCAAACCTGCCCTGCTTGCTCCTTCTCCCAGCCAGCTGGACACCTGGAGGTCACCTTGACCCCACTTCCCACTCTTCTCAGTCCCACGGCCCGTGACTCTTCCCTGCTCATCTCACTCACATCCACTCCTGCCCGGCCACCCTCGTCTCTTGCTGCCTCCCTGGGCATCACCATGTCCCTGGGTCCTGGAGGGTCTGCAGGCTCACAGAGAGGAAGGAGCAGGGCTGCTGGGATCCTCTTTCTCTCGCCTTCTCCATCTGGCTTCCTGGGTGCCTCTTGCTGGTCCCCCCCGACTCCCTGTGGACCACGGAGCAGGCTGCAGAAGCACAGGACCCTGGCTCTCAGGTCCAGGAGCCTCTCTGCCTTCTCGTCACTCTCTCAGACACCCCAGGCCCCAGTGGGTCCCCGTGCTTCTTCCTCGCTGCCTTTTGAAAGTGGTGGAGCGGGGAGGGCAGCTGGCTTCCACCAGGACGCTGGCCCCGGTGCTCTGTCCTGCTGGGCTGTGGGAGCCATGCGTCCAGCCCCACTGCTGTCGAGCCTGGAGCCCCGAACCCTGGGCTTCAGCTCAGCTCCCGCCTCCCCGAGCTGCGGTCTTGTTGCTGCTGCACCCACCTGCTTCCTCTCAGGCCTCGGCTCCCGCTGGCCCCTCTGGCCCCAACTTTTACGATGGACATAGGCGTCATCGAAAGGGAAGTCCAACCGACCTCTCCTCCGCATCCTAACCCACCTGCACCCCTGGCCCTGTGCTCAACGCGCCACCTTTGTCTCCCAGGCTCCCTCTCCAGACACGATGCACCTCAGGATCAGCAGTGCCCAGCTCATGGCTGGGTCCTTGGCCCAGCGTGTACAGGAGCAGAGGCTGCGTAGGCAAGGCGGATGGAGAAGCACACTCCTCCTTGGGCTGCTGGAGGGGCCCAGGGCCCTTCTGGACTCGGCCTCTCTTTGGGATCCTCTGCTGATCCCAAATGCCTGCTCTTCAGCATCCCGGGTAAGACACACCCCCAAAAGTGCCAACCCTGCCAGCTCCCCCCTCCGGCATCAGCCTTTCCTCTAGGAAGGGTTGCATAAAGTGGCCTCCTGCACCTTCCTGCCTGCATAGCCATGGACATCCAGGTGGAGCCCAGAAACACCGTGTGCGCCTCAACAGGCTGGGGGAGGGGTCACCTGGGAATGAGAGGGAGGATGTGGCCCCAGAATTCAGGGTAGCATTTGGTTAACAAAAAGGATCCACCACAGGCCCTGAGGTGAGGAGGGCACAGCTCACTCCTGGCACCCCGTCCCTCCACGCCGCCAGCCCGCGCTCATGAATGAGGACTTACCTGTGCCGGGGACTGCCTGGCCAGAGACAAAGCCAGAGGCAGGTGGCAGCCCAGGAGACCCGAGGGCAACGGAGCAGAGAGGTGGCAGCACTCAAGAAGCAACAGGGAGAGGCCAGGGTAGGGACGTCAGCTGGCATCTGGTGGGCCTGAGTGGCCAGCCAGGCCCGTGTGACAAGTGCTCGGTACAGAGACCTGGAGGATGAAGCACATCCAGAGCCCCGGGTGGGGCCTGCAGGCCGGGAGGCAGACCCCACGGCAGTGGCCCAGACAGGGGGCTGGACCAGCCCTAGGCAGAGGCTCAGGCCTGAGGAGAGGCTCAGGACTCGTGGCTCGGGGACTGAGGTGCCACGGACGGTGTCTGGAGAGCTTTGCTGCAGGGTGACAAGGGGCTCCAGGGCCTCCCAGAGGGACCGGAGTCCTCCTGGAGGCACCATAACCTCCAGGCACATGGGGTAGCCTCAGGGTAGTGGCAGGAGGCTGGCTAACCCCTGCCACAAGGACCCACAGGACAGCTGTGGGTGGACGGCAGAGTGGAGAGGGTGCAGGAACCGGAAAGGCAACGCTGAGCAGGAGTCTGCAGGTGCCCGAGGTGGGAGGGGCAGGGCCCGGAGGGGCAGCTCACGGGAATGGTCCTGATCGGAGCAGTGACGCGGCCCACCAGGGACAGGAGCAGGAGCAGAGGAGGCAGGGTTCTGGCTGCAGGTAGGAGTTCCTGGCCCAGAGGCAGCGTTGGTCTCGTGTGTGTGTGTGTGTGTGTGTGTGTGTGTGTGAACCCAGGGCCTCACCAAGATAGGCAGGTGCTCTACCACTGCCCCAGGCCCCAAAGGCAGCATTCGAAGCCACAAGAGACCCCAGGAATGCACAAGGGTAGAAAAAAGGGTAGAAAAAAGCTCGGGGCCAAGCACAGCCCAGTTGGGGTCTGCCGGGACCTGCACTTCCCTCCTGCCAGAGCCCCCTCCTGGTCTCCAGTGGAGCCCTGTAGCCCTGCTGAAATGTAAGTGCTGCCTCTGGACATGATGGAGCTGGTCACCCGCCGCAGAGGCTTCCTCCCGCAATTGAACTGCGCAATTGCCAGCCCTTGCGAGCTCTTCAGTAAGTGCAATTGATTCCCAGGCTGGGGTCTAATTGCTGGCCTGTGGCTGTGATCTCAGAAAAGGCGGCCACCCGTGGGGGAGCTGGAGTGCGCGCTCACCGCCTTCCCCAGATAAAACGAAGGAGGTTTTCTCTTTCCTCCTTTGAATGGTGGCAGGCAGGAAACCAGCAATTAGGCATCAAAGCCAGGCGTTTAGGCGGCAGGCCGGTGGCGGCTGCGGACCTACTTGGAACACAGTCTCCAGCTGCGCTGCTGTGAGGGCCGGTCATCTGTCCAGCTCCCCTCACCAGCAACAGAGCCCAGTCGGCTGTCGGTGCAGGGCCCAGGGTTCCCAGAGTTCCAGGCGGGCCCAGGGGCATTCTGACCAGCCTCCCACACCACCCCACCAGTGTGGGGGGCCCTGGGCCCAGGCTCCCCTGGAGCTCTTGAGGTACAGCCCTGTCCCAGGGAGACGAGTCCCCGAAAGTGACCCGCAGGCCAGGCATCACAACAGTGGAGAGGACAGGAGGGGGACAGAATGCAGAGCCGCAGGTGTCGTGGGGCCCATCCTCCCACGGCCATGCCCGACCGTCCTGGCCCACCTCTCCCTGCAGCACCGTGGCACCTCGTGGGACCCTCTGTGAAGGGGCACCTTTCCAGGGTCTCTGCCACGGGCCTTAGCTCCTTGCCCCGGCCGTCAAGCATCAGGAAACAAGAAAAGGGCAGAATGACCCTGGCATTGCCCCCAGGACCTGGCGTACGCGAGGGTGGTGTGCTTTGTGCCCTCTGTGGCAGAGACTTTCTAGCAGGAGTCCCAGGAAAAGGGGTCTGCCCAGCCTGGGAGCTCGGCCCGGCTACCTGCTGATGGCCTGAGGACCCTGGGCAGCAGGGCAGTCACCTCAGGGCCCATGGCCCCTGCACCCTCTGGTTGGAGCTGGGCTCTTTCAGAAGCTCCTTGGTGATGGGCTGGCCTCCTCCACATCCCATGTGATGAAGGACTGGTCCCCACAGGGGACCGAGGAAAGGCAGTGCTTGGGTCTTGGGACCAGGCCCTGACAGGCACTGTGGGGTCCCAGACCCTTCTCTCTCCCTCTGCTTTCTGGTCATGGGGTAAGCTGTCCTGCTCTGCCATGTACCTCACCGTCGTGTGCCACCTCCCCACAGGCCTGAAGGCACGGGCCAACAGACCCTGGCCTAGAACCTCCCAAACTATAATAAACCTTTTCTCGTAATAAGTTGTATACTTCAGGCATTTGTCACAGTAACAGAAAGCTGACTAACACCTTCCCACCAGACCCCACCAGGGTCAGCCCTGCCCCTGGCCCTGCTCCTGGCTCCAGAGCAGTACAGGGTGCCCAGGGCCTTGCAAGGCCCTTGCTCATCCTGTGCCCTGGACACATTTCTGGTTCTGCTAGTGCCTATGGCACCTGTGTACCCAGGTCCCCAGGAGCAGAGAGGCTGGTCCAGGGCAAATCCCAGACCTCTGCTCTCAGGCTGCACCTAAGGACACTGCTCCTGCCTGAGCCTCAGTCAGCCTCCCGCGCACCATGGCAGCGTTGCCCTCGACAGAGTGTAAGGTGAGACGGGGTCCCTGCCTGGAAGTCCTTCTGTCACCCCATCTCCACAGAGGGGAGCTACACTATAGAGTGGGCATGTCCATGCAGCCTGGAGTTAGGATCCACCCAGTCCTCCAACCCCAAAGCCAGGCTCTTGGCCTTCAGCCACAGGCGGTCAGGACACAGAGCCCACCAGCTGCCCCAGGCGAGCCCTGGCTCCTGGACCTGTCTCTGCTGTAGGCAGAAGCCAGGGCCTGGGGTCCAGGCCAGAACTTCTACTTATTGGCTTGTTCTCAGATCAGAAGTGGCCATTCCACCTGCTCCTGACACGGCTGGATGCTGCCCTGAGCTGAGTGTCCTCAGGCCACTTCCCTGACCTCCACCCGGCTGCCTGCTCACACGGAGGCCATTTCCAACACTCCCTGAACATCTGCTGATGGCCCAGACTGCTGAGGGCTCGCCGAGCCCAGGAGAAGCCCACGAGGTACCTGCCGTCACCCTCCTTCCACCTACCGAGACCGAGCTGCAGGGAGATGGCAGCAACCTGTCAGAGCCACACAGCCAGGAGGGCAGAGCTCTGTCCCAACAGCTCCCGTGCAGCCAGGCGCGCAGGAGCCCTTCTCTCAGCAAGTGCACGCGGCACCTCACCCTCCACCCTGTCGTGCCCGAGTCCAGCAAGCGCCCCTGCAACTGTGCTCAGGCAGCGGGGGAGGCCAGCCCAGGGTCCAGAGCATCCTTGTGGGCCAGAGTGCATCCTGCGGGGATGCGCAGGAACTGGGGCCGCCAGCGTTCCAGGCAAGCGCTGGCCACTGATCTACCCCGGGGGTGCTCCTGATTCCTCACTCACCCAGAATCCCCAGGGACACCAACTTCTGTGGCTTCCAGACTCCCTGCTGGGGGGCTTGCCTGGGAACTGGCCGTTCCCAGAGTCCAGCCCGTGCCTCGTCCCCTCCCTGACACCTGCATATCTAAGCGCTGGCTGTGCACAGCTGTCCAGACCCCACCCCCATGTCCTGCCTGCCCTGGAGGAGGAGGCCCCAGGGTGAAGTGGTCAACGATGGGCCTCGTCAGGAACATCGGCCACACAGAGGCAGCGGGAGATGGACAAAGAGGAGGTGGGCTGGGGAACCCAGGGCACTGCGGTCAGTGCAGGGACAGCACCACAGTGTATCTCCCGCCTCTGGAAGGGGAGGAGGGACCCAGCTGCAGGCACCACTGGCTCCTTGGCCGGATAAACCGGGAGCCCAGCAGGTTTCCTGGTCAAGGCATCTCTACTGCGGGCCTCCTGTCCTCTCCCCAGCTCCATCCACTGCAATCATCGTACTCTGGGGAGCCTCCCTGTGCACCTGTTCTCAGGACCAGCAGCCCCAGCCTTCAGGACAGCCACACACAGCTGCGCGGCTCCCCCGCGGCTCCTGGGTCCTGGGCAGGCACATGGAGTTACCACTCTCATTGAAATCATGGCTTCAAGGGCCACTGGGAGGTGGTGGTGGTGGTGCAGGCCTTCACTCAGGGGCCCTTAGGAGCAGGGTGCTTAGAGAAGGTGCTGCTGGACCCTCTGCCTCCCTCCTGGGGCCATTCTGCATCACAGTCCCAAGAGCAGCCTGAGCCAACCACAGCTGCACCACCCTGGGCACGGCTCCCAAGGACATCAGTGTGGAGAAGGACGCTTTCCCCTGCACTCAGGAAGAGTGAATCTGGCCCTCTCCTGCCCCCACGGATGGAATGAAGGCCACCGGTGAGACTGGCAAGGTGAGGGCTGAGAGGGGAGTCAGAGACCGGGGCCCAGGCACGGAGGCCACTGTTGGCCCCGCTTCCCAGGATGCTGCAGCGGGAGTCAGAGCTCGTGTGTCAGTCAGCTTGATGTCCGTGTGTCAGTCCCAAGAGCCAAGCACCTTGCCTCCAACAAACTCTTGTCAAGTCAGGAGGGAGCAGGGGTGCCCAGGAGCAGCGAGGGCACTGGCCTGGAGAGAGGCCAACACAGGTGCGGGTGGAGGCCAGTGTGCACGTCCCAGCTGCCCTCCCTGGCATGACACCCAGCTCGCCACCTCCGCCCAGTCTGCAGAGAGCAGCGGAGCCCTGCCCTCACAGGGGACCACCTGGAGCGCACCCGCAGCACTTGGGACCCGAGGTGAGGGTGAGGTCAGAAGGACTGGCACAGGGCATGAGGCCCTGCAGAGCGCCACTTCACCCGGGTGCTGGGCTGACCTAAGAAACCTGGGGTCCGAGAGACATGCCCCGACTCCAGGAGTTGAGGCGGGAGCTCCCTGCCTGGCACGGAGCCGGCCCCAGGTGCTGAGTGCTGACCGGGGAGAACTCAGGTGCCGATCATGTGGCTTTTTAACACGGGAGCAGAGGATGGTGGGTGGCTTGGCGGGCTCACTTTAGCTTGTGCCGTGGAGGCCCACCATCTTGGACTGCCCAGACAAGGAACTGGCCTTAGGGACAGAGCAGCTGGTGGCCACAGAGTCAAGGAAGTGAGTGATGAGTGCATCAGGCCTGGGCCCTGCAGGGGTCTGCTGGGTGCCTGAAGGTGACGCTCTTGAGGACCAGCTGTGGAATCTAGGGCAGAATCCAGTTTCTACCCAGGAGAGCGACAGGGCAGGGTGTTCCTGCTGCCTGTGCCTTGGTGTCTCAGAGCTGAAGACAAACACTGTTAAAAATAGGGACAAGTCAAGGACCCTGTCCCCTGTGCAGAGCCTCCCGGACAGATGGCACCATCAGTGGAAGGGCCCTGCAGCTCCTGCTGCCCCACGCAGCCCAGCGAGAGGCATCTTTTCTTGGCATGATGTTTTTAAAAGGTTATTTTTAGTGTTCTTGGAAGGATCTGATTCCAGACGTGAAGAACGCGCGGGCCCTGTTCCCTCCCTCTCTCTCTCTCTAGACCTGCACAGACCAAATGGAAGCCGCTGGCCACAGGTGGCTGCTTAAATGCAAAGTAGAAACCATGATTTTGATCTGGTCCTTCGCCACACCAGCCTCATTCTGAACGCTGAGTGGCCACCTGTGGCCAGTAGCCACCGTGTTGGATGACAGATGTGGAGAGTCCCCATCATGGTGGAAATCTCTGCTGGACAGCCCACCCCAGCCCCAGGGACCCCAGCCCCCTCCAGGCTCAAAGGGGCCCTGGCCCCTTGGTCCAAGTTGTCCCTTCTTGTCCAGGGTCTCAGTCTTTCAAGGGCAGGCAAGAGGGGAGCAAGCCTGGCCTGCTTCCACCTGGCTCCTTGGCAAGCCTGGAGTGTCCCTGCTTCTGCAGAGGCCACCAGGCCAGTCCCTGGGTAGCTACGAGCTTCCCTTGGTGCCAGGTCCACTGAACAAGAAGCCAGTCTTGGCCGTGCTGACAGTGGCCTGGCGCGGGGCGCAAGTCACCCGCCATGGGCATGCATCCCCAGGTGTCTGGCCTTCAAACCTAGAAACGACTTTGAGGAACTGTTCCAGGCCCCGGCAGGACAGGGAACATTTCTGGTCAACACTTGAACTCAGCTTCCGTCCAAACCACTGGGGTTTGACTGAGTCCTAGACAGGCTGCACATTTACTGTGGTCCCAGGTGTTTCCAGAGCCATCGCTGCTCCAGGCTCCACCAGATTCCAAGGTTTGATGGAGCAGTGCAAACGGGGCCCCCAGACCCAGCAGAGGGGCCACTGCAGGCCCTCAGGAGGGCAGGCCGTGAGCAGAGCGCCATTACCACCCAGGGCATTCACTGGCCAGGAAGCAGGCTCTCAAGGAGCCCACCTTACAGGAGGGAGGGCACCGAGCGCCACCCGCCGAGGCTCTGTGAACACCCTCTGCTTCTTTTCCTGAAACACAGGCAGACTAGCAAGCACCCACCATGTGCTGGGCCCTGGGCGAGGCCTGAGATAGACAGGGACTCAGACACAGACTCGCCAGCCCCAGGTGAGCAAGATGACACCTCTGGGAAGTGCCAACAAAGTGGGGGCTCTGACCTGGGCCCCACACAGTGCCACACACAGTCTCCAGGAAGCCTTGCAGCTGGATGATGTGCTGGTCACCCACAGCTGCGTAACAACTTAGCTCCAAACCAGGCACCTGAGGAGTGTTTCATCCTGCAGGTTCTGAAGGCAGGAATCTGGGTGGGGCTCAGCTGGGTCCTCAGCTCAGGATGTCTCTGGTGCAGTCAAGATGCTGTCCCAGGCTGGGGCCAGTCAAGGGTCCAGCCAGGCAGCTCTCCCCGGCTCGTTCCTGTGCTCCTGGCAGGGTTCACCTCCCCGTATGCTCCTGGACTGAGCCGAGATCCCTCACTGGCTGTTACTGGAGGCCACCTCCCTGTGGAGGTCATCACTCCGTGGCTGGCTCCATCAGAGCAAGCAAGACACAGGACAAGAGGGGTGTGAGCAAGATGAAGCCACAGTACTTTATAACCCAGTCTTGGGAGCTGCCCCTTCCTGTCGGTGGATTTCTGCTGGTTAGAGGCAGGTAACAGGCGCAGGAAGACGGGTCCCTCGGGAAGAGGGGTCGCATAGGACACGAACACCAAGGGGATCACCGGGTCCACCAGAGGCTGCCCACCAGAGATGCTGTCCATCCTCACTTCATGCATGGGGAAACGGAGGCCAAGAGGCCAAGGGACCTGCCCCATTGCACAGCCGATCACTGCAGATGGGGATAGGAGCCTAGCCAGCACTCTGTCCCCTCCAGAGACGGCATCGTGCTTGAGCTGTCACTCCTGGAGCACAGATGCCAGCTTAAAATGGGATGTGACATCCCTTAGTGCACACGGGGCCTGGGCAAAGTGGAAAAAATTTCATAAATATGCAAATCGCCTTGTCCCGCTTCTCCAGGGAGGGCGGCCCACCTCCCCCGCCGCCTCCCACCCATTCCCTGCACACAGGCCTTAAGAGGATCAGCAACGGGCTTTTTAATGAAGTTAGGGTTGAACATAATCCAGCCACATGGGGCAGCCTCCCTCAGCCCCGGTGGGTGACATGGGGACTCGGGCTGCCTGGCCTGCACCCTCCATCCCCGGAAGGACCTACTTCAGCTCTGTGCCCTGTGGCAGCCTCCCAAGTGGACAGATGAGGAAGCTGAGGCCCCGCAGGTGCCCGGCCCGCTCAGGACAGAAAGTGGCACCGGCAGGCGGCTCAGACCGTCCTCCTCCTCGGCCTCCCATCCTCGCAGGTGCCTCAACTCTGCTGAGACACAGCGGCCTGCAGCCACCACAGCAGCTCCCATGGGCAGTTCCCACCTGAGGCCTGGCCCGTCCCCGCCCTAGGGGTCCCACAGGAAGAATGCTCACAGAAGCACCACCGAGGGGGACGAGAGGGACACTCAGCCTGGCGAGGGCACCCTGGCTGTGTACCCCACTCTGGACTGTGCACACAGCCAGCGAAAGTCAGGACAGCCAGGACACGGAGGCTGCTTCTGCAGGGCGAGGTCACCCTCACTGCCCTCCCCCACAGAGACCCCAGGCCTGGGGCCTGCTCCTGTCCTGCCCTCCACGTCCCCAGGGAGGCCGTGCGCCTCATGCCCATGCCCTTCCCAGCCCCGGAGACTGCTGCTCCTTCCAACATGCACGTCCTTGTCCATCCGGCCAGCTCCGGTCCTCTCCCTCCCCCCGGCCTGGCTGACCCAGCCGTCACTGTCTGCAGCCAGTGTGCCAGGTGTCCTCTGCTGGGCCCCTGGCCCTGACTCGTGCTCCCTGGCCGCCACCTGGCTGCCCCTGGCTGTGAGCACAGTGGGGACAGAGCAGCCAACTCGGCCTGGGGCTCTCTGTCACTAGGGGATCTCAGACTCACAGCTGTGGGCTGTGGTGTCCTTCCTGCGATGGCACTCAGTGTTTCTGACACAGAGGGTGCTGGAGGCGCCGGGGACCTCGTTCAAGGAGTGAGGGATTCGGGAACCCTGGGCCCCGGCCACAGGCCGTGTGGTAGGCCCCGCATGCCGAGGAACAGCAGACCTCAGGACCCCCACCACCCCTGTGGTGCCTGAAATAAGCAGGATCAGTGATACTGGGATTGTGCCACGTTGGGGTCACGCAGACCGAGGCTCAGGCCCTCCGTCGGCCCCCTATGGTTCCTGATCTTATTTTCTTGTCCAAAATTTGTTGAGCACCTACTATGTGTGGGCTGCTGGGAAGTTGGAGGAGACCAGAACAGACACAGTCCTTGCCCATGGAGCTCTGCTCCCATGTCCCCCCACACACCCTGCAGGGTTGGGGACAGTCACACAGAAACCCCATCCTTAGGTGGATCCTGAGTATCTCTGGGCTGGGAACAGCTCTGTGGCGGCTCCTGGGTGCTGAGGTGCCAGGGGAGCCACTCAGCTGGACCAGAAGCCCTCCAGTAGTGGGTGGGGCCCACTCAAGAGGCTGACGGGGGAATGACCTGGCTGCTCAAGCAGGTTCACGGTCACTCAGCTGGTTTCAGGGCCCTCACAGGAATGTGGGACTGAGCCTGTCCACTCGAGTGGGCAGTACAACTAGAGTCAAACTTGGGTTGGTCACGCCTTGCCTCAGTTTTCTCATCCTCTGCAATGGGACAATGACACCCTAAAAACCATGGTGAGAATTAAGCGGGATGATATATGCAAAGAGGTCACTCTTATGTAGCCACACAGCTGCTGGACTGACAGTGCGAAGACAGATCCCGCCGCCTGGGTTTCCTGGTTGGGAAGATGCTGCTCCCACTTGGTCCAAGGGCCACGAGGGGGGCTGCAGCCTAAACCTGGAGAGGGGAGCCAGCCTGCCCGACTCCTCAGGCCCAACCAAGCTCCTGGGCTCCCATTGGCTCTCCTGGGTCACGTGCTCGTTTCTCCACCAATCCCCATGGCCGAGGGAATGCGATGCTGCGATTGGTGGAGACATGGGACACGTGTCCAAGGACAGGTTTAATTTCCCCTGAATCCCAGGGCTGAGTGAGGGGAGGGAAGCAGGAGCCTGCAGGCCCTGAAGTGTTGCTGTTCTCACGCTGCCCCGAGCCCTGGAGGGGCCTGGCCATCTGTGCCGCCGACTCCTGGCACATGGGGCTGCCCCCGCAGGCTGCCCCGGCACACCCCTCCTCTCCTCCCAGCCCACCCAGGGCTGCCCTGGGTGCATTGGTGCAAAGCGGGTGTGGTGGGGAAACAGCCCAGGGCCCAAGGGTGTCCCAGCCGGCCTGGTGCGGCTTGCTCAGGGGAAAAGCCCCCCCCCCCCAGGGAAACTGGATTCCCTGCCCTGGCCCAGAGAGCCCGAAACCTCGAGCCAGGCCAGCTCCCCCCGCCGCCCCCCGCCTCGCAGCCT